>NC_064638.1:63857741-64457741 GCF_023864345.2 Schistocerca serialis cubense
TCACCTTCGCAGTTAGCGGCCGTAATCAGAGGCTCGGGAAGCAAATAACATTAAAGTAAGATGAAGTTTAACCCTTTGACTACTAACGGGACATACACCCCCCACGATAACTTATCAATGTCCCACTGATAAAGGAAGCCTACTAAGGATAACAGAATTCTTATAATTACAGATTGCATCTATAGGTTGTGCTGTCCTCAACTTTCCCTATTAACCCTCGTCACCGTATTGTCACATTGAATTAGTTGGCACATGCAGATAGGCAATGCAACTGCAGATTCGTAAAGAGTGGACTCTTGTCACATTACAAGCGAAGCTCATAGCGAGCACCTGTAGTGTCAGTTGCAATCATTGAGAGGTAGGCCTACTCTGTCCCCTGAAGTGCATCTGTTTTCAACATATTTTCTTCTTGTTCCGCAGTCGTCTTCTGACATCTTGGAGGTACTTCTTGACAATCCTGTATGTAATCCACCCCCCGTCCCCCCCTCCCCCCCATCCCGTCCCTCCCTCCAACCTCATTGGTAAACGAAACGACGGGTGATATTTTTTCATATTGTTGCTTCTGACGAAGACGTTACTTAAAATAACCATACATTGTTGTTTTTGGAATAAAATTGGAAGTCAGAGCGTTAATGGATTTTCATAAGTATCCTTATTTGTTCTCCCCTTGAGAAATCGCTTACCCTCAAAAACAGCAAAAAGTACACAAAATGATTGGTTAACTAGGCTAGTGTAAAGTAAAAGAGAGAATTTTATTGTATTATTCTCCATAAATGATTCTCGGAAACCAATTATGATCGAACACACATAATTTTATGATTATGAAATGGAAACACGTGGTTTCTAGCTACACAAAGATGAGGAATGTTTCATTTTTCTCAATACCAGTCATATTGAATTTGCCATGTCCGTATAGGAAGATAAGCTGTTAAGTATCTAAGGAACGTTATAGAAACAGGAAATCTAAATTAAGATACTGCTTAAACTCCGTTTATAAACTACAGGATAAAACTTCGTCCGATGATTTTACCAGAAAACCTTCCAGTTATAGATGAATATTTTGGATGAAACAGCAAGCTTACAGAGATTTATTTATCTGTAGGCCAAAAACTGTCGTCACCGTACACACTGTAGTAATGCATTAGGCTCTCTGGTAGATGGATCTCAACTGTTTTCTAGACCGCACAGTCTACCACATGAGCTGCAACACCTAAGAACGGTGTTCCCACAGAACTTATTCTGAAAAACTGATGCCTAGTGCAATGCTGTTAACGGTACTTCAGTCCTGAGAGCTAAATCCCATTGCAACTGCCTTTTCGTCATGGTTTGGTATTATGCGTTCAAGAATCGATAGAATCATCGAGGAAACTTATTTTGACTAAAAGATGATCTTGCCCTTCGAGAACGTGCCACAGCGGGAAGTACTGTGTTGGGTAGACATGTCGCACATTACAAGAACTCTGTGTTGATCAACATCGACATAGACATTTTGGTACAACCTGTCGAATTGGCAGTAGCGGAGCATCGTCAAAACAAAGGGCGTCACATGTTTTATAAAAAGACTGAAATTTTACTCTCTGCATCACGGTTCCGAGGTTCTGTTATTCACGCAAGAGTGCATACCCGTACCGCAGTCGAGATAATCAACAGGGATGCTGGAAATCAGTCAAGCACTACCTGGCTGTCGTTAAATTGAAAACGGAGAAACAAGAAAATCTGATAAAAAACTCTACGTGGCACATTACAGACATTTAATTCAAGTCTTAGCCGAAGCAATTCCTGGCAGCACATTGTACTTGGCGCTCGCGCGGAAGGCCTCCAATGGGCCCACGTTAGGGGGGGGGGGGGGGGGCACTACGAACGCAATTTTCGTCCAACGGTACGAGCATTGTCGTGTATGCGTGATTGCTGGTAGTGGCTTCGATAAAATCGAAGAGTGAGTATCACCATTCAAGTATTGCCGCAGTAACTAAGGTAACTACCAGAAGACGCAGAACAGTTACTTTGTAGAATGACTGAGGGAACTTACGCAATGTTATCCGGCGAAAAACGTAAGAAATGCATTTCTAAATACCGCGTCAATTTAGGAAGGACAAGAACCTTCGTCTTCTAGAAACGAATCTGAAAAATAGTGGTATTTACTGCAGCAATATTAACAAAAGTGGGACCAGAACATGTAAATGACAACCGTGTTCCGTATGGAGGATATGTTTTGCGTGCGCACATCATAGTGGTTTAATGTGGCAAAGTAACGACAATTGGCACTGCAGTGATTTACCATCATTGTGTTGTAATCATCAGAATCCCTCGGTATGTTGTTGTCCCACGGTGGGGTGACGTCACGCTCAGGTAGAGGATTAGCGCGAGGCCCGCACTCAGCTGATGTTATCGCTTTTGTTTGGAGTGGCCAGTCGGCAGCCTGCCTTTAGAATCTGCTAAGTCCATTGCCGCTAATTGAGTGTCTTACGCTCACCACTCGCTGCAGCTCTGACTGTATGTGAGGGAAACGCTCTCCTGTGGTATAGCAGTGACTGGACCTCGATGGCATGGAAGGGTTCCGCCAGTAAAGCCTCTTTTCAACTAGGAACTTCATCGACAACTCGTAGCGAGAGAAGCTACTGCAGCGCCCCTAGTCACGAGTGGCCATTTTTGTTTAGACGTCGGCGTCGAAATTAGATGTGTTCTAAATGCCGTCTGCTATGAAAATAAGCTTCTGTGGAACCATCTATCCCACAAAACGTTGGAGTATAATAACAGCGTTAAATAGCTTGCAGCGATGGTGGTATTTTATGATGACCAAACTAAAACTGGTAATAAACACTCTAGACCTATTTGTATGGTGATTGCTTCGTGCTGTTGAAAACCAGGTGAACAGGAAAAGTGCCGTTCAAGTAATACAAAAATCTTTAATTCACTCTAATAAAGAAATACACACTAACACATCAAATAACGTTCAGTAGACGGTACCCAGTGCCTTTTTTGTTTATTCGTAGTGTCTTGTTTTCTTTTAAAGTGATAAATAATATCCGAATCACTTTTCTCATTTAATATGTGATTTTTTCTGTGGTGAAAAAACACTTCATTGAAGTCTTCTATGTGTACACGCCTATTTATCAACAGAATAGGCTCCTTTTTTTCAGGTATTGTAAAGCCAAATTACTTTTGCTTCCCCATGTTTTGTTTATCTTGCAAGATAACACTCGCAGAAAAATTAACAAGTCTCCATGCAGCCTTAGCTACGTGTCACGAAAACAAAAACAGTAAAGAGATGAAAATCCATTAAAGTAACATGACCAAATATGCGTAGAGAGTGTTTGGATTTAGAGCACTCAGTGGTGGGATTATTAGCGTCCATGTTGACATAGACCAAGTCAAACACAGTTTAAAGAGTGAAAGCTAAAAATGTCGGAAATATAAGGTCATTCAAAAATGCATTCACTATCTTCCATTTTCACCAACTTTCGCCTTCTCCATGATACCCAATCAGTAAAAATGTAAATTTTGTAACATTCTCAGTGTTAAAATGCGTTATTAAAGATCTGACTCACGTGTACCATGAAAATTTAACGGAAAACTCATCAAAGGTATGGCCATTTGATCATTTACAACAAACAATATTGAGCCACGCAGCCTGGTAACTCAATACAACCGTCTCCCAATCAAGTTAGGGAGAAAGATATTTCCCTGAATCTTACGTCATTCGTCTCATTGCTAGCTAAAACATGCAGCCTAGTTGGTCGAATAATCTTTTCCTCTGCCGGCCGCAGTGACCGAACGGTTCTAGGCGCTTCAGTCTGGAACCGCATGACCGCTACGGTCGCAGGTTCGAACCCTGCCTCGGGCATGGATGTATGTGATGTCCTTAGGTTAGGTTAGGTTTAAGTAGTTCTAAGTTCTAGGGTACTGATGACCTCAGATATTTAGTCTCATAGTGCTCAGAGCCATTTGAACCATTTTCGACACATGGCCCGTTTACGATACTAGGGACGATTTACACATAAGTTAATTTAGCATGCTAAAAAACAGTGGAATTCACAGAAATCGCTTGAATGCGCGAGTATTGGCCTGTATGCAAGCAGAGTGTCGTCGGACCATTGACTGTCGTGTCTGTTCGAAGAGTTGTGGCATGTTCGCAATGGTACCATCAGCGAAGGCAATTCTAGCGACGGTGTCGTCTTCTATTTCCACATCGGTTGCATAGACCAATTGCTTAATATGCCCCCAGAGGAAGAAATTCAGACGTGTGAGGTCGGGTGACCTGGGAGGCCAGGTCAGAGGGCCGCCTTTGCCGATCCATCGAGTCCCGAAGGTGGCTCTCAGATGATTGGTGATAGCAATGCTGATATGGGCTGACGCCCCTTCATTCTGCGAGGACATCCTCTGTCTAACATTCAGAGGTACATCCTCCAGCATTTATTACAACACATGTTCCATGATGATGCAATATCTCTGTCTGTTGAGGTGGCGTAGGAAAATGCGCGATCCTATCAACCTTTCACCGAGAATGCTGGTCCATACATAACCACAGAGTCACACTGTTAATGAGGACGAGGTCGTGAACATCGTGGATTTACATGTGCCCGTACATGAATGTTATTTGTATCTTAATGTCAGTACACATTCGCAGTCAGCAACACCGACGCAACAGCTTATGTCAGAGTTACTAACAAAATGTTCCATAACATCACAATCTGACTTCAGACACCATATGCTCCGTATCGAAATATGTTTCATATTCTCTACATCCTGTATTAACTTGAAGGAATAGTTTCGAAGCACCCTGTATACTGCTATGGAACTGCAAGTAGCTGATGTTTCCAGAATTCAGTCACACGGACTTAATTAATCACTAGTTTTGGATTCCACAGGTGACTGCCATAGTGAAGAAACGAAAGAGGTAGACAGGAGTCAGGGGCCACGAGTGAAACGTTCCCCGGCAAGAGCGCAACAGACTGACTCAAAACTGCTGTCATTCACAACAGATCTTGTCATGTACTTATTTCAGTAAAGTGTACGGCGTAGGATCCAAAGTTAAGTACAATATGTTTGAGGCTTTCACAAAATGGAAAGGGATGCCTAATTGGTAATCTTGAGACGAAAAAAGAAATGAAGTGAATGATCACATGTTTTTTTCTCTGTTGCAGAAACGTTATACCATCTACATTTTCACTGCTAACCGCTACTGTAAATGACTGATACCGTTAGCAGGGTTATCTCTTCGGTCGCTAACGTGGAATGTACGCTCTGGAGCAGAGCTGGACTAACCGCCTGTCGCTGCGCCCCTTTCTGTACCTGAGCGGCAGATGTCAATCACCAAGTGATAAGGGCGGGGCACTGAAAGAAATGCGAAGTGAATTGCACAACAGATGTACACTTCAAAGCGTTAAGAAACAACGTAGAAACTTGTTTGCTACATCCGGTACAGGGTGCTACATCACGTAGCGGAGCAGAGACTGAGTAATGAATTCGTCCGTACGGTACTGAAACACCGCAGTCTGTCAAACTGTTGTGTAGTTTATTCGGTTAAACTCGAGTAGTGGCGTTTCGTGGCCGCAAAGCTCATTTGTGTTTTTGTTTATGTTCTTGACCAATGGGAGGGAAATTTGCCGAGAAGATGTGACTTTATTTCAGAAATTCAATGTTAATTTCAGAGCAGTCATCTATACAGGAACTGGCAGCAATTCACTTTATTTTACAGGGAAAGTTGCTACAGAAGATAATATTCTGTTATTTTCCTACGACCTAGGAACAAGTTCACTCATTAAAGAAGGAAATACTCGTGGTTGATGGAAACTGCCATGATTGGTCATAACAAAATGTTTCGGGGTAGGAAACTGCCATTAGTACCATTTCTTATATGTCTTTCCACAGAAGGTAAAGAAACACTTCACCAGTCTGCAGCCGACGATGAGGCCAGAGGCTTCGAACTACTTTGTGCAGAATTAATACATGTGTGATATAAAACTGATTTCTTACCTCCACCCCCCCCCCCCCCATATATAACTTATTTCAGCTAAATAACTTTATGTTAGACCGTGGGCACAATTAAAATGTGTCCTCTTCAAACGATGTCAGGACACATATGTAACCAAGAAAAATATGTGGTGCGTCGCAAGTTGCTGCATAAGAAATTTCAGCATTTGTTAAGTTTCTTCGTCGCTATTCCTGTATCACCTTCCGTATTGAATGTAAAGGATGAGCCAGACAGTAGGAGATTTTACTCGAAACAGTAACTTCATTTTTCCATTGCGGCCAAGCCACGGCCGGCAGCGTTAGCTGCCTGTAAATTCTTTCGTCCCACGGTTTAGTAACAGGAAGTCAGCACCGATGAAGGGCTCCTTGTTCACGCGCCTCTCTCATGTGCTGACGAGGTAACGCCGCCCCAGGCGTCGCTTAACAGGCAACGCTCTGGGAAGTTCCATGCCGCCCGCATGGTTTGCTCGGTCCTGACCAATCAGGGCGAAGGAAGCCGCGTGGTGCGTCGAAAATACCCGGCCGCCCGTCGCCGGGCTCGCGCTCTTGTATTCTTGCTCACCCGCGAGTCGGATGCGCGTCCTGTAGCATTGAACATCTCCCGCTTCTCCTGGTGCTGCGGCACCTTGGACTTAGTTTTGGCAGACAACCACTTTCGGTAGCTTCGTGAACAATGTTCGCCAAATTGCAAGCTCTGGCTCACCCTCACCTCCCTAGGCCTATGTAGCCCCTTTTCATCATGCTTTAGCCAATAAATGACCTTTCTCTAAAAATTACTCTATTATTCCACAACGCTCACCGCCTGCCCATTCCCGCCATCCTGTACATGAAGTTCTGTAAAACCTTTCTGTCTTACACAAAAGGAATCAAGTTTCCGATTACTATATTACGACGTCCATGGATGAATAACTGACTTAATGATTTTTTTGTGAATAGTACTTCAATTCCAAAACTAAAATCCAAAATGTCTTACGAACGACACTCGTTGCCTCTACAACTGGTAAGTATCATTTTGTCATTCTTGGATGTATCATGAAAGCTTTGTCAGTTAACGTCCTAGACTAAATCAAATTCTGAAACACACGCAGGTTTAGTGAAAGTTACCAGTGCTGCTATAGCGAACCTCTTGCCCTTCGCCTTGCTCTTCGCAAAGTCCACCGGTGTGCGGAAACATTTAGCAGCAGCGGCAGAATCTCAGCAGCTTGCGACATATTTTTGTAGGCATGGAGTGCCTGCTACATGCTTTGCTTTCCATAGAGATATATATCGACAAACAGTAAAGGAGACGCACTAGAAAACGACAGACAGTGTATATGCGTGGTGGTTACTTCAGTATCCTGTTGGCGACATTTTCTTCTTCTTATCTTTGCCAGAGTAAGTTACGGTCTACTCAATACGAAAGAAGGATTTTATAACACTTAAGAAAAGCTATTACCCTAGAAAAAATGTCGGTTGCGATTTGCTGAACTAAATTTATCATCCGAGACACTGACATGTACCTAAGTGTACAAAATTAACACAATGTGGATTTAATATACGAGAAAACGTTTCGATAAGTGAAAGGCAGACAAATTTTATTTCCGTTCCTTGATATTTGTTCACCGCTAACTAGTTTAGGTCAGAATTACGTAACTGCTGACGAACATCTACTAAGTCATGCCTGTGCAAGGTACCAACTGTCGAAAACCTCAAGTATTTAGCAACAACATGGAATATTTGAACATGGTACCAGGCAGAATATAAACGGAGCGCTCATTCTTCGCTTCACCGGCCAAAATGTTATGAAAGTTAGTGACTTATTTACAGTAGTGTGGTAAAGTTTACATTTTTATTGCTAATACTTTTTCAGCAACTGAAGTGTACGTTCCTCAATAAAATTTAGTCGTCTGAAAAAATGTCATACAACTTTATACGGAAGTTGGTAGAGGATAAATTATAGTGTAAATGGTTACCACACTTTCAATAGAAACATGATATGGGTTCTAATAGCGCATACACAGAGCAGACAATTATTATTCTTAATTTTGCACTACAGACGATGATTGCTATATATTTGACAGGATGATAGTAACCTTTGCTTTTACGCATGGTGAATGAAGCCACAAGCCACAGAAGGGTGGTGTATATCCATTATCTTTAAACCACTCTCACTGAATTCTGAAATGGATCGATATTCAAGAAGTAGTCAACTCTTATGCCATATACGGCTCAAAGAATAAATGTCACATTGTCTACAATAATATTTTCTATGCAGAAAGAAGAATATAATAATGCAAGAAGAATATAATAATTCCAATCCCAAAGAAAGCAGGTGTTGACAGATGTGAAAATTACCGAACTATCAGTTTAATAAGTCACAGCTGCAAAATACTAACACGAATTCTTTACAGACGAATGGAAAAACTAGTAGAAGCCAACCTCGGGGAAGATCAGTTTGGATTCCGTAGAAACACTGGAACACGTGAGGCAATACTGACCTTACGACTTATCTTAGAAGAAAGATTGAGGAAACGCAAACCTACGTTTCTAGCATTTGTAGACTTAGAGAAAGCTTTTGACAATGTTGACTGGAATACTCTCTTTCAAATTCTAAAGGTGGCAGGGGTAAAATACAGGGAGCGAAAGGCTATTTACAATTTGTACAGAAACCAGATGGCAGTTATAAGAGTCGAGGGACATGAAAGGGAAGCAGTGGTTGGGAAGGGAGTAAGACAGGGTTGTAGCCTCTCCCCGATGTTGTTCAATCTGTATAGTGAGCAAGCAGTAAAGGAAACAAAAGAAAAATTCGGAGTCGGTATAAAAATTCATGGAGAAGAAATAAAAACTTTGAGGTTCGCCAATGACATTGTAATTCAGTCAGAGACAGCAAAGGACTTGGAAGAGCAGTTGAATGGAATGGACAGTGTCTTGAAAGAAGGATATAAGATGAACATCAACAAAAGCAAAACAAGGATAATGGAATGTAGTCTAATTAAGTCGGGTGATGCTGAGGGAATTAGATTAGGAAAAGAGGCACTTAAAGTAGTAAAGGAGTTTTGCTATTTGGGGAGCAAAATAACTGATGATGGTAGAAGTAGAGAGGATATAAAATGTAGGCTGGCAATGGCAAGGAAAGCGCTTCTGAAGAAGAGAAATTTGTTAACATCCAGTATTAATTTAAGTGTCAGGAAGTCATTTCTGAAAGTATTCGTATGGAGTGTAGCCATGTATGGAAGTGAAATATGGACGATAAATAGTTTGGACAAGAAGAGAATAGAAACTTTCGAAATGTGGTGCTACAGAAGAATGCTGAAGATTAGATGGGTAGATCACATAACTAATGAGGAAGTATTGAATAGGATTGGGGAGAAGAGAAGTTTGTGGCACAACTTGACCAGAAGAAGGGATCGGTTGGTAGGACATGTTTTGCGGCATCAAGGGATCACCAGCTTAGTATTGGAGGGCAGCGTGGAGGGTAACAATCGTAGAGGGAGACCAAGAGATGAATACACTAAGCAGATTTAGAAGGATGTAGGTTGCAGTAGGTACTGGGAGATAAAAAAGCTTGCACAGGATAGAGTAGCATGGAGAGCTGCATCAAACCAGTCTCAGGACTGAAGACCACAACAACAACATGCAGAAATAGTGAATCTTTAAAAGAAGGCTGGAAAACAAAAGTTTCAATGGGATATGGAAAAATTCTTTCAATACTAAGTGGAAACTGTAGGCAATACATCAGCGGTCCATGATGGGCAAGAAAGTGGTGAAACAGAAGTTTCTAAATAGCTACAATATTCTTGTAAAAAGTTTAGTGCAGACGACGTTTTACAGAAGGCATTACTTGCTCTACTTCCTCAAGAGGATTAGGTCCTCTTCTCAGATGAGGACGGCGTAGCCAATTGACTTTATGTATCGGCATTGCGATTACATCATATGACGTGGGCGACGCTGTTGAGAAAACATTACGAATGGTCGTAGTTCGGATTACTGTGTCAGTTTCCCTTTGCAGCTGAGTTGATGAATGTTATAGGATTCATTTTCTGACGATACACTTGAATTTGGAGATAGTAATGAAGAGCCAAACGCAAAATGACAGTTTATACTTTAAAGGGAAAGTAATTCGAGTGGTAGAAATGTAAAAGTTAAGACATGATATAGACCGAACAATCGGTAATAAAGTATTACTTTTCGAAGAAAGAGCAGAAGGGATGTAAAGACTGATGACCGATATTGTGGATGTTTCGAGCACATAACACACTCTAGAAAATAAGACTCATAATGAGTATCGATCAGGATAAAAAAAACGAGAGAATCAGAAATGGATATCACACTACAGTAATTCATGTATTCAGAACCTCGAACTTGTTTTTCTGTCCCAAACACAGTGCGTGGTAATAACGGTACCGCTCCGATGGACACGCGGCGGATCTGTCGGTGACGTATGGAGAGAGAGGTTGCGAAAGTGCTACCCCCACCACTCACCCCCTGCCTGTCACCCCACAGTGCGTCCTGCATGCTCCCAGTCTGTGTGTGGACACCGTGGTCTTCGTACGCTGGCTGCTGCAGGACACGGAGAGAGCCGCCAGATAAGGTAAGCAAAAGATGTTAGTGTCATACAAATTCTGACTGCTACTAATACTCTTGTGGTCCCGTAAAATACTGTATAAAGTAGAAACCCTAGGTGTTTTTATTTTCTATGCGGCCTTGCATTGCTTCAACCTATTTCACATTATGTCAGTGTGAGTTTAGGGGCCGTCTGTCATATTCTTTCAAATATTTTCTTTCTCATGGTGATTCGATATCGATGAGGTCCACAGTCATCCACTCGTGTCCACGTTCTTCTTTAGAAATTTTAGTTACGTTCGTTATGATCAATTTTTTTATTATTTTTTTAAAATAACTATGTTCCTTCCGATGGAGTCTAATCGGCACAGTATTTGGATGTATGTACATGAAATACAGAGGAACTTTTTATTGCAATGCCTCATAAATTTAGATTATAGATCACGATTCCCTGAAGTTTTGGTTTACTTCCACGTTTTGATATTTGTGTGGATAGCATTTTTCATGTTTATTTCGCAGTTGATGATACATTTATTCTTGAAGTGTACTTCCATTTACTGATTTTACTGATTTGTGAACGTGCCTAGTCTCTAGCTCCTGTGTGGTATGGGTGCTTTCATCTGTAATTAAAGTGTGTAGTTGACATAGCTTAATTCAATAGAAAGATCACGTCTTCTCAGTTTGCTTAAGACATTACATCCAAATTCTTGTGTATTGAGTGAGATGTTCACAGTCTACTACTTGTTGCAGGATACAATGGACAGATGGGGGCTGGAACAGAAGCGCATGGAGATGCGACGCCGCAGCATCCAGTTGGAGAGAGAGCGACAGAGTCTGCTGAGGATAGCCGTCCACAACAGCGCTATGCTGAAGGCGGAACAGTACGCTCTACAAGAGAACGATGTTGATGATTATGAAGAGGAGTTTGGTCCTGGTTACGAGAACGGAGAAGAAGTCCCGGTGGGCGGCTTAGAAGCGCTGTGGCACAACCTGGAGATCGACGGTGAGGACGAGGATATCGATGACGACGACTGGGAGGATGACGCTGAGGGAGGCGGTTCTTCTGACGAGTGGACAGACTGCAGCTCCTCATCTGGACCTGGCAGCCCAACCAGTTCTGAGGAGGGGGAGCTCTCAGACGGCTCGCCTTGTGCGTCTTCCGAGGAGGCCTCGACTGATGAAGAGGCTGACTACGTCGCAGGACAGACAAGTCGCGGGAGAGGAGCTGCCTGAACATTCAGAAAGTCTGCTTCCAGAGAATCGGACGTCAGACGCGTTGACGGACTTCAACTGCTCGGCAGGGGACGAGTCTTCTGGTGGCGATGAACCAAGGGACGGATCCGTCCACTGAGTAGCGGTACGGGACCTCCAGGAGGTGAGCAACAGCGACTGCAAGCAACTTTTTTTTTTTTTTTTTTTTTGCCGTCAGCCTTCTGACTTATCAGATGCCAATAATTCCTTTCTTCATCAGGTTACCTTCCATTCAGAAGGCTGTTGCACTCAGTGACTGTTATATTGACTTGTAAATAATAAATTTCAGCTATCAGTCGTCCTTTTCAAATTTTATTGGCAGATCTGGATTTCAGCTAGAAACTAACCATTCTCAATGCACTATCATTTTTGATCATTGCATGTAATGCTTGTTGGTAGGGCTTCTTCCACAATTAATTGAATATTACAGTAGTATTCAATGAACTGTGGATGAAGCCCGACCTACAGGCATTACATGCAATGATCAAAAATGATAGTGCATTGAGAATGGCTAGTTTCTAGCTGAAATCTACATTTTCCAATAAAATTTAGAAAGAACGACTGATATCTGAAATCTATTATTTACAATTCCTGTCTTGTTCAACCTGTTAACCTCAGTTTTCGCATATCGATATTTCGAATGGAGAGTATGACAGCGTTTTCGCTGACACGCTGCACTTTCATCAGAGCTTTCTATTGGCAAAAACTGGACGTAAAACCAAATCTCCTTAAAGTTGTGAGGACGGGGCGTAAATCGTGCTTGGGTAGCTCAGTTGGTAGAGCACTTGCCCGCGAAAGGCAAAGGTCCCGAGTTCGAGTAACGGCCCGGCGCACAGTTTTAATCTGCCAGGAAGTTTCTACTCTCCTTAATGCCATAAGATATAAAAATACAAACTCTGCGACGCTATTTAAAGTTTCTTATAGGTCCCATTTTTGCCAATAGAGGTGTGTGACAACGGTGCTGTGTGTCACCGAAACCTGCCACATATTAATAAAGAGACGGAAATGCATAGGTGAATCCATTACCGTTAATACCCGTATACCATAATCTCAGGGCAGCGTTTCCAACCTGCTTCTTCAGTTATTTGCTGGATGTGTTCCATTCTCTGTCTTCCCCAACAGTTTCTACCCTCTAAAGCTGCCTCTAGTACCATGAAAGTTATTCAATGATATCGTAACTCATGTTCTATAATCCCATCATTCTTCATGTCAGTGTTTTCCAGGTGATGCTTTCTTGTGTTGAGAATCTGTAGATACCACTGTACTGGAATTCTTCTATTCAGATCCCCATGATTAATTGTTTTTCTGACCTGTAGGTTCTACAGAGGATCTTCTAATTACTTATCAGCCCACCCAACTTTCAACACCTTTCTATAGACACACACTTCAAACGCTTCGATTGTCTTCTTCTCTGCTTTTCCCACAGTACATCATTTACTGTCGTATATAATTCTGTGCTCCAAACGTTCATTCTTAGAAATTTTTTCTTCAGATTAAGCACCGTCTTTAAAACTAGTACACTTCCTTTGGCAGGAATGCCCACTTCACCAGGGCTAGTTTGCTTTGTGTTATTTTGCTTCCAGTGTAGCGGAATTCTTTTATTTCCTCTACTTCATGGTCACCAAATTTTCTATTAAGTTTATCTCTATTCTCATTTCTGCTACTCCTATTCACTTTCCTATTTTTTCAATTTATTCACATTCAGTATTCTACATGCATTTAATTTTTAATTACGTTTAACATATCGTGTAATTGTTCGTGGTTTTCACTGATGATAGTGATGTCATCAGCGAATCTCATTAACAATATTTCCTAATCTTGAATTTTAATCACCTTTCTTTTATTTCCGTATTTCTTGGACGTGTAGACTGAACAACAGGGCAGGAAGGGTGCATCCCTGTCCTACACCTTTTTAATCCGAGTACTTACATTCTCATTGACCCCTCTTTTGTTTTGTACATGTTGCATATTATACGTCTTTTCCTACTGCTTAGTTTAGTTTTTCCCAGAATATCGGACATCTTGTACCACTTTTTATTTAGGTCGACAAAGCCTATGAAGAGGACTTGATTACTTTTAAGCTTTGCTTCCATTATCAATCGCAAGGCGAAAACTGAGACTCCAGTGCATTTACCTTTCCTATACCGAAGCTGAGCCCATTTACTACATTATCAATTGTTTTTTCACTCATATATATTATTCCTTATCTGCCCTTGCCACCTTCGGAACTGTGTGGACTTTCGTTTTCCTTCGGAAGTCTGATTGTGTACTTCCATTCTTATAGGTTCTGTAGCCTACCCTAATTTAAATAGTCGTTTGGGTGTCACTTCCAAAGATCATTTTACAAATTCTAAAGGAGTGTAATCTTTGCCATCAGTCTTATATAATTGGAGGTTTTCCAAAAATCTGACCCTAACACTGAATGTTCCACATCGAATGCAGTTTTTTCATCTATCACGTCATCAGAAAGTTTCTCCCCACCGTAGAGGCATTCAGTGTGGTATAAATAATATCTGAACGCTAAGAGGGCGATAAAAATTCCTGGTGTCCATTAGAATTTGAAGGCAGCTGTGACATATGACTGACACCGAACTTTGCCCAGTCGTAATTTCGCAGTACAGCTTCACAGCAGTGTGTGAAGTTCAGGAAATGAAAATATTTTGCGATTGTGAGTAAGGAACTTGAGGCACGGACAGCATTTCTCTTATTCGCATTAACCCCTGTAAGTATTATATCACACATTGCGTTCCTCTCTTTTCGTTTTCCAGTCGTTTTGTCCGTGTTCTTATCTATCCACTCTTTAAAATTTTAACTGTTAATGCTTGTGATCTATTCTTCTAAATGAAATTTGTGCATTGCTGTTACCTCCATTTGCGGTCAACAGAATTAACACCCAATTCTCTCGTCCTCAGTCCATGTGCGTATTGCGGTAAATTTTTGTAGGGGCTCATTTTTCTTTCTGCAGTTACATCTGAATGAGACTACTGAAAATATCTTAATAACATAGAAACTTCGTAACTAAAGAGACCATCAATTAAAAGTCATGGAAGCGTATTAATTCACTTATCTGTAAGCTCAATTTTATTATTAGCTTCCATTCAAATGTCAATCCGTCTTTACAGTATTACCCTGTTTAAGTTTGTTTAATGTAAGGTTATGTGTATTTTCCTGCCATTGATGAAGACAAATTTTTAACATAAACAAATCTAATTATTCTATTGTTGTTGTTGTTGATGATGATAATCTGTAGAAGCTCCTGGTACTTGATGGGCTCTAAGGCATCATCCTCCCAGCATTTTCTGCCAATAAAGTCTCCCTCTACTTTAAGACGCTACATTAATGTTCTTTCTCTGGTATGTTTCAGGTTCCTGACAAATATCTGTAATCTTGCTCCAATAGTTTGACGATTCCGAAGATGACCGGCAAGCTTGTGATGGACAAAGTGATAGTGAAACAAACTTGTTATGTAACTGTAATTAATACAGGGACATAGTGATGTTTCTCAATAGAAAGTCATTGTTTTAAGAAGTTGGACTTTATAAACTATTTGTCGATTATTATTCGTTATTTATTTTAATGTTTGTAGCTAATGTTATTTGTTGACATTCTTATTGCTGTAATAAATCTTATTACTTGCATTATTTATCTTTTATTTGATAGCGAGTCTCCTTGTTCCATCTTAATTGTCTTTTTAATTTAAATCTCTTGTTCGTGTATAAATGGTGGTTCTTAATGTGGAACTGTCAAGTCAAAACGTTCTAGAGTGCAGACTCTGACAGTATTTCCACAGTTAATTTATATTGGATGATAATGTTCATGGTACTGCTTTGGAGTTGAACTGTGATGTGTTTGCCCCTGCCTGTAATAAATGTACTGAGAAAGTAATAGGAACTAGACGGTATTCTGTTTGAACTGTAAGTCAAATTGGCTTGCTATATTCTTCAGGTTTGATTCATTATGTCAGTGAAAACACTGTTATTCTTCTTATCTATTCCCGTTTTGTAATGCTTCTGCGATTTTTACCATAGATCTCCACTGATATTTTAATTTGCTAGAACATATACCTATTTGTTTTAACTCTTGCGAAGGTGATGTGTTAAGCATTGAGGTACATTTAAGTATTGGGATGCATCAGTCAGCTGTAGTTTACATAAAGTGTTCCTACATAACAAAGATCAGGCTACTTCTTGCGCCATCGTAATTATTTGAAACTAAGCAAGAGGATAATCCTTGTTGTCACAACTAGAAAAAATACCGAACAAGAACTTATGGAAAAAAATTGCCACTGCATTTGCAGGCAGGTTTCTCAGTGTAGGTTACACAGATTTAATGGTACAACTCAGAAATATACGAAAAAAAATGACGGCTCGTATGACAATTAACACAAAGAACTTTCGCTCACTGTGTATGTATTAAACATTTAAAAGGCAGAAAAATGGTTAGAACTGTCTTTACACAAGCACGACTACGATTTTCATATAGGTTGAATATTACAGTGTTTCACTATAAATTTTAATCATATTTGTTACTTGAATAATGAACTTTTTAGAACTTGATAGTAGATGTTCACATAGCATATGGTAATGCCTGAACAGTTATTCATTTGCCAGTTATTTTCGATAGCCTATAAATTATTTAACGATGTACATGCACCAATGTATGCTGGGGTTACCATTTGTATGAGACGCTGAAATGAATTACAACTGCGCATTTGACTGAAACTTTCTGCTATTTTTGATCGAGTATGCAGACTGGAAATGTCAATCTGAATTGATGGATACCGGTGTCTAACGCTAATCAAAAATGTTGAGGAATTCCTTTCAGAAGGAGACAAATCTGATTTGGAAATCCCAAAAGATGCAAATATAGATATAAAACTTATTTTTCTTTGTAAATATGTTATGACCATCACAACAATTAACTAGCTACGGTAATTTCACATGTGATTCAAGTCCTTAAAGATCGTCCAGATGAAGTCTATACTGCAACAATTAGGATGTGTTATCATACTTCGACGATAAATTTCTTAGCAAACTGAGGGCGTATAACAAGTGCAGGATGAAACGTGGTATTGCACGTGTCAGTATAAAGTACCTGACACTCGATGTAGAACGGTAGAAGTTCTTTTAATCTGCAGAATTAAATGTTTGCACTGAAATATGTAGTCACCATGAATAACAACTGAACAAAGTGAATAGAAACTGACCGATATTACTTTTCGTTCTAATAGCTCGTTTCGGCAATTAAGATCACCTAGTACTGGTTTTTACACATTTATGTCATATCTGCACCTCTTTTATGGCTTCGCACTTTTACCGTGACTTACTATGAAATTGTGTTCTGTACATCTGCTGTAACAAGCCCTAGAGGACGCAGTATATTTGCTTTCCAGCATTTTCACTAGCGCACAGTATAAGATATCACTTCAACTTGAGCAGAAAAATACTCTACGGGGCAAACCAGATTATCCTGTTGCTGCAACAGAACTTCTTTTTCGCGGCATGTTGTCTTCAAAGGGTACGAGATAAAACTTTTTCAAAAGATATCGTGAAAAACGTGGAAGTTACTATCATTGCCTATCTTTCTCTTGGGAGGTTGTCATACAGTCAGACACAAATTACAAAGCTTGGATCAATAATCACATATACAACAACAGATGGTTGTGATACAATTATTTTTAATCAGGAAGCCTTGGCAATAAATGATGGGAGAATATAAACTAGAGTAAGTTTCCAGACTGGAAATAAAAAGGTTCTTGGAGACGCAAAGATGAAAGAAAGTTGTCGTTCACACTATGCAGGGCAGGCGAATGGCAGGAGCAGGAGCATCAAGCGCCACTTTCGGGAGGAAGTCGTGACCATAGTGGGTAGTTTCGTTGCTAGAGTTGCAGCAACATGATCTCCAAGAAAACCTGTTTCCACTGGTACTAACAGCAAATGTAGTTCTGTAAATCTGTAATACTTGCTAGTGAAATATCTCTTTATTATACGAACAAAACATGAACCTAAGTGCATTGAGAATTTATTATTGTTATTACTATTATTATTAGTTATTGCATATAATTTACAAAGTTGTCTGTAAGTCTTGTTGCCATGCATTGGTCCACAATAACTCATTTTCGAAGCTGTTGAAAACATGGAGGAACCTTACGTCTGTATTAATTTAGAAAGCACAAAATTTGTCCCGCATGAAACCCAAAGCCCGTTAATTCGTTAATATGACGGAAGAGCACGAAGGACTATTTTGAGAGTGTTATGATAGCACTTGATTGTACCAATAATCGCAATTACATATAGGTAGGTTTACATCTAAAACTTTTCTCCGGAAATATATCTGGAGTGTCGAACAGAAAATTGCTTTAACTCTTTACGTACTGACTAAAATAAATGGAAAAAGAATAAAATGAGTTAATTTCGGATAGCCTGACTGTCAACGTACAGAAAAGTAAGATACCAACTGAGAAAAGCTATTAGTGTAACAGAACGACTTGCTCGAACTTTGCGAGTCTGTAATGCTGGCCGTTTGCAGACTACATAATTCGTTATTGTCTGAAAAAATATTCTGCAAGTGCATACGCTCCCAAAGGCACATTTGACCAAGAGATTTAGTAACAGGTGAAATAATACATGGAAGCTGGTGACATGAAGATTTGTAGATTCATAGCCTGCTACTCCTCTAACAACAAGGCAGTAATAACTACTCAAAGAACAGTTAAGAAGTATGTGAAGTGTATAGATAATGTTGATACATGCATTACTTCGATGCTATGGCCGGATTTTCTCTTTGCGGTTTTTCTAATTCACTGTTAAACTGATTTATTAAGCTATAAATTTTTCTTTGAATCTCTTGTACGGACCTACTAAGTTCCTACACCATTTTCATTAAAGTAATGCGTCTGTTGACTCTGACTTAACTTTTGCCTGTAACGTCCCAGAGTTCACGTTTACTGTGGTATAAACTAACTGATTCTTCAAATTTCAACCAGTCTATTTTGTCACACATGTTTATTCGACAGTTCTTGCTCAGTGCCAGGAAAGTAGATGAACAGTCACCTTCTGCGATAACTGTTGGTCGAGTTGAAACTTGCAAGTAATCATTGTTTACGTACGGTGGTACAGACGTGTCGACACATTTAGCTGGTGGTACCTTGCATAAACCCTTCACTGTTTACTTGAGACACCCTCTCTGTCTGACATTAATATTATGCAACAACAGTCAGAAGTAAACGTAACTTGGCTGCATCTATATGTTTCTGGTTTTAAGAAATCTCAGACACCGGTATCACGTTTCAACAGACCAGCTCAACCACCCAATCTTAAAACCTCCATGAATATTTGGAATGGCAGGTGAAATCTAACAAGGAACATCCTCGTAATATTGTGCCTCGATGGAAACTAATAATCAACGCTTTGCGGATCTTATCACGAATGAGTTGCCTTAACTGTATTTAACATACCAGAAGAAACTTGTGAGCCTCTTCCTCGCCGAATGGAGGCCATTATAAATTCTAGTCGAGAATATACTCTACGGCGTCAGCGTCGTGTCTCACAGGGTGTTAGTTCTTTGTCCAGCTTGTTTATACAAACGAATGATCAAGTAGTTTCAAGAACTCTATCATAATATTTGCTGAAGAAGCTGTGTCTACAGCAAAGAATCGTCGCTGGTTGTTTTTAAGAAAACGCAGTAGCACTTGGACCACATTTTAGCATTTAGCAATCCATGGCAGTTAATGTTGAAAAGTGAAAGATAATACCAGTAACACACAAACATCGTGTTCCAGGTGGAATGGTAAATTTTTGTGACAGGAACGACCATTCGAAGAAAAACTTTGATAAACTAGTTCTAGAATGAATACCTTAAGATCTTATGAGTACTTATTCAGAAGAAGAAATGTGTTCCACAGCAGCGAGGATGAACAAGTGCTCACGCACTTTAGAGCCCAATGTTACTGGACTTATTTACTTATAATGATCGTTCCTTTCACTTTCCTGGATACTGATCATTCCTCTTGGAACGCCCTATATAGAACTCGATAAAATTAGATTAACAGACTGTGATGTATTTCAGGAAATTGTCGAATTGTGTACAAGTGTAACGACGAAGTGATGTGAAATGCTTAGAACATGAGAAACATATTACAGTGGAGGCGAATGGAACGGCACTGGCGAATTGTAGTTAATCTAAAGGTAACACTGCAAGAGATACCAGTGCGACTTATTCTAGTAAATTTTTTCCCGGCAGAAAAGAATTCTTTTATTCTTCCAGAGTAAATCTGCCTTTTATGTAGAAGTTATAGCAGTTATAAATTTAGATTCAGGTTACGTACAATTTCGTTTTGGTCTTTCCCTCGTTCTGCTTCATTGCCACACACACACACACACACACACACACACACACACACACACACACCACACACACACACACACACACGTACAGAGAGACACGCGAGCGCGTACACACACTTTCTGGTGTGTTTCTTTCGCATTTATTTACTGTTGAGCTTAAGCATCACATTTACTCTGTTATTGCATCTCATTTCTCTCGTGTAATATATTTTCACAACTTTTGACCACTGCTATATCCTCTTTGATAACTACAATCAAAGTCTGATCACCGACTTTTCAGCCGAAACCTGATTAACTCAAATATTAATAACGTACGAACTCCACAGTCCTGTGTTTTTCATTTATACATTTGTTTTGTTTTAAGAGTCGTGGGAATGAGACAAAGAAAGGGAGGAGTCTTGGCCGTGGATTATTAAATGGAATCTGGTGGTTGAAGACAACGGCAAGCCAAAATCACTGAGGCTGCATGAAATAAATATTACAGTGTATTATTTACATTAACAACTTACCTACTTTCCCGTTCACTTTATTCGCTCCCAACCGCAGCAGCACAATCAAGACGGCCTGAAGTATTACGGCAGCGAATGGGAGAAGCCAGTTAGCGAAGACAAAAAGAAACAAACTTCTAACAGAAAACGTGAGGTTTGTCACAGGCAGCCTTCAAGTGTTCAGAATGCCTCTTAAAAATACATACCACAAGCTAATCTGAAAGTAGTTATGGACTGGCTCACAATGTAGTGACTGTGGGTTGTGTTCCTTGATTTGGTTACTCATATTTATTTTAAATGAGTTCTAACGCTTCCCCAACGAGTTTAAAGAACGTATTTGGTTAAATTATGATTTTCTTATACGTGGTAGCGTACCATCTCAACTTTGTAATAAACTACTTATTTTTAGTTACTATTAATGGTTTTTCCGAAACGTACTGTTTGTCGTGCACGTGCATTTAAGCGACAAATGGTGTATTGAAAGAAAATGTGATGGCGTGCAGTTTAGCGTTCGCCATGTTTCACTGCGTGCATAACTGTTAGCGAAATATAACAAAGTTCAAAAAAGGTTTTGAATTGGAAGTGATGATGGTATCTGTCTGCTTTCTGAAATAAGAATGGCGCTAATGAAGGACCACGTGGGTTCAGCGTAGTGTCAAACACTGTAGGACAGAATAAACCGAAATACTACAATCGAAGTTAGCATAGTGTTGGACCCTTGTACGAATTTAGTCATGCACGATCAGATACTTCAATATATACAATTTTTGCTCTCGACCGTTTAAACTGCACAAGCACCTGCTACACCGCTACTGTAGCGCCTTACGTTTCAGTGGAGACCGGGATAGCTGTAACAGTTCCTTTCACTAATTTTGTAGCGGTAGGTTTCATTTATTTATTGCTTATTTAGTCTGACCAGATGAAGACCTTAAAGCTCTCTCTTACATCTGACCAGGAATAACACGTACTATAGGTATTACAAGAACATTCACAACAAGAACAATAACAATAACAATTGACACTAACACTAATATTGGTAAAGAGCAATAAGATTGATATAGATTACTTTAGCTCATATCGTCAAGGACACACGTAACATGCGCAAACGTTTCTTCCTCATCGATACTGCCGCTTTCCTGTGCTGTGATCCTTACAGGGAAGTGATCATTCCATTAATCAATTTTTTTGAGAATTTCCCGACGATAGCATCTAGACTGATACAGCTCTATCTTCCGTAACAGTCCTTCCATTCCAGTTAATCTCAGATCAGCAGCCTTAAATTACCCCTTAGCTTTGCCAACGGGTAGCGAAATTATTGTCCTGCTAATAAATAATTATGAGTTTACACATTTATGCTACCATAGTTTTCCCTCTATCAATTCGTATGTTAAATACTCGTATAATGTGATGTTAATGAAATCCACATACGAGTCTTTCCTATCTCTCTTGTCAAAAAATCTTTGTTAGACAAGTTTAGTGTCTTGATCGAATATCTGGCACTGATGCACAAAACGATAACGAAAAATCTCTTCACTATTATGAGAGGTATGTTGAAGTGTCAGTTATCTTCGTCTGGAATAATATTGGAAATAGCACACATACGTGGTTGATACGAATCTTATGAAATTTCTTCAACACCTGCATTGCTGGTCCAGCAAAATTCCTGACGGTAGTAGACATTTTCTCTGTGATATGGAGATACGGCCCTGCAGGCAACTGTGATCCATGTTTTCACCCCGGACACTTTATTTGTTGAAATGTGTCCGTCAAATTCTCCCGTGACAGAAATTTTATAGCAGACGGCGCGAACAACGATATAGATAAGAATAAAACGAACGTTCTTATTCCGGCTTCTATCATTGGTGACGCTCAGGAATGTTGTAACACAGGGCAAGGCACTGCTGCACGCAATACAAAACATACATACAAAGCTCTGGCGATCGTTGGTGTGGAGGTGTAATATATTGGCTGACAATTTACAAATCACAGATCGAGAGTAGATCATGCACAAAATATTAAATACCGTAAAATATTTAAATTTGAAGGATGTAACTACTCCACGCAGTTTAACATAAGAATATATAATTTCCTCATGAGTCTTCAGAAAGGAACGGTGGAGGAGGTGAGCAACTTTCTGGTCAGAGGGCGAAATTTAATCACAGACGGTGCTCCTCCAATAGCATAATGGCTACATTGCTTTTATAATCTTGCTGTGACAAACACGACAAGAGACGTATGATGCTACTGTGGAGAGGGGAGGGTCAGACTTGAGCCACGCATGCTGCCCTCTCTCCCTCCACCAACGCCGCAGCAGCCAGAACGCCGCCTGCCCTGACTGCCCAGCCGCGCTCACTGTGTGGACTCCGTGGCTCTCCTACGCCTATACTTGCGGAGGTTGCAGTGGGGTTCCAGGTACCTGAGGTAAGCACTGGCTGCCTCTGTTCTACATTACTGGTCAGTTCTCACAGAACCAATGCGCAGCATCTAGGCATTTTAATTTTCGATGAAGCTTTTACTCTTCTCGTTTGTCATGGGAATACTCCCAGTTTGATTTCAGGAGTCGTAAGTTTTAGTGTGTAAGTCCCTGAATTCTATAACGGCTTTTTCAGTTTTTCATTATGTGAAAAGATGGGTTGATTTAGGGAACGTTGTAAATTTCATCCTCCTTGTAGAATTTCTATAGCATGTACGTAAGCCAACCCGTCCAGCATGATTATTGGAATTGCCATTCGAGATCACCCATCGTATGTTACATTTGAAGCAATGTGTTTTACACCAGGTAAAGCGCAACTTACGCTGCGTCTTTGCACTCTAGGCTTTAGTGCAGAGGAAAAAATTATACAGATACTATGATGTTATTACCTATGCATATTCAAAAATAAAATCCTAATTCGCATGTTGTGGTAATTGTGTGTAGATTGTACTTTAATTGTATCATTTCACAAAAACATTGCCTAGTTATTTTGGCACGCTATGGTAATTAGTCAAACAGAACAGTCTGCTGCCTCGCACTGGGCACAATGGACACCAGGAGAGCAGAACATAACCGCCCGCAGGCGCGACACCGCAGGGCAGAGTTGGAGCGAGAGCGGCAGAGCTTGCTGGGGCGGGCCGCCCACAACAGCGCCTCGCAGAAGTCAGGGAAGGACTGAGAGTGGGAGGGTGAGGGAAGCTGTCGTGGAACCAGAAACCGCGAATGTGAGCAGGACGTGGTGTACGAACCAGTGGGGCTTCAGCTCCAAAAGCGTCGGGAAGTCGGAAGAGTGCCTAGGAGAGGCGTTCCCACTTGTGAGTTGCCCAGAGGGGAAACGTCTGGACTTTGGGCAAGTCCGTCTCCAGGAAATCACCCGTCGAACGGAAGGAAAAAACGCAGCAGAAGCAGAGACTGAGCGGATCAGTGCCGTTCAAATGCAAGGTATGGGATGGTCACTACTTGTAGATGTGCAAACAGCCAAACTCCCTTGACTGGTACCTGAATTAGCCTACTGGTTACCTCAACATCCTTGTGAAGTACCGTCTACGTGTTGCATTCGTTTTTGTTATGATTTCCCATGCATCCTTGCTGGATATGGTTGTAAGCTCGAGGCCTTTTCAACATCATATAACCTATAATACGACAGTTTGTGTAGTAATGTTTCCTGAATAACACTGCAAAAACTCCTCTCTTGGTCGTTCTGTCAGTTACATTTAAAATTCGAGACTGCAAAGAGAAATAACCCGGCATAAACTCTGTTTACCACCAACTCTACTTTATTTTATCTGTGGCCGTGATGAACAAATTACAGTTTGGCCAAAGTGTAACTGACTGATTTTCTCAGAAAACAAAGAGTTATGAACTTACGTTTCAACAGTTGAAGTTATATATATAACATGAACTAATTCATCACTTATCAAATTACATCTCCTAACAGTAACAGACTTCATCGTATACACACAATTATACATGCTTCCTCAGAATATGTTCAAGTTTTCTCAATTTCAGTAGATGATATTGCTGTACAGATGTCCAATGTTGACGTAATCATCCATTTCTCTGATATTTTTGTTGAAGTAGTCATTCTCTCACCGTTTACTACTGAAGGCAACACCTAAAAACTAACATTCATACTGCTTTCAATTGGAAAGTTATAGCTTACTTTGTTGCCCACAGATCGTACTTCACAACGGTATTAGACATGTCATGGTACCCGATTTATACAGAATAAATCAATTTCTTAGAAAATTGTTACTGATTCATGATAATTTTTAAATAATGTTAACAAATAATTAATAGTAATACACTGCATTAATTTGCACAATAGTAACTGGACATGCAAGAAAAGTAAACAAAGTTGCATGTTTCTTCCATATTGCTGAAAATAGTAAAATTCCTTTACATAACTGAAAATTAGTTCTTTTAGATCACGAATGATTAGCCACACTGCAAAACGTTTAGACGTTTATAGTTAGTGAAAACTCATACGAATCGTATTTGCACCAAATACACTAAGTCCATATGTTCTATTCTGAAGTAAGGATGAGGCGTTTTACTCCTTTTACAAATTTATATTTACTTCTGTCCCATGGATTTGCTTTCAAGAACTGCTTCACCTTAAACCGACATCCAGAGGTTAAATTTTCCTTCATTTCTCATTTGTAAGGTGGTCATTTCTTTTATGTTCTTTATACTAAGTGACAGTATGTTATAGGATAACCTCCCTGCATTTGAATGTCCCTACTGTTATTTTCAACCTTTTACTGCAGATAGTTTTGTGATATGGTGATGGAAATCTCCGTTTAGAGGTGCTGTATAATTTAGTTTTAGAACAAGTATTGTCTCATATATGCACACACTCGATGTAGTTAATATTTTAAGTTATTTGAATTTGTTTTTGCATGATTCGTGAGTTAGTTTTCCTGGGCATCTGATGGCATTCTTTTCACGTATTAAATTCACTAAATGTGTACATTTACTGTTCCTCCCCATTTTGATCTATAGTACAACACAGGTGAGTAGACAAGAATTTTTCTATGCCCACTGTAATGTTTGTACTTAGTTTTGAACATATATTTTCAGTGTGGTTTTGTGCAGGCCATAGATTTATCCCCTTCTAGTCCCAGAAAAATTTTACTGTCCACTTTTTCTAATTCTGTATCCCCAATACTAAGGCTAGATTTCGCTGACCCATTATTTCTGTTTAAGCTTCGTACACAACGTTTCTTTCCTGTTGATTGGTAGATCATTTCCTCTAAAATACCATTTTGAATTTGTGTCTTCTCCTCAACTTCCTTTCCAAATCTTTCACTGAGTCAGTACATATTAATAAAGTTGTGTCATCTGTATACATAATCACTTTTCCATTTACTACAGTGAGCATATCATACATATACAAGAAAAAAAGCAGAAGTCATCTTACAGAACACTGAACTACTCCATACTGTGCATGCAGAAAATAAGAGCAGATGGCTTTCTCTATATTTCCGAATTTATATTTTATTTCAACAAACTGTTATCTGTTTTCAACAAATGCTTTTATAGTATCAGCAGCATTTCCTCTGATGCTATATTAGTCCAGTTTTTCTAGAAGAAGTCTATGACAGACATGATCAAAATCTTTTCAAATGTCTGGGTATAGACTAGATACTTTCCTTTGATAAACCCAGGGCTTCAGTGATGTGTGTCATGAAGTTTGCCACTGCAGTCTTAGTGGATCTCCCCTTTCTAAATCCATATTGTGTTTCGTTTAGGTTGTTTTTATTCTCTACTGACCTCAGAAATTCAACTTTAATTACTGCTTCTACTGTTTTATACAGAACAGTTGTAATTTTTATGGGTCTGTAGTTTCCTGGGTCTCCTTTTCCCCTCCTTTGAATACTGGCTGTACCTTGCTCCTTTTTAAACATTATGGGAACACTTCTTCCTTCATTACTAAATTTACCAAGAATGGCAGAAGGTCTACTAAATAAGTAGCACAGTATTTTACCGCTTTTGCTGATGTGTTATGCAGAACTTTTTTGTTTATGGTTTTTAAATCAATTACTTTTGAAACATCTAATTCATCTGTAGGGAGTAGGTTTAAACTCTCAGTCTCCCTATTCTGACTTTTAATGTTCTTTGATACTGTTTTGATTTGTTTTAGAATTGTGGAATGCCCAGTGACTTGTCATGTTGCAGGTCCCTCAGACATACTTGCACTCTGAGTACTGAAGACTTGCAGTACTCTAAAGCTGCAAAAAAGGAATGACTGGCTGTTTCTTTTAACCTGATTCATCAAGACTCAAGCAATGTGGGAAAATAACAGTGCTTGTTGAGGAATATTCATATGTTTATTAACTAGTCTTTTTCTGAGATATAACTATTGTTGTGTTAACTGATTACTTATTATTTTCCATCTTATTGCATATTTTGTGTGCTTCTAGAGAATAAATGTATACCTTTCTATTTTCTGTGTTGGATTTATCACTTTTTATCCTTTAATTGTTTTGACTCCCTGCTACTGTTAAAAAACTGTTAAAATAGGAAATTACTGTCAAAACATTCTTCCACATCTGGCTGCAGGAACAACAAA
Source organism: Schistocerca serialis cubense (assembly GCF_023864345.2). Classification (NCBI taxonomy): domain Eukaryota; kingdom Metazoa; phylum Arthropoda; class Insecta; order Orthoptera; family Acrididae; genus Schistocerca; species Schistocerca serialis. The sequence goes on from NC_064638.1 coordinate 63,884,889, forward strand.
TATATGGAAAGGGTTGGTTGCTTATCAAGTGGAGTTCGTATATGACCTAAATAGTGTGCTATATAATGACAATGATATATATCATTCTAACTGGTTCTCGCAATACAGCAAATGTTCTTGCATTTTAGAGCCTCACATTTTCTTCAGTATGATAATACATAAATGAGAAACTGAATCACTTGAGATTTTTTTCTGTTAACATGTAACCTTTGCACACAAGATATTTTTGATTAAGTGTTTTCCTGTACAATAAATCATGTATGAGATTGCTAGCTATCATGTGGAAAGTACAGCTTGCCTACAAAGATATTTAATAATTCAACCAATATACAGTTAGGTATCTTAAAGAATGTTTTCTAAATGTAAGCTTTTATTAACTATGAATAGCAATGCATCTTTACGAGGTCTTTATGCAATTCATATTCAACATGATTGCCTTACTAAGAGAAAATGAAAATATGGGTATTGTATTACAAGTAAATTCAAGCAATTTTCGCACAGAGACATGTCTTCTTTGCAGTTTTGAAATGCTAAAAATGTCTGAATGCACTGCAATGACCAAACATGGATTTGCGTAGATAGCTACAAGACTTCAGCAAAATTTTACATCTTCACTTACATAGGCTGGTCATACTAATGCAAGGAAATGCAAGTCATATAAACATTAAGCATTGCTTGGTTTTCAGATGCTGGGCTGTATGCAAAATGAGTTGCTGATTTTCTTAAAACTAAATACATTTCTGAACAATTTCGAGCAATAGCATCAACATAGAGGTTCAATATTGCTTATATTTTTGTGTAACGATATGCTCGAGAAATGTATCCTAAAACTCATAAAGCCAATGTGACAATTGTGGAACTCAGATTTTGTAGAAGGACTTCGCAGGACAGTTTTGTACTTGGTGCCCACGAAATAGAAAGAAGTAGGACACTGTCAGCAAAACTATTATGGATACGATTTCCAGCATATTGTGTGCAATAATGAAGCTAATAAGGACTGATGCAAAAATCGTTATAGGCACAGAAAGTTGGCTAAAGCCGGAGATAAGCTCATCCGAAATCTTTGCGGATCCTAATGTGCTCTGAAAGGGCAGGCTAAACATCGTTGCTGAAGGCGTGTTTGTTGTTGTTAGAAGTAGTTTATCTTGTCGCGAAACTGAAGTAGATAGTGCCTGTGAGTTAGTACGTGCAAGGGTCATTGTTGGCAACCGGAATAAAATGATAATTCGATCCTTTTACTGACCTCCCAACTCAGATGATAGAATTACTGAAAGGTTCAAAGAAAGCTCGGGTTTGATTTCAAACGCGTATCCGACTCACACAATTATAGCTGGTGGTGACTTGAATTTACCTTCTATATGTTGGCTAAAATACATGTTTAATTCCGGCGTTATGCATACAGCATTATCCGAAATTGTACTAAACGCATTCTCTGAAAATTGTTTCGAGCAGTTAGTTCATGAGTCCACACGAGTGGTAATTGTTTGTGAAAACACACTTGACCTCTTAGCAACAAACAATCGTGAGTTAGTAATTACCATGAAAACGGATACAGGAATTAGCGAACCACTTCATAAAAGCAAGTCTTCTGGTCCAGACTGTATATCAATTAGGTTCCTTTCAGAGTATGCTAATGCAATAGCTCCATACTTAACAATCGTATATAACCGTTCGCTCTACGAAAGATCCGTATCCAAGGACTGGAAGATTTCACAGGTCACACCAATATTCAAGAAAGGTTGTAAGAGTAATCAGCTAAATTGCAGGCCCATATCAATAACGTCGATATGCTGCAGGAGTTTTTAATATGTATTGTACTCGAACTTTAAGAATTACTTCGAAGAAAACGGTCTTTTTACATACAGTCAACACGGATTTAAAAACCACCTTTCGTGTGAAATACAACTACCTCTTCACTCGCGTGAAGTACTGAGTACTATTGACAAGGGATTTCAAATTGATTCCGTGTTTCTGAATTTCCAGAAGGACCTGAAACTTTACCACACAATTCTAGTGAAATAGCGTGCTTATGCAGTATCGCCTTAGTTATGTGACTGGATTCGTGATATCCTGTCAGAGAGGTCACAGTTCATAGTAATCGACGGAAAGTCATCGAGTAAGACATAAGTGATTTCTGGCGTTCCCCAAGGTAGTATTACACGTCCTTTGCTGTTTCTTATCATTGTAAACGATTTGGAGACAATCTGAGCAGCCATCTCGGGCTGCTTGCAGATGACGCGTAGTTTATCGACTAGTAAAGTCATCGGAAGATCAAAACAAATTGCAAAACCATTTAGAAAAGATATCTGTGTGGTGCGAAAATTGGCAATCGACGCTAAACAACGAAAAGTGTGAGGTCATTCACATGAGTGCTAAAAGAAATCCGTTAAACTTCGATTACACGGTAAATCAGTCAAATCTAAAGGTCCTAATTTGAACTAAATACCTAGGAATTACAATTACGAACAACTTAAATTGGAAAGAACAAATAGAAAATATTGTGGGGAAAGCTAAGCAAAGACTGCGTTTTATTGGTAGGGCACTTAGAAAATGTAATAGATCTATTGAGCAGACTGCCTACACTACGCTTGTCCGTCCTCTTTTAGAATACTGTTGCGCCGTGTGCGTGCCTTAACAGATAGGATTGACGGAGTACATCGAAAAAGTTCAAAGTAGAGCAGCACGTTTTGTATTATCGCGAAATAGCGGAGATTGTCACTAAAATTGTACAGGATTTGGGATGGACATCAATAAAACAGAGCCGATTTTCGTTGCGGAGCATTTTTCTCACGAAATTCCAAACTTTCTCCTCCGAACGGGAAAATATTTTATTGACGCCGACTTACATAGGGAAGACACGATCACCATGATAAAATAAGGAAAATCAGAGCTCTTACGGAAAGACATAGGTGTTCATTCTTTCCGCGCGCTATACGAGATTGGAATAATAGAGAATAGTGAAGGTGGTTCAGTGAACCCTCTGCCAGACACTTAAATGTGAGTTGCAGAGTTTCCATATAGATGTAGATGTGGATGTAGATGTCCAATATTTTTTCCCCGAGCTGTAAATTTGTGCGGAATGTGGCCTAGTAGCATCATTACCACGAAAGCAAAGCCTAATATATCGGCATGCTGTGATAATTCGTCAAATGTTTGAACAGTCTACAGCTTCCCACAGGACTCAAGGAGACTAGAAATGAACTCCTGCAGGTTCGACGCCACAGGGCAGAGTTGTAAGGAGAGCGCTTGTTGAGGTGGGCCGCCCACAACAGCACCGTGCTGGAGGCGGGAAGGGGCTGTGAATGGGAGGGTGTGGGCAACTTTCGTGAGATCAGAAACCGTGAATGTGAGCAGCACTTGGTGTATGAGCTAAAAGAGTCGTGAGGACAAAAGAGTGGCTGGGTTAGGGTGGGGTGAGAGGGGGGGGGGGGCGGACGTGTGATCCTGCGAGTTGCCTGGAGGAGAAACGTCTGGACTTTGGCCAGGCCCGTCTCCAGGAAATCAATTGTCGAAAGGAAGGAAAAAAGGCAGCCGAAGCAGAGACTGAGCGGCAACAGTGCGGTAAATGCGTGAGGTAATGAACAGTCACCACTTGCAGACACGGAAATAGCCCCATTCACTCTGCGACCAGTGCTCCAATTAGCACACTGGTTACCTCAACATAGCTGGGTGTTGTATTTGTTTTTGTTACTCTGTCCTCTTCATTCTTGCTGGATATGGTACTAACCCAAAGGCTTTGTCAATATCACATAATCTTTCTTACTACAGTTTATGTACTACTGTTCCCAGAAAAACACCACACAACTGATGTCCTGGTTGTCCTGTCAATTCCATTATAACGGTAGTGACATTAAATATAAATTAACCAGTATAATCTCTGTTTTCTACCTGCCATACTTTTCATAGCTGTGACCATAATGAACAAATCACGATTTGGAAAAAGTGTTATTGATTGCTTGTCTCTGGGAACAAAAACTTGTGATCCCATTTTTCAGTAGTTAGTGTTTCACATACAACATAAATCAATTCATCACACACCAATGACATCCTGCAACAGTTACAAACATAATTTTAAACAATATTTTACACAGGCTTCCTCAGAAGACTTTCAAGTTTTCCTAAGTTCAGTTGATGATGTTCAAGTTTGAGACACTCAGACTGATACTCATTTCTGTGATGCTGTTGTTGAAGTAGTCATTCTCTCGTCGTTTTGTCCGTACAGCAACACAATCCTCTCGTTTGCATCTACAAAATATCATTTACTGCTCTCACCTGAACAGTAATAGTTTATTTATTTATTCACAGACAATAGGGAATAAACTAATTTCTTCGAAATTTGTCATTGATAGAAAATCATAGTTTTGTATGTAGTGTTAATTTTTCTTTGATGGTCCAAGATGTAAGTGATGTGTGTGTTTGGAAGTTGGCCACTACATTCTAAAGTGGATCCCTCCTTTCTGAATCAGTGATATGCTTTTATGATGTTTTGTTTCACTATGAAGTTTGTAATCCTATATTTAATCACTGCTTCTACTGTTCCTAACAGAACAGTTTTGATTGTTATGGACCAATAGTTTCCTGGATCTCCATTTTCCCCTTCTTTAAATATTGGCACTAGCTTGCCTGTTTTTAAACATTTTGATATTACTCATGCCTTCATATCTGAATTTATAAGCAATATTAGAGGCTATGCAAGATAAATTGCACAGTATTTCACCATTTTTGCTGATATGACATCCAGATGCTCTGTGTTTCTATTTTTTAGAATTCTAGTAATTTTTGAAACTTCCAAGTCATCTGTAGAGAGTAGGTATAAACTCTCAACCACCCCATTCAGATTTTCTGTGCTCTTTGGTACTGTTTTCTTATAGATATGTGGAATGTTCATTAACTTGGAATGCTTCAGGTCCCTCAGACATACCACACCGCTGATTGCTGAAGGCATGCAGTTCTCTCAAGCTCTTTCTTGGAACCTGATTCACTGTGACTAAAAAAATGTGTAAGCATAACAGTCAGTGACTGTTGACATTATGTTTAAGTAATTAGACTTTTTTGGAGTTATAACCATTAACTATTACTTATTATTTTCCATCTTGCCATGTATTTACTACATTATAGGGAATAAATATATACCTTTCTAACTTATTTTTTATGCTTGAGTTTTGATATCCTGTCATAGTTAAAAAACTTTTACAAATCTGATACAGATGTCAAGAATATTTTACTACATCTGGCAGAAGGAAAAACAGAAATGTACAGAGAGTATGAGTTGCTTATCAAGTATGATGCTGCCCAGTAACAGTGACATTGATAGCTCAAACTAATCCATCTCAGTTGAAATAAGTCGAACCGAGAAGATGGATTGTAGTATTACAACTATGAACCCTTGGCTAAGGGCAACAATAACATTTATTAGCACTAATGGTAATAAACTATAGCATGCAACTGGCAATAACTAAGTAGAGAACATTTTGGAAGTGTGAGTTGTCAGAAATTGAAAAACAAAGCAATGAAATTGACTCACATGAATTTTCAAAGAAATATTTCCATAAATAATAAAAATATAGAAATAAAAGACAGTTTCACAAATATAAACATTCATAAACAGAAAAATTTTAACACTCCCCTAAATTTAATAGAAATAATAATTCCTAGAGCCAGAAATAAGAAAAAATCGTTCCAGTAACTTTAGAAAATTAGTGCTGCAGGCATATGTTACAAAAACAAATATGATGAAATAACTCTTCATCAATGTTATGCAACATCTACTATCATGAAAATTCAAGATTTCTTGTATTTGTGGTAATCACAGAATGCAGATTTTTTTACCTGTAATTGAGATTACAACACACAAAATCAAACCAGTAACTGCTAAAATCAACCTCTGTAGTGATTTTAATATAAGCCATGAGGAATTTTAGTGTATAAATAGTTTATTTTTATCAATATTTAATCTTTGCAAACAAGTTCACTATAGATTAAGTACTCTCCTGTTCTATGTATCATGTATGTGATTACTTGCTATGATGAAGATATTACTTCTTGCTCACAAATATTTCTAATAATTCACCCAAATATATAATTATTTACGTTAAGGATATTTTCTGATCATAAGTATTTATAAACAACGAATAGCATTGCATCGTTACAGGGATTTTATGCCTTACTCAGAGAAAATGAAAATAATATTAGCAATATTTTCCATGTAAACTCAGGGAGCTTCCACATACCAACACATCTTCTTTGTATTATGGAAATGTTTGTGACCAAAGATGCACTGCAATGACCAAAAGTGACTGTGAGTAGATAATGTAGTTACAAACTTTCAACAAATTTTTTCACCTTTATTGATAAAGGCTAGTCATATTAATCACAGTTGTACAAGGAAATGCAAGTCATATAAACATTAAGTATTACTCGATTTTCATATACTGTGCTTTATGCAACATTAATTGTTGATTTTCATAAAACCAAATAAAATACACAGCTATTCGAGCAGTGACATCAACACAGAGTTTCAAAATTATTAATATTCCTTGCAGCTATCCTAATAGGTAAATCAAGATATGGTACGACCATGGAATTTAATTTTGTATAAGGATTTTGAGGCAGAGTTTTATATTTAGTGCTCCATATTGGAAAGTAGTATGAAACTGTTAGTATATGTATTATGTATACCATCTCCAACATATTGTGTGCAGTAAAAAAGCTCTAATCGTGGTAAAAGCTAGTGAGATTTGTGAGATATGAATCTGAGGTGGTACCTAGAAGACACTTTCAGCTGCATGTTCGAAGAAAAGAAAAATTTCCAAAGAGAGTACAAGAGAAAGTAAATTCCCATTGGCATGTACTGCCAGGTGACATAAATTACAAAGAAACTCATCAATTTCATGAATGCACACTGCAGTATTAAGAAACTGCTTACTTTAGTGTTGGCTTCATAATCAAAGCACCAAAAATTCTATTAAATTGACACAAAGTGTATGAGCCTACGTGGTTAACATTTAGCAGCAGAGAAAATGATTTTTATTGATCATAAATTGAATGATCATCTACAGTACTGTGGCTACAATATACATGAAGGCCTAGGTATAAATTGTAATACTCTATATACCATATTATGAGTAGGTTATGTTAGTTTTCATTGAAACAGAAATTCCGTTGTCATTTAATATTTTGTAACAAGATGTGTGAAACTTCATTCCTTGCCTTATAAATGCTTTTTAAATTTGGAAGTGGAGTGTAAACTTCACTTCGCTTAGTGGATAAAAACTGACTGCTACCACACCACTGTTGGTGTTTTATGTACTTGCCCTTTGACTAACATGTGGATGAGTGATTTTTAATTTCTCAGGTGTACTCTTCATATCTAATGTAGAAGTTCCTATCAGTTTGTCCTATGTAGAAGTTGTGGCATACTGTACACGAAATATTGGGAATGCCCAGATTATTGCATATGGGAACTTTCGTGCTGCCTTTGTGGATTTTGCATTTGAGGCTATGTGTTTTGAAGTATATATTTGATGTCGGTTTTGTTTAATAACTCGTTAATTTTGTTTGAGATGTCTCCTACATAAATTGCAGTTACATATGCTGTTTTCTCCTTTTTCGTTGTCTGTATGTTAAGTGTTACTGCCTTACTTGGATTGGGCCTTTTCAGTTGTTTTTCAATGTAGTACAACTGTGTTACAGTTTTGTGCTCATAATCATTTTCCTGCAGCACATATTCTAGAATTTTTATTTCTTTTTGAATTACTCTGTCTTCAAGTGGAAAAATTACTAACTTGTTAAGCATGGTGTTGAAGAATGCGAGTTTGTGGACTTTGTGATGACATGAATGTGCACCGATAATACAGACTGTTGTGGTAGGCTTTCAGTAAATTTTGAAGCAATGTTTGTTGTTAGTGTTCTTAATAGTTAAGTCAAGAAAGTTAATTGTTTAGTTACTTTTGTACCTATGATAAGTTTCATTTTGGGGTGTAAGTGATTCAATGTTTGATGTATTTCGTCTATGTTAATAAGATTACCCTCCATAAACATTGAAGTGTCCTCTACATACCTATAGTAAGATATGATTTTTTCATTAATTACGTTTTTTGTTTCAAAGAATATTTTTTCCAAGCTGTTAAGGAATATGTCAAGTACAGTTCTAACTGTAGTGACTCTATCTTTTTCTGTATATATTTTGTTATCAAATGTGAAGTAATTTTGATGCAAGACAAGATTTTTAGCTGTAAAATACCTGTAGTGCCCTGTATTGAGTTTTTTCTGTATTTGAGTAAGTTCTATGATATCTATTGATTCCTGTATTAGAATGTTCATGTATAGGTTAGTACTGTCTAAAGACAGAAATCTAGAATTGGGGGATATTTTTATGTCTTTGATCTTTTTAGTTAATATTTTAGAGTTCATTAATTTATATTTTTCGTTGTATGTGTAAATTTCTTATTGTTTAATTTCTTGGTTATGTATTATTTGAGGCCATTAACATTATTTACTGCTGGATGTACAGGAACAAATTTCTTGAGCAAATATTTTGCACTGTGGACCACAAAGAACAAAATTTAAAAATTAAAAATGAAGAAAATAAAAACAAAGTTTTGTGCCATTTCATACAACATTGAACTGGAAAAGGTACTAACATACAAACCAAATATTGTAGTATATTTTACACAAGATCCTCAAGAAGCGGTAAATTTTCTAAGAGGATTCCTCTGCTCATACAGAGAAGTGGCGAAAAAAAAAACTTTTAAAGCACCCACATTGAATTACACTGCAGACAAAATGATACTGTGCGTCAAAATAGAATTTCAAGTTAGGAAGATAATATACAAATTAAAAAACAAGAAGCCACAAAGGATTACGTTCCAGTCTCTACTCTGAAAGCTCACATATACAGCATACAGATCCCCTTAACAAACATAGCAACTGCATTCTTCAGTTCACGTACCGAGTTGTGTCCTTACTAAAGAAAACTAACGAAACGTTTATAGAAATTTCGTGCCTTTTTGACTACTGCCAGTATTCTCAAAAGTAATATAGCAAATCATGAAAGATAAGTTATGTGAATAAATATAACCTTTCTAACAAAGTGTCTTTTTCTGAGAGAGAAGCACGATGTAGGTCATTACAGGGTAACGGAAGTGGTACTTCAAAGCCTTGAGGTGGGCAAAATCATATACTGATATTCTTAGCCTTGTCATACGCTTTTCACACTGTTGATCATAAAATAATATAAACAAACAAACTCACAAGATGTTAGAGGAATAGAAACGACTGGTTCCTGTCTTACCACCAAAATAGTGCACAAAAGTTGAGATAGTTCACATGTCTACTGATGATAAATATTTAGCGAAAAGACTGTCAGATATGAAACATACATTTAAAGGTGTACCTCAGGGTAGTGTGTCAGGTCATACTCTGTTAAAACCATAGTCGCTGCTGAAACAACAGAACTCATAAAAATGAAGGCAAATGAAATCCTCCAGATTGGTTAGATTTGGGCAGTGTAGAATAAATTAACAATGACTACAAATAAAACAAACAACAAGCACTTACACCTACATAACAGAAGTCCATTTGGATGACGACCATCTCTAAAGATCAAGCTACAGCAATGAGAACTGCCTCGGTGTCAGTTGTTCTCTAGACGTTCAACCTTCAATACGACACTTATTCTAGTTGCTTTATTATTTGGTGAAGAATTCTGTATTTTGGCTTTTTGAAGAACTTTTCATGGAGAAAATCACCTCGCTTTAATCTGTAAATGCCTGCCATGCAGATGTTTCTTCCTTTGAGGAAACAGGAAAAAATCATTTGGTGCCGTGACAGGAAAATGGCGAGGAGGTGAAGGAGAATTTCATACAGCCCAAAGAAGTGGCATGTGTGACTGTGCCCTGTGTGGTTTGAGCTGGAGCACTGCCATAGCAACAGATCCCTTAAGCTTCCATGTTGGCACCTTGCCATAATCGCATCATAAGATTCACATAGGATGCTCATGTGACGGAATGCACCAAACGAGCGTAAGCTGGTAGCACCTGCAGCATTACTCCTTTTTTTTTTATTGGGTTGGGGGTTTTGTTTGTGGGGTATGCTGTGACTTGCTTTCACTATGACTCCTGGTTTCTTCACTCAACTTTCCGTATCGTAACTTGTCTGCCTGTGTCTTTGGCATCTGTATAGTGCAATATATCTCCACAAAGTTAAATAAAAAACCAACGGCGTTAAGGATGTTAGGATTTTAATAATTCCAAAGTCTGTTCCAATGATGGTGTGATTAAAGTATACTGTGTGTATCCAAAATGCCACTGTCCAAAACCGATGCTGAGGTAACTGTGGCCCATGTGGGGCCTTAGATGACAGGGATAAACGACGTTCCTACAGATGGGTAAGGGCAAATACACGTGCAACTGTTGAGCAAGTGACCACCCATATTACCCAAGAGGCTACCAACAGTGTTTCCTCAACGACCGTTCAGCAAATGTTGCTGTGTAAGGGCAGGCACCTGGCACCTGCTTCATGCACCAAAACTGACTGCTGTTCACCAGAGACAAAGACTGAAATTTCAACGCTATTACCGCAACTGAACATTCACTGTGTGGCGACAGGTGACCATTCCACATTAATCACATTTTATGTTCTGTCGAGAAAGTGTCCCTCTAAAAATCGTAATAGTAATCCACACTGGAGGATGGAGTGATATGGTCTGGGGAATGTTGTACTGGGATTCCCTGGGTGGTCGTGTCATTCTGGACTACACAATACATCGACAAAAGTACGCATCTATACATGGGACCATGTCCATCACAACATGTTTGCCATGGCATGGTGGCATATACTAACAGGATAATGCAATTTGTCACACAGTTCGATGTGTACCTACAAGGTTCGAAGAACACCAGGATGAGCTTCTCAGACTTCCCTGGCGACCAAACGCCATGGATTTAAACGTAGTCGAGAATCCAAGGGAGCTCCTCGATCGGCCTGTTCGTCAACGACCATCAACTGAAATCGTAGGGCAGCTGGCCACAGTACTGGAGTTTTCATAGCTCCACATCAGCATCAGTACTTTCCAGAACAGCACTAACTCTCTACATGCACGTCTGTTCTGCAGAATGATAGGTATTCTGGCTTTAGACATTTGGTCACGTTAATTTGCCTAAAACATGTGTAAGGTAGCGCTGCACTAGAAGCACGATACTTACAATATGCATTCCCACGTGGTACATTCACACTATGTATGTTTAATGAAATGATACAGAGAAGCATGTCTACCTCCTACATCTGTCACAAAGTGCTTTTCAGTTCTCGTCTCTTCCGCCCCCGGTAGCTGAGTCGTCAGCTCGACAGAATGTCAATCCTATGGGACCAGGTTCGATTCCCGGCTGGGTCGGAGATTTTCTCCGCTCCAGTATTGGGTGTTGTGTTGTCCTCATCATCATCATTTCATCCCCAACGACGCGCAAGTCGTCGAAGTGTCGTCAAACCGAAAGTCTTGCATCTGGCGAATGGTTTACCTGACGGGAGGCCCTAGTCACACGACATTCATTCATTCAGCTCTCTTCTCCACCTGCCATCGAGTTATGCCTCATCTGCACTCTAGCGCTACAAAGTTGGCCATTTTGCCCAGTCACAGATATTGCTCGAGTTTTTGGAATAGTGCATCATGATTCCCATACACTTGCAACTACTAACTGCTGTTAAAGAGTTGTCTCAAGGAGCTGCGTGAACGGCTATCGGCTGGCGCCAGACTATCGGACACTTTGCCCGACATGTTGAAGAGGTACCCACGCATTCATTGTGATAAAATTCTCGGCCTGAACGGTTTTCAAGTTGTTGAATATCGTGGTTAGCTATCGATCGACGCCAGACTGTAGGATACGTCATTCAACCGTTCAGACAGTGCTCATCTCTCACTTGCGGTGCGTTAATGTTCGTTTCAAGCTGTCGGATATCAAGGGACTCAAAGCCAACTCTCTCCTCTAATGGTTCTGCTTATCCCATTACCACATCATAACTTTACACCATCTCATTACCTACACCTTACACAACACTTGCCCCCAGTTAAATTAGTAGTGAATCCCTTCTCACTACTAGTGTTAATTATAAACGCTAGTTTTTCCTTTTCGCGAGTACCAATAAGCATCAGATTGGCTTATGACAGCTGGGTCGTCTCGTTTTCCGTCGGTGGTGAATCCATACGTTTCCGCTGCTTTTTTGCCCCTTTATCTCTGGCTCATGCTGATACACTCAGTACTCGTCTGTAGTGATTAGGTGGCTAAAAGAGTCGTTTGGAGCGCCATCGTGAAACTGCAATGTTTCCGCTGCTGCCTCCATCTGTTTCGGTGGGTATAGGCAGTAGTGGGACTCAACCAGCGACGATCCATGCCGTGCCCTGAAAGTAGTCCAAGTTGTTCAAAACTTGTTCATTACTGAGTTTCACTTTTCCTCTTATTTCCTCAATTATCAAATCCCAGTAATGATGTCCTCCACCACTCTATCGATTCCAAAGTTTTCACTCAGAGATGTTCAGCCACTACATTCCGACTTGTCTGAATTCACTGGGCCACCTCACGATCATGATACTTGGCACTGCTGTGTTGCAGTACTGTTCTAACAATGGAGTTTAACAATGGAGTTTGGAGTGGTGCTGTACTGGTATCCTTCAAATGCAGCAAACGAACTCCTATGGTGCTCTGCTTTGTCAAGGAGTGCATCAAGTTTTCAGGTCCTTTAGTTTAGTGAGGTGCTAGCGTACTGTGGCACAAGATTTTCAGTTTGTATCTCGAATGCAGAAATTTTCCTGCAAACAGGAAACTGTTATAGGAAAATTAGGTAACGGGAAAAGGCTATTGATAACTAAAATACGATGAAACAAAGTTTCCAAACAGTGTTAAATTCAAAACTAATTTAATGAAAATAGAAATTCATCAGTGCAAACACCTGAAAACAACATAACCTGTTTGACTACCAATTCATCTAAGGAACATATTGCTAACAGTACCATAGATGTTGTTCACAGTCACAACAAGTGCTCAGGTATGCCTTGTCGAGATGAATTTGTGAGTTGTACTAAGCTACCTTTTATGAACGTGGGCCAGGTGGTGACACCTCTGCATGAAGACGGGTTAGCTGTGAAAATCTCTGAAGTGTCAATGACGCTTGTAATACATCATCTGAAATCAGTTATTTATTTACATTGCTGTCATCGTTCTTTCGCACTAGTCTCTGCTGTAGCTCATTAAGGTGCATGCTGGATACTGGACAATCGTCAAATCAGCTTAACGTTTGCACACGCAGGAGATGTCGTCAGTGACCCTGGAGCTGCGACGGACTGCCGGCGAGCAGGCGCGGCCGTTGCCCAGGACGAAGTGCTTGTCACGCTGGCTGCTGGAGTGTACTCGGCGCCACTCTGAATTCTACAGTGACCCATCCACGTTGTACTTTGTGTCGGTAGTCGTGTAGACGGTTTATCTCTTTCCTTTCCCTGATAGGTTTCAGCACCCAACGGCTCCTGAAGGTTGAAAATAAGTGTGGAACCCATGGGGCCTCTTTGCTGTCTTCCATGTTGAAGTCCAGGACTGGAAGTACTCTGTGATGTCTGTTAGCAGACGTCATTTCCCGATGTAGCGAAAAATCGAGCAGAAAACAGTGTAAGTAAAAACCAATATAATGTTAACGAACTGGTTTTCGATCCCAAAGTACATCAAACTGTAAATAATTTAATTTCAGGCTACTGATGATGCTTTACCTCAATAAAGCGAAACAAGTCTGGTGAAAAAACACTCATTTTTTTTCTAACTGCAGCCATAGAGCGAAAATATCCTCAAGAATATCAAATAATTTTGTGACAACTCATGACTGATACTGTGACTTTAAAACATTGTGTATTTGCAAAGTAAGCCTCATAGCAATAACCATAATTTTCTCACTCATATTCATACTTATATCATTACCAGTACATCCTTACGATGTAAGCACCTTCAATAAAACTATAAATCAGTTAGGATATGATTCCATGAAGCATATAAGATCTTACAAATAGTATATTACACTCACTATGAAATGAGACAATTTGTGAGAGATAATAAAATGTAACAGGAAAAGTAACCGAAAGTTGTTACAAAAATCATGTCTCAAACAACAATCATTATCTAACTAAATGAATGAAATGTTGTTTCTTTTAATATTGGTGAAAGTGGTTCTCAATATTATACAGAAATTCTAATGGCTAATTTTAAGATTGGTCTGAAATTACAGCATAATAGGAAACCCTACAGATCTTAGACATTCATAGACATATTTTCAGGAAGCAACAAAATGCCGGATTGTGTAATAAAACAAATATATACGAGATATTGCAAATGATTGTGGTATGTGGTATGATATATTCGAACCTGCATGTTATTTTAAATTACCATGAGTGATATATTAATGAAGACACATCAAATCTTGTTTTTCAAAATTAGTTTTATATTATTGTTAGTAAAATAATACTGTCACTTGATTATTTTGTGCAATTTGAAACAGATTCTTATAGTGTTTCTTATAACTCATTCACTAATTTTTTAATATCAGTACATCTTTACAACACAACTATCACTTAGAGTACATAAATACTTGAATATATTATCTTTTGTAGAAAATAACACTTTGCATATGCCATAAAGAATTCAATATGAGATGAGAAAAATTGTGGGAGACAATGTGATGTAGTAACATATTGTCAGAATCAATGTAATTGAAAAATTGGTTACATAAATGTTAATTTCTCAGGAGTTTGGTATAACACTGCAAGGAGCTGGATATCGTCTTATGCAGAATTATATTTTTCATATTGCTTTCTAAGCTTAGCTACAATATTCCCGAATAATCGTACTACCTTACATTTCAGATTAACTACAAGGAAAAGGTTTCCCAAGTGCAGTGTTAACTGACACTTATGTAGTTGTGAGTAATGAGTGATATAATATGTGGGCAAAGTAAATTTAATTAGGCTCATGCCACTCCAGTATATTACAGAATAAAAGATCAAGTTACATTAAGGATGCATAGAACGAAACACATTAATCATTCACATTTCCTCTCCACTGCTGTTGTCACATTCATTCACATCCAGGTTCAGTTCATCTTCTTCCTATTCACAGGTTTAGTTGATGTGGCTACAGCATCCCAAAATAAAAAATAGTGAATGAAGACAACATTCTAAGAAAAATAGGAATAAGTTAAGGGGAAAAATGAGTAATATACAATATGTACAAGAAGTAAGTGGGGTAATAAGAAAACAGACAAACATCAAAGTGTTCGAATTAAAAATTGTGTAACACATAGAAGTAGTCTTTTGCCTGTACTGTTCAAGCTGCACGCCAAAAAATCAGTGAGAGAAATAATACCAAGTTTCAAGAATAGAATTAGGAATCAGGGTGAAAGAATATCAGTGATGAGATACACTGACATTGTATCATAAGTGAAAGTGAAGATATGTTATAACAATTTGAAGTGGTATGATGAGTTTAATTACAGAAAATATTTATTGAGAGTAAATCAAAGAAATATAAATCGCTCTAGTAATGAGTAGTGGAAATGAGATTAGTGATAAAATTAACATCTGAAATGGAGACTGTAAAGTACATGTAATTAAAAGATTCTGATACCTCGGAAGCAATATAACACATCATGGATGAAGGTAGGACATAAAATCAGTCTAGCATAGGCGACGAAGGCATTCGTGGCCAAGAGAAGTCAAGTATTATCAGGCATCGGAATTAATTTGAGGAAGATACTTTTTGAGACTGTACATTTGCAGCTCAGTATTGTATGGTGGTGAATCATGGACCATGTGAAATCTGGAAAATAAGAGAATCGAGGCATTTCAGGTATATATATATATATATATATATATATATATATATAAGTAACATATTGAAAATTCGGCAGACTTATAAGATAAATGGTTAGGCGGTACTCTGCAGAGATGCTGAATATAGGAAATGTGGAAAACACTGACATGAAGAAGATATGGGGTGTAGGACATGCATTGCAACATCAGGGAATTACTTCAGAATGGAATACACACAACAGATATTTCATGATATAGTGTGAATGTACTTCTCTGAGATGAAAAGTTGGGACAGGGGAGGAATTCAGGGTCTAGCCACATAAAATATCTGAAGACTGGTGACCCACAAAAACTAAGAACAAAGAAGAATAATGCATAAACTGTTGGCTGAAGTACAGTAAGGTTTTTAATGTAATCTAAAGATACAGTTGTCACTAATCCATGTCAGTAACTATGCTTCAAGCGTCCTTTTACTTCGTAAAAGTACTTACTTATTCCTTTTCAGTTACTGGCTGTGTAGTTCTTGTGTGTTTCATGTTTTATATATTTGTTCTGCCTCCTGCAAACATCTTGTTCTATTTCATTTACCCATTAACTTTTGTGAATTTCGTCACTTTTTAAGTTTCCTGACGTTCCTTAATTCCTTCTATGTTCTTAGGATTTGGTTCAGCTATGGCAGCTAAATTAGAGACTGTTTTCGGTGTGCCATAACCGTTTCATTTCTCTTTACTTGTGGCACACCTTCTGTGGCCTGTGACAAAATCTCTTTTTGCATAAATTTTCATTTTGTGTAACATTGCACATTTCTTACCATATTATAATTTTTGTCATTCTTTTGTTGCTAGACAAGAAACAGCTTTTTGTAGCACAAGTTTCGTGATATTAAAATAATATTAGTTTCTACATATGATATGTGCTCTTACGATCGTATATATGCTACCCTGGAGTTGTTCTCGGCTTCTGCAAACAGAATGTCCGATTTTTGCCGTTGTGGTGTTGTACCGAGTTTAATATATATATATATATATATATATATATATATATATATATATATGTGTGTGTGTGTGTGTGTGTGTGTGTGTGTGTGTGTGTGTGTGTGTGAGGGCGGGTGGGTGGGTACTGGGGTTTTTTCCTTTTCATTTTAGTCTGGGTATGTTATACATCTCTAATTGTTATTGTTCTACTAGCTAACATGATCAATGAGTAGTTACAATGGCTAGGTTATTTATCAAGGTCTTGTTCATTGCAGGGAGTTGTCTGTATGTGAAAGTTTTTGTGTAATAGAGTTCTCTGTTGCTTTTATTCACCTTAAAAATTTTCAGGCGCTTTTCTATGTTAGTTGATCCATTTGTATGCTTTATTAGGTGTTCAGCTGAGTTAGGAAGGCTATTTCCATATAATGAACCTTGGTGAACGAATAGCAAAACGTCATATTCTTATGTATTCTACATATCTACACTACTGGCCATTAAAATTTACTACAGCATGAAGGTGTCCTACGGACGCGAAATTTGACCGACAGGAAGAAGATGCTGTGATATGCGAATATTAGCTTTTCAGAGCATCCACACAAGGCTGGCGCAGGTGGCGACACCTACAACGTGCTGACATGAGGAAAGTTTCCAATCGAATTCTCATACACAAACAGTAGTTGATCGGCGTTGCCTCGTGAAACGTTGTTGTGATGCCTCGTGTAAGCAGGAGAAATGCGTACCATCACGATTCCGACTTTGATAAAGGTCGGATTGCAACAAATCGCGATTTTGGTTCATCGTATCGCGACATTGCTGCTCACGGTAGTCGAGATCCAATGAGTGTTAGCAGAACATGTAATCGGTGGGTTCAGGAGGGTAGCACGGAACGCCGTCCTGGATCCCAACGGCCTCGTATCACTAGCAGTCGAGATGACGCTGTAACGGATCGTGCAGCCACGTCTCGATCCCTGAGCCAGCAGATGGGGACGTTTGCAAGACAACAACCATCTGCACCAACAGTTCGACGAAGTTTGCAGCAGCATGGACTATCAGCTCGGAGATCATGGCTGCGGTTACCCTTGACGCTGCATCACAGACAGGAGCGCCTGCGATGGTGTACTCAACGACGAACCTGGGTGCACGAATGGCAAAACGTCATTTTTCTTTTTTGGATGAATCCAGGTTCTGTTTACAGCATCATGATGGTCGCATCCGTGTTTGGCGACATCGCGGTGAACGCACATTGGAAGCGTGCATTCGTCATCGCCATACTGGCGTGTCACCCGGCGTGATGGTATGGGGTGCCATTGGTTACACGTCTCGGTCACCTCTTGTTCGCATTGACGGCACTTTGAACAGTGGACGTCACATTTCAGATGTGTTACGATCCGTGGCTCTACCCTTCATTCAATCCCTGTGAAACCCTACATTTCAGTAGGAAAATGCACGACCGCATGTTGCAGGTTCTGTATGGGCCTTTCTGGATACAGAAAATGTTCGACTGCTGCCCTGGCCTGCACATTCTCCATATCTCTCACCAATTGAAAACGTCTGGTCAACGGTGGGCGAGCAACTGGCTTGTCACAATATGCCAGTCACTACTCATGATTATCTGTGGTATCGTGTTGAAGCTGCATGGGCAGCTGTACCTGTACACGCCATCAAAGCTCTGTTTGACTCAATGCCCAGGCGTATCAAGGCAGTTATTACAGCCAGAGGTGGTTGTTCTAGGTACAGATTGCTCAGGATCTATGCACCCAAATTGCGTGAAAATGTAATGACATGTCAGTTCTAGTACAATATATTTGACCAATGAATCCCCATTTATCATCTGCATTTCTTCTTGGTGTCGCAATTTTAATGGCCGCAATTTGAACTAAATTGTGCAAGAACTTTTTGAGTTATTTTTAACAACGTTTTGTCTTTACTATAAAACCCTTCAGTGTCTCGCAGTTTCTAAATATGTGTGGGAACCGTATACCGAGTGCGGTAGCGCAGTGCTTAGCACAATGGACTCCCTTTCTGGCGGACTATGATTCTAACCAACGTCTCGTCATCCTGACATAGATTTTCCGTGATTTCCCTAATCGCTCGAGCCAGATGCTAGGATGCTTCCTCTGTCGGGGCACAGCCGTTTTCCTTCTCCGCCCTTCCCTTATCTGAGCTTGTGCTCTGTCTCTAGTAGCCGCATTTTGGCGGGGTCTCTCCTACGGGAATTGCACATTCGTCAAAATCTCCCACTGCCCCTCTCTTTGTCCATCTACTCCTCTTTCCCATTCTCTTGGTTCGTCTTCTCTCTCCCCCCCTCCTCTCTCACTGTCCCTCTATTTCCCACCCTTCGCACTGTCTATCTCCATCTTCCCCCCCTCTCGATACATTTTCTGCCCCTCCCAATCTCATTCTGTCTCCTCTTTTCGTCTCGTCTCGCTCTCTCTCTCTCAACTTTAATATTGTTTTATTATTATTGTAAACTGAACTGAGACTGAGAAATGAAGTCCGTTAAAATGAAGGGGTAAAATTATTGGGATCATTAATATAAAGAGTACAAGAGAGACTTTTCCAGCTCCTAAATCTGGTAGTAGCTCCAGTGACATTATTTCTTATAGTTTTAATCTGTGAACATGTAGTATTGTCAAGTTTTGTTTCGGATGATACAGATTCCAGAGTAGTAGTCTATTCGGAAGTCGGCAAGCCATAGCTACAACATTCCTTTTTCATCTCAATTACGATGAAGAAACGAAAACCGCACGCTGTTTCGTATAAAACGTTTGTTTGAAATGATGTGAAATGGAGAAAGAATGTATGTGGAAGAAACAGTTTGTCTGATGGTCTAAATTCCCTGATATCTAAGTTAAAACTGACTAAGAAGAAGTCGGTTTTAACAGAAAATCTGCACATTGTTTTAAAACACCGATATCCTAGGTCTGTCTGAATGTTCATGGAGTATAATGTAACAGTTTGAAGTGAAATAATCAAGGCTTTTCGCAATTTATACTAACGAACTTTCCCATCTGTAAAGTTTAAATATACCTATACATCACATATATTTAAATAATCTGCAACCCTTGTCTGTCTGAATGTTTATGTAAGTATTTTGTAAAAATATAAAGTTAATATGTCATACAGCTATTTACGAAATGCATTTAAGAAAAACGTAGCCTATGGCCACCTAAAAGTACAGTAGAGCATCATGTAAAACTTTCAATTAAATCGTTCAAGAAGTTTTCAAAAGTTTTCGTGACATTTCTCCTTTACACATTAGATACATGTTTGTACACCACGTATACTTAAAAGTATGTAGTGTAAGTCCGTCTTAAGGTTCATTGCAGAACAGCATAAAAATTATAAATTTTGGAGGTCCTTGTTACGAACCTTTCCCATTTGTATATTTTATGTATACTTATATGCTAAATACATTCCATAATTTGTAGCCCTTGTCTGTCTGAACGTTTATTAATCATGTACAAATATGAAGTTAATCAGTCATGAACTTTTCGAGATTTTTAGAAAAAATGTGAGGCCATGACTCGTCTTCATGAAGAAGTAAAGATGTTGTTGTTGTGGTCTTCAGTCGTGAGACTGGTTTGATGCAGCTCTCCATGCTACTCTATCCTGTGCAAGCTTCTTCATCTCCCAGTACCTACTGCAGCCTACATCCTTCTGAATCTGCTTGGTGTAATCATCTCTTGGTCTCACTCTACGATTTTTACCCTCCACGCTGCCCTCCAATACTAAATTGGTGATCCCTTGATGCCTCAGAACATGTCCTACCAACCGATCCCTTCTTCTAGTTAAGTTGTGCCACAAACTTCTCTTCTCCCCAATCCTATTCAATCCCTCCTCATTAGTTATATGATCTACCCATCTAATCTTCAGCATTCTTCTGTAGCACCACATTTCGAAAGCTTCTATTCTCTTCTTGTCCAAACTAGTTATCGTCCATGTTTCATTTCCATACATGGCTACGCTCCATACAAATACTTTCAGAAACGACTTCCTGGCACTTAAATCAATACTCGATGTTAACAAATTTCTCTTATTCAGAAACGCTTTCCCTGTCATTGCCAGTCTACATTTGATATCTTCTCTACTTCGACCATCATCTGTTATTTTGCTCCCCAAATAGCAAAACTCCTTTACTACTTTAAGTGTCTCATTTCCTAATCTAATTCCCTCATCATCACCATACTTAATTTGACTACATTCCATTATCCTCGTTTTGCTTTTGTTGATGGTCATCTTATACCATCCTTTCAAGACACTGTCCATTCCCTTCAATTGCTCTTCCAAGTCCTTTGCTGTCTCTGACAGAATTACAATGTCATCAGCGGACCTCAAAGTTTTTATTTCTTCTCCATGGATTTTAATACCTACTCCGAATTTTTCTTTTGTTTCCTTTACTGCTTGCTCAATATACAGATAGAATAACATCGGGGAGAGGCTACAACCCTGTCTCACTCCCTGCCCAACCACTGCTTCTCTTTCGTGCCCCTCGACTCTTATAACTGCCATCTGGTTTCTGTACAAATTGTAAACAGCCTTTCGCTCCCTGTATTTTACCCCTGCCACCTTCAGAATTTGAAAGAGAGTATTCCAGCCAACATTGTCAAAAGCTTTCTCCAAGTCTACAAATGCTAGAAACGTACGTTTGCCTTTTCTTAATCTAGCTACTAAGATAAGCCGTAGGGCCAGTAATGGCTGACGTGTTCCAATATTTCTACGGAATCTAAACTAATCTTCCCCGAGGTCAGCTTCTACCAGTTTTTCCATTCGCCTGTAGAGAATACGCGTTAGTATTTTGCATCCGTGACTTATTAAACTGATCGTTCGGTAATTTTCACATCTGTCAGCACCTGCTTTCTTTGGGATCGGAATTATTATATTCTTCTTGAAATCTGAGGGTATTTCACCTGTCTCATACATCTTGCTCACCAGATGGTAGAGTTTTGTCAGGACTGGCTCTCCCAAGGCCGTCAGTAGTTCTAATGGAATGTTGTCTACTCCCAGGGCCTTGTTTCGACTCAGGTCTTTTGTGCTCTGTCAAACTCTTCACGCAGTATCGTATCTCCCATTTCATCTTCATCTACATCCTCCTCTATTTCCATAATATTGTCCTCAAGTACATTGCCCTTGTATAGGCCCTCTATATACTCCCTCCACCTTTCTGCTTTCCCTTCTTTGCTTAAAATTGGGTTTCCATCTGAGCTCTTGATATTCATACAAGTGGTTCTCTTTTCTCCAAAGGTCTCTTTAATTTTCCTGTAGGCAGTATCTATCTTACCCCTAGTGAGATAACCCTCTACATCCTTACATTTATCCTCTAGCCATCTCTGCTTAGCCATTTTGCACTTCCTGTCGATCTAATTTTTGAGACGTTTGTATTCCTTTTTGCCTGCTTCATTTACTGCATTTTTATATTTTCTCCATTCATCAATTAAATTCAGTATTTATTCTGTTACTAAAGGATTTCTACTAGCCCACGTCTTTTTACCTACTAGGTCCTCTGCTGCCTTCACTACTTAATCTCTCAGAGCTACCCATTCTTCTTCTCCTGTATTTCTTTCCCCCATTCCTGTCAATTGTCCCCTTATGCTCTCCCTGAAACTCTATACAACCTCTGGTTCTTTCAGTTTATCCAGGTCCCATCTCCGTAAATTCCCATCTTTTTGAAGTTTCTTCAGTTTTCATCTACTGTTCATAACCAATAGATTGTGATCAGTGTCCACATCTGCCTCTGGAAATGTCTTACAATTTAAAATTTGGTTCTCTGTCTTACCATTATGTAATCTATCTGATACCTTTTAGTATCTCCAGGCTTCTTTCATGTATACAACCTTCTTTTATGATTCTTGAACCAAGTGTTAGCTATGATTAAGTTGTGCTCTTTGCAAAATTGTAAAGTAAAGATATTGTACATAAATATTAACGTACTGCTAGCCATTATGACCGAGTGATTCTATGCGCTTCAATCCGGAACCATGCTGCTGCTACGGTTGCAGGTTCGAATCCTACCTCGGGCATGGATCTGTGTGACGTCCTTAGGTTAGTAAAGTTTAAGTAGTTCAAAGTCTAAGGGACTGATGGCCTCAGATGTTAAGTCCCATAGCGCTTAGAGCCATTTTTTTATTTACATACAGTAAGCATTTAAAAATGTGTAGCCTGTGTCTGTCTGTATCTTTTTTAGTGTATCACGCAAAAATTTGAAGTAAATCGATCAAGTAAAGTCTGAGATTTTGTTATAATGATCAATGACTTGTCTTTATACAATAAGTGCGTATATTCAAGGTCACGATACTTTAACCTTGGATAGCTGATGCCAGTAAGAACCAAAATTACTAATGTTGTGAAGGTCGAAGACTCACCATTTTTAAATTACGGGTACTTGACGCCACGCGCTCCGATTGGCAGTGGGATTGCCCTGTCGCTGTTCGTTGGTTGACGGGCAGCGCTATGGCAGTCGGTTCACACGTACAAACGTCCCTCGCCCCGTCACTGCCCCAGCGTGATACACACACGTGTTAAATAGGTCTTTCTGTTTGTCTCCATCTCACGTCAGAGACATTCACATGCAAGGTTTGGAAGGTATGTGCTGAGATTCGATCAGGATAGAGCCAGTGAAAAATATCGATGGTTCCCAACCGCAAGGTTGGACGAGTAGTACATCTTCGAGTAGTAAGATCTTTGACAGCTAACAGAGCTATGTGCACGCGGTAAAAGTGTGAGAAGTGGTGAGGAGATGCGCAGAGATAGCAGACGTGTTTCGAGTCGGAGCTAGATGCCTGCAGGAGGCAGCCGGGTCGTGACAGCATCAAAGTAAGAATTAGCGCTACGCACATAATAAGCTATATATTGAGCGAAACTCGGCACATACCTGGGGAAACTAGAAAGAATAATTAATAAAATAGGTTTTCTTTGGTTAAATAATGTCTAAAAGCTAGATAGAAATCCCATTGTTGATGCAATAAGCGTTTTGTGAAACTTTCTCGTAAATCCATGCTAGATAAGTTTTTTTAGTTTTTCAAATATATGCCATAAAAGTTTGAACAATAAATATGTTTTAGATAAAATTAGAGTTTCATCTCACATATTATGTCGTTCTCCGCATCCTGTGCTTGCATAGAACCAGAAGGTACATTAAAGTTCCCATGAGTAAAGCTAATAATTTCATTTATCAGAGTAAAATAATCTATATGCCATTGCACAGTTGGCAAATTATATTCAGACCAGGACAAAATTTTTATTAAGTAACAAACAGGGCCAAAATGAGTAAAGTTATCTAGAATGACAATTTTATACCATTGCACTATGGCTGAGTTGAATATTTGTTTTATTATCGGCTAAATGGGAAGGAGTGCACGAGCTAAGTCCACAGACGCAGTCAGATGCAGGTTGGTGACTTCCATTAACTTTTTACCACTAAGCTTTCATGCAATCAGATGTGTATTTTGAGTATTAATTTTCCAACAATATTTTCATGCAGTCAGATAAAGTTCAGTTCAGTTAAATACGCAGTCAGATGCAAGTTTTATTAAAGACTAAAGCAGTCACATGCAGTTCAGTCTAGTTTATATAGAGAATTTATATTAACAACACTTTCAGGTTAGCATGGGAGCACATACACGTCAACTGCTATTATCCATACAGTAAGCATGGCGACAGAGTATTCGTTTGAAGAACAACGAGATATGGTTTTTGTTTATGGACGAGCCGATGGTGACGCGCATGAAGCTCGAAGATTGAATGAAGAACGGCATGCAGCAAGATGCCACCCACACCCACAAACGTTTACAGCAGTTCACAAGCGACTTTGGCGAAACAACCTCGTAAGCGGGATATCATGGTGACGCTGGAAAACCTCAAACACGAGGGGATGCTGCATTTGAAGAGACTGTTCTCGAAGGCTTCGTGGAAGCAACTACGACAAGTACTCGAGCTGTTGGACACGACATGTGGATCACTCATTGGTGAGTCTGGGAGGTTTTGAGGGATGACCGACAGCATCCATTTAGTTTCCACCCTGTCCAAGATCTAAATCCTGTCGTGGAATATGAACACACGCTAAGGTTTTGCCGGTGGTTTCTGCGAATTGTTGCACGGGATCCCGACTTCCCCGACATTGTGTTGTTTACCGACGAGAGCACCTTCACCCGGGATGGCCTTTACAACACTCGAAACGTTCATTACTGGGCAACGGGAAATCTTCATGTCACGTACATCCACGGATACCAGGAACCATTTTCCCTGAATATTTGGGCAGACACTGTGGGTGACCATCTGATTGGGCCGGTCGGCGTACCACCTCGACTTACCATGGAAAATTACCTTCACTTTTTGCAAGAAACTCTACCCCTACTGCTGGAAGATATTTCCCTGGACATACGACTAGGCATAAGGTGGCGGCATGATGGGGTGCCCGCACGTAACAGTCGTGCTGTGCTCGGATATTTAAAAGAACTCTTCGACGGCCAGGTAATTGGCAGACATAGCCCCCATGATCATCAGACCACACGCCATCGGACATTTTCCTGTGAGCATTCTTCTAGGTTCTAGTTCACCCACCATATAAGAAACGAAGAGGAATTAATGGATCGCATCCAACACCCGCCGATCACATCAGGGCAATGCCAGGAATCTTTGAAAGAGTTCGGCAAAACACCATTAGACGTTGCCAAGCTTGTGTCGCGTCAGCAGGTCGCCAGTTACAGAGCCTGCTTTAAGTAAGCAATGTTCTAGCTACAAAAGAGGCCATTTTCAGGGCCGAAACTGTCTGTAGAAGGCTTCCTGCACGCGAACTAACAGCCATTGATGGGTTTCTTGCCGGGACGTCTCATCTTGAAACTACAATGGATGTGTCGGGACGACGGTGGATTCGCTCCCAGGCCCGCGGAGTAGAAGGCTGGCGCACTAACATCCGGCATTCAAAGCATTCACGATCATGCGTTGTCCATAGTATCTGGCAACAAGGCAGTCCCGCGGCCAATCGGAGCGTGTGGCGCCAAGATTCCGTAGTTTAAAACCGGTGCCTTATATAGAACATAAATAAATACTCTATGTCCAGTGAAATATATATTTGAGCATTATGTAAAAATTTATAGTAAATTGATCAAGACCTCTTCATGAATGTTGGTCTCAATGTTACACAACGACTTATTGTTACACAGGGTGTTAGTAAAAGGTACGGCCAAACTTTCAGGAAACATTCCTCACACAGAAAGAAAGAAAATATGTTATGTGCACACGTGTCCAGAAACGTTTACTTTCCATGTTAGAGCTCATTTTATTACTTCTCTTCAAATCACATTATTCATGGAATGGAAACACACAGCAACAGAACGTACCAGCCTGACTTCAAACACTTTGTTACAGGAAATGTTCAAAATGTCCTCCGTTAGCTAGCATAAATGCATCCACCCTCCGTCGCATGGAATACATGATGCGCTGATGCAGGCCTGGAGAATGGCGTATTGTATCACAGCCGTACACAATACGAGCATGAAGAGTCTTTATATTTGGTGCCGGGGTTGCGTATACAAGAGCTTTCAAATGCCCCCATAAGTGAAAGTCAAGAGGGTTGAGGTCAGGAGAGCGTGGAGGCCACGGAATTGGTCCGCCTGTACCAAACCATCGGTCACCGAATCTGTTGTTGAGAAGCGTACGAACACTTCGACTGAAATGTGCAGGAGCTCCATCGTGCATGAACCACATGTTGTGTCTTACTTGTAAAAGCACATGTTCTGGCAGCACAGGTAGAGTATCCCGTATGAAATCATTATAACGTGCTCCATTGAGCGTGGTGGAAGAACCTGGGGTCCAACCAAGACATCACCAACAATGCCTGCCCAAACGTTCACAGATTATCTGCGTTGATGACGTGATTGCACAATTGCGTGCGCATTCTCGTCAGCTCACACATGTTTATTGTGAAAATTTACAATTTGATCACGTTGGAATGAAGTCTCATCCGTAAAGAGAACATTTGCACTGAAATGAGGATTGACACATTGTTGCATGAACCATTCGCAGAAGTGTACCCGTGGAGGCCAATCAGCTGCTGATAGTGCCTGCACACGCTGTACATGGTACGTAAACAACTGGTTCTCCCGTAGCACTCTCCATACAGTGACGTGGTCAACGTTACCTTGTACAGCAGCAACGTCTCTGGCGCTGACATTAGGGTTATTGTCAACTGCAGGAAGAATTGTCTCGTCCCTTGCAGGTGTCCTCGTCGTTCGAGGTCTTCCCCAGACGCGACTGGAATGTTCCGTGCTCCCTAAGACGCCGATCAATTGCTTCGAACGTCTTCCTGTCGGGACACCTTCGTTCTGGAAATCTGTCTCGATACAAACGTACCGCGCCACGGCTATTGCCCCGTGCTAATCCATACATCAAATGGGCATCTGCCAACTCCGCGTTTGTAAACATTGCACTGACTGCAAAACCACGTTCGTGATGTACACTAACCTGTTGATGCTACGTACTGAGGTGCTTGATGCTAGTACTATAGAGCAATGAGTCGCATGTCAACACAAGCACCGAAGTCAACATTACCTTCCTTTAACTGGGCCAACTGGCGGTGAATCGAGGAAGTACAGAACATACTGACGAAACTAAAATGAGCTCTAACATGGAAATTAAGTGTTTTCGGACACATGTCCACTTATCATCTTTTCTTTATTTGTGTGTGAGGAATGTTTCCTGAAAGTTTGTCCGTACGTTTTTGTAAGACCCTGTAGAGCAACAATAATGTAGGTTTTTGTGGATCATACATGTTCAAAAATGTGTAGTCTATGTCCCTGTGAACGTTTATTAGATTATTAGCTGAAATATTGAAGTAAATTGGCCAGGAACCTTACGAGATTTTTGGTAACAATGTAAAGCTCCTCTTTGTCTTGATACAGCTGCATAGATTTCCGACTGCTAGATATTGCCTGGCACCCTAGCACCTCTACACACTTTCATACACATTCAGCAAACTAACAATCTGAGCTTTTGCAGTAGTGTACTATTCTTGGTACATTTTTTTTGTATGCCGTCCAAAACTGATATCGTTTGAGGCTGAAGAACACACAGTTGGACGGTGGCCAACAGAGAGGAGGGGAAAGTCTCTCAGAAAGTCGAGACCCGTAAGAAGAACCCTGATAGCTCGCAGCACTGTTGCCAGCTTTTATCTGTGTAACGCTAACGGCTACAGGCCAAAACAATAGCTGCCAATAAAGCTGTGACCAACGCTGAGGTGTTAGTACACAGTGCCAGGCCTAGTTATCAACTATAGCTTTTGTTGTGACAGGAAAACGGGCACACTGTGCCTGACTAACATGCCTTCTCGCACAGCCCTCTCGCTGCTAATCTAAGCTACACAGATATTAGTTTAGCTCAACTAGCAATGCTCTGTCAATAATGTAACGTAATGATCGCATTAGGGCCGACGGGTGTGGCCGAGCAGTTCTAGGTGCTTCAGTCTGGAACCGCGAGACCGCTACCGTCGCACGTTCGAATCCTGCCTCCGGCATGGATGTGTGTGATGTCCTTAGGTTAGTTAGGTTTCAGTAGGAGACTGATGAACTCAGATGTTAAGTCCCATAGTTCTCAGAGCCATTTCAACCATTTGATCGTATTAGGTATATGTTTCGAAGAAATTTAATGATTTTACGTAGATATTGTTGAATAAATATGTGGCTATAATTATCATCAGTTGTCGTTAACGATGTAGTGCTTCAGATGCTTCCTCTGAATGTACTCCACTGATGTATAAGTCTGTCAGATCAGAAACTGCGTATTGTTGTATGTACATACACAATTGAAAAGTGTACCGTGCCAAGAAGGAGTAATATAGACCAGACACATGCAGGCCAGCTACACACCATTTATGTACATAATAGTTGATTGCTTACACAATATCTACAGACGGTGGTATGCTCAGTATATGTATTGGAACTGAATTCGACACCATACATAGTGTCAGCTCTTTGTGGGCAGGGAGCACTTAAGTGCTACTACATTCCGTGAATTAAATATTGGCTCTGAGCACTATGCGACTTAACTTCTGAGGTCATCAGTCGCCTAGAACTTAGAACTAATTAAACCTAACTAACCTAAGGACATCACACACATCCATGCCCGAGGCAGGATTCGAACCTGCGACCCTAGCGGTCGCTCGGCTCCAGACTGTAGCGCCCAGAACCGCACGGCCACACCGGCCGGCAATTAAATATTACTTTGTACTAAGGCGTAGAGAGCTTTTACCGCCGCAGTTATTAATTTCAGCGACACAGCTGTACATATGTGGTAGAATGTTGTCGAGAATATCACAGGGCAGATTACGTGTAGAAACCCAATTCATGTTATTCTGAAGCAATGGAACTACTAACGGTTTTTTTCGAACAATACAAATCAGGGTGTAATAACTGGATTATGTGGTTGTACCAGCGTCTTAAGCGGGAACGCGGAGCTGTAGTACTGCTACATCACAAGTTGTATCTTTTATCTTATGTCTCTGTTCTGTAACTCTATTTCCATCATGCCTCGGATTTTAGGTGATCTTAACAATTCGTAATTACTACGACCGCCGAGAAAAAGGAATGAATCCAATGTGCTCCCTCTCTCTGACTGTCAATTCTGTTTTCTCTAAGAACACTTATACTTCAAATGCTTGTGCATTAAAATGTACCACTCTAGATGGACAAATTGTAATTCTTTCTTTCAGACATTCTCACGTCATTTAGTGACACGAGAATGAAATTTTATTCCCGCTCCGAGATTATCAACTCTTCCCAAGTTTGTACTTGTATCCACTTGCTTTTAGTTCTCCACTTTATTGGATGTGATCGATTGTAAATTCACGCACACTATCATAAATCGGATTTTTACGTATGAACAGCTCCAAGTTCTTCTCAATTAGTTCTACCACATGTTGTAGTTCCGCGGGAGTTCCCTTTGTGCCTGGCGTAAACCTGCTAGTATTGTTGCGGAGACAATAGTGCAGAATTGCTTAATGCAGCATTCATGGGTAGTTGAGACTATCCATATGACGTTCTACTGCGGTTTTAGGGGTGTCTGCTGTTTCCTGTACGTGTCCCACTATGATATTCAAGTTATATTTGTCTACGCTGTCCGCTGTACCAGACAATGTCTTCAGCAATTTGCAACTTTCCTCCTATGTCTAACCATCCTCTTTTTCTTTGAACTATAGCGGCTGTCACGAAAATAGGCACCTCGTGGCCATCTCACTATCCTACAGCATTTCCAGTGACTGATAATTTGAAATGTTAGTGAATATCCCGGAAAAATTCTCCAATCTATATTTTTAGTGTTGAATGTGATGGGGTACCTTCTAAAAGAAAATCCTTCACAACTGCTACGAAAAAAAAACTAACGTTAAAAGAAATTATGAAGGGATTTTTTTTTTATTTCAACCTGTGGAAAAAGCAGAACCACTAATATATTTGGACTAAAAATAATATGTGAACATTCTCAAAGTTTATAGATGCGTGTGATACATGTTTTATTGTGAAAACATAAAAGGAATCCAAGACAAGAAATAACATACAGTAAGAAAAGTGAAATTGTTCCACCAGTGTAACGGAAAATGTCGTCCCTGGTAAAACTGAGTTCTGTGGGTCCTTGTAAGAGATTTCCTGCTAGAAGATCGTTAAGAAAAATGTGAAATTAATTTTGGTTGTGTCTGAGACATAGTTACTACATCGTGTCAAGTATTTTATTTACTAGAGACTCCGTGCACGACAACGCGTGAGTACTTTCATGCTGCCGCCAGGGTTTTAGTTCCAACGGCCCGCTTTAATATGGCTGACAATATTCCTTACTTGACGAAATTTTTTTATTTACAGCTCTTACTGACCCGTCGTCACAGAATCCATCACCATAATCACCGATACATGCTGTACAAGGAAGTAACTGTAGGTACTTTGACGCCAACATTTCTTTTGGAGTAGAGTGAAATATATTTTTGCGGGTGTTTTTGTGCAACCCAAGTTTTATCGGAATATAATACAAAACTATTGTCTTCACCATGCAGTAAATGCTTTTAAATAAAACGTCGTTCTTACTGCTGCAACGTGTCCGCATTCCTTTAAAAAATTTTGTCCTTCATTACACTTTCTGAAGTAAAATCCAAGTGAGTGGAGAAGGTACACAAGAAACGGAGGCCTCTGAAACAGAATAATCAATTTTTTCGCAGAGATCTTTCTGTAATTTTTTGACCGCCGGATAGTCTCCTCTTTCGTGGTATTGAAGTACATTTCCATGCACTAACTTTTTGTCAAATTCCGTTGTGATTTATACGTCTTTCTTGGAAAAAGAGAACACATACTCCCATGTAGAGATTCTGCGATGTTATTACAATGTTAATTTTATTGCACTATTAATGTGTAATACGGTCGATTGGGAAATACAAAAAGGTTTTGTTGTCATTTCATGAACTTGCGCCAAATTTATCGTTTTCCTGGTTTCTTCACTGTTGGTCAGATCACTAAAAAATTTATGTACGTTCAATATGACAGTTTCAGATTGTTTTCGAACATCTTTTCGCGCTTTATTCACGCCGACTTGAGTAGCTGTTGCTCCTGCACTTCGCTCACTACCAAACACACGTCAGTGCACCGTTCCACGGAGGACTGAAACCACACGTGAACACACAAAATCGCATGGAAACACGGAACATTCAGCTGCTGGTGAGCTGCACCGTTAACAGTGTACATGCAGCAACAAGTCTATGAGGTGGGCGTATCACAGTGCTTGCCGCCGCGAACCGCAGCGAGCGGGTGTGACCTTCACGTGTCTTAATTTCGTGACACCATCTGTAGCGACTGTGATTCCACGTTTGTTATTTGCTTTAGCTATGTTGTCAGTTTTCTGTACAATAATCTCAACTCTTAGTACGTATCCTGTATCTGTGATAGAACTTTCTGTGTGTGCTGTGTGTACTGTGCTGCACTCCTTGTGTAATTCCAAGAATACATCTCCTAACCTGCAAACCTCGATCTCTGTTTCCCATATGTCGAAAGCCAACCTCGGTGTCACCAATGGCCAGTCAGTGACACATCATGTTGTCTCGAGAAAAATATTTCAGAATTCAGAAGCTGATTCTGAACTGTAGTCAGTTCTCCTCCCCTACGAAGTGTAGCAACATCTGGACTACGCCAGTCCTCCCGGATGTGCATGTTTGTAGCCTAAGAGAAAGGAAAGTTTATCAGTTCATTCCTGATTCCAAAAATGCGTGCACTCAAGGGGGAAAAATGAATGGAGAAACCACTCCTATCCCACCTATTGACAAAAAATGGGTAGAAAATACTCCCGAGATCCATGACCATATGTAAGTAGGCTGTTTAGATTTTTATGTTGGTAACGCCACGTTGCGCTCTGTATGAAAATCACTGGCTGTGCAGTGTGCAGTCTGTGGCTGGTTGGCATTGTTGGAATATTTGCTATTGTAGTGTTGGGCAGTTGGATGTGAACAGCGCGTAGCGTTGCGCAGTTGGAGGTGAGCCGCCAGCAGTTGTGGATGTGGGGAGAGAGATGGCAGAATTTTAAGAGCGGACGATCTGGACGTGTGTCCGCCAGAAAGAGTAAATTTGTAATACTGAATATCATGGACTGATATGTATATATATATATATATATATATATATATATATATATATATATATATATATATATATATATATATATAATGACTTTTGAACATTATTAAGGTAAATACGTTGTTTGTTCTCTATCAAAATCTTTCATTTGCTGACTATGCCTATCAGTAGTTAGTGCCTTCAGTAGTTAGAATCTTTTATTTATCTGGCAGTAGTGGCGCTCGCTGTATTGCAGTAGTTCGAGTAACGAAGATTTTTGTGAGGTAAGTGAGTCACGAAAGGTATAGGTTGTTGTTAGTCAGGGCCATTCTTTTGTAGGGATTTTCGAAAGTCAGATTGCGCTGCGCTAAAAATATTGCGTGTCAGTTTAGTGTAGAACAGATAAGTAATGTCTGAGTGCGTTCAGTTTTGCTCAGCTGTTTAAAAATCAAATGACGTAAGAGGCTTACCAACACAGTAATTCATGAATTTTTCAAAGGGGACATTTCAGTACCCACTGACCAATTCTGTACTATGTTAATTTCCTTCCACATTGCCCCATCAATTCCTGATGTCCTAAAATTTTCATGTTCGCTCGCTTCAGATTTTCCCGAACTTCACACAACCGTTCCGCCAATTCCTTAACTGACTCTCCCTTAGCTTCAAGTTTAGGTCTTATTACGCCGAAAGAGACGTGATCTCTTGCAGCACGTCACCTCGTATGGCGAAAGGCCAGTATTGCTATCTTCAAGGTGACAATTATTGAACTCCATTAAAAAACATACAAAGTTACGAACTACGGCGTGCACACACTTTATTCAACATGTAAACGTCACTACAAATATTCGGACATAGGTTGTGACATGTTCGATATGCCTACCATCATAGACGATGATGTGGCGCAGACGAATAGCGCAATTCAGCATGACCCGCTGAAGTGTCGGAGCCCCGATGCTGTCGATGACGTCCTGAATGGCTGTTTTCAGTTCAGCTATGGTTTGGGGGTTACTGCTTTACACCTCGTCTTTAGTATAGCCCCATAAAAAGAAGTCGAATGTGCTGAGATCCGGAGAATATGGTGGCCAATCGAGGCCCATGCCAATGGCCTCTGGGTAGCACAGAGCCAGAATGCTGTCACAAAAGTGTTCCTCGCGGGCATCAAACAGTCTCCTGCCTCGATAGGGTCGAGCTCCGTCTTGCATGAACCACATGTTGTCGAAATCATGGTCACTTTGGGTAATGGGGATGAAAACATCGTCCAAAACCTTCACATACCGTTCAGTAGTCACCATGCCACCAAGGAATATCGCACCGCTTATCCCTCTGTTGGATATTGCACACCGCACAGTTACTCGGTGAGGGTGAAGAGACTTCTTGTTCGGATATGCGGATTCTCAGTCCCGAAATGAGCCAATTTTGCTTACTAACTAACCCACCCAAATAAAAGTGTGCTTCATCGCTAAACGAAATCATGCATGCGCATTTAATTTCCATCAAGCCCCGCGGCCAACCGTGCAGTTTGAACTTCCTAACACAAACCGTTCAGAAGTTATGACGATTTTGTTTCATATACTTCAAACATTTTCACCCGTTATTTGATGTGATAGGCCAAGACTATGAATTCAAAGTAGTGTCCCAGTTGTTGTTTTCGCTGTTTATACAGTGACTCATTATTAGACAAATACACGGTAACAAGTACGATTTCTGTTCACTCATTTGCCTGTGGATGAAAAGGACTTGCTGGGGGTTTCTGAATGTGAAGCAAATGACACATTTGTTTCATTATAGTTGATCCGAAATTCATCCCTTGTTCCGCAATTATGGTATGCGGTACACCAAACTGGAATAGCTTATGCTACTGTCTTAGCTTGTTGATGAGAAATTGCTCCCATAGCATGAATTCGATTGACAATGCTAGCGAGAATTCTTACAACACGCTTTCCAAGAACTGCAGAGAATTTTTGTTGCCACTAAGGTGTAGAGACCAATGAAAAACCGGTTGATTAGAAGGGTTTCATTGTTGTGCTGCCACCATGTAGTCTCCGATCATAGGAACCAATGCCTGATACGAGATAGATTGATGGTCGATAAATCAATAGTAAAGTGTCTCACGAAGTAATGCATCCCAGTAAATGGTCAAAATTTCGCTAGGACGAGTGCAAACGCGGTGAATGACTCGCGCAATATGGATGTCTGAGTATGATATGATGACAGGAAAATTTTATCGATGTTCACTGTAAATCTAGAGCTGATTTACCTGTGTTGTGCTGCATTACTGATTTTTTGTCGAGCATAAAATGAATTGAGATGGTATCGAAAACACTCCATATGATAGTGTGCTACAGATACTGAAGCAACAATTGGGAATCCGGTCTTTTCTACTGAAACCTAACAATGGTATTGTCCACAGAACAAGGTGCATTGGACATTGGTTCACAGATCTGTTCGATTTTCTGGACCGATTACCTCAAAACGCAGACCTTCGTTCAACATTCAATATATTTGCAATGAAATGGGACATCAGATACTTACCTGATTAGCACGCTTAAAACCTCAGAAACTACGGTTAGGAGATGAGCCTGTGGCAGGTAAAATATTTTAGTCAATCAGTAAAGCATACTCAAATAGCATAAATAGTTGCGCACTGTCTGCGAAAGACTCGAATCCAGGCATGGCACACGGTTCTAACCTATTAGCAAGTCTTTTCCAAGGAGTAAAAGCCGCAATAGTAGCAAGGAATTCCTACATGGTTGGTATCTTTAGAGAGGAACCAAAGTATCTGCTGACTTACAGTCGCGTTTTATTTAATGCTATGTCTTATAGATAAAGCAACCAAGGAAAATGCTGCTAAAATTAATAACAGCAACTTTAATTCTGTAACTATGTAGTAATACTTTCGCTTTGGTAAGCATGTCTAAGTTGAGGTACGTTTGTTGATCCCACTATGGAAGTGAATTTAGAGGTGAGGGATTTGCTGCATACCTTTATTACTGATAAACATTGCGCCTGAGTACAGCAGTTCAGTAGGCGGTATCAAAGAGAAGGATTTGGAGTATCAGCAACATGAATGTAGGTAGAGTACATTAAAACAGTTCCACTTCTGTAAAACATATCTGTTTTGGTCTAAAGCTAAATGATTTCAGTTATTTTGTACAAAACGTGTTCTGAAACAATTAACATATTTCAAACATTCACTACAACTAACAAAGACAACAAAGGATTCATATTAGGTGATAGGTGTCTCAGGGTTTCTTTCCTGTGAGTTAGTTATAACATTGAGCCAAACTGCAAAATTGGAAGTGTACATTTAGTTGAGAGCATTAGTGCACATAATTCTGTAAAATCTGCTCCACGCTTATTCTTACAGGTGATTGAAAACATTGTACTGTTCATTATGACAGGAAAATCTTTAGTGAACAACACTGGTCGCTCTTCCATCAGAAACTCTTTCTCCCACGCTCAATGAAACGCACACTTTCCAAAATGTCCACTTGTAAAGGCCTTCCTGCGTTTCTTGAGAAATGCTTAGTAAAGCTTAGCGATATTTGCAAAACTCTGTTTTCATATGAATCATTAATTTTCTGTTCCTCTGGCCGCTTAGACTGGCGCTTCCACTATGCTATTATTGCTAACCTCGTGGGCCAACAAAGCATTGCCCCTTTTCAGCATACAATAACACTGGTGCCCTCCTGGAATATCATTGTCTGGCGACTTTTTCTCAATATATCTGTTTCTCTGAAGGTAACTCCTTTTAAATATAGTCCAGTATAAGTAACCAAATATGCAACAGAGTTCTTGTTTCCTAAGACTGGAGGCTAATATCCAGCCCCTGAAGTCACTGTGTTTGACACTTTTAATATAAACATAGATTAAACTTGATCGTGAAATCCACTTGAGAGTTACGTAATTGATATGTAAGTAAAAAAATGTTTCAAATGTCTCTAAGCACTATGGGACTTAACGTCTGAGGTCATCAGTCCCCTAGACTTAGAACTACTTAAACCTAACTAACCTAAGGACGTCACACACAGCCATGCTCGAGGCAGGACTCGAACCTGCGACCGTAGCAGCAGTGCGGTTCCGGACTGAAGCGCCTAGAACTGCTAGGTCACAGCGGTCGGCTTATTTAACTCACAAGTGGACAATAACGCGAGATGGTTTACAGTTACAGGATCAGCTGATCGCGACATTCTGGTTGCTAATAAGATAACCAATACCACAAGCTAAACTGATAACCATGCTTCTCGTATCGGAATTTACACGGAGGTGACAAAAGTCACAGGATAGCGTTATGCACATATACAGATAGCGGAAGTATTGCGTATGCGAGATAGAAAAGAGCACTGTATTGGCAGAGTTCTCATTTGTACTCAGGTGATTGACCTGAAAAGGTTTCCGACGTGATTATGACCGCACGACTGGAATTAACAGACTTTGAATGCGGAATGGTAGTTGGAGATAGGCGGATAGACATTCTATTTCCGAAATCGTTAGGGCGTTCAACATTCCGAGATCAACAGTGTCAAGGGTGTGCCGAGAATACCAAATGTCAAGCATTACCTCTCATAACAGTCTATGCAGTGGCCGATGACCTACACATAACGACTGACAGCAGTGTTTGCGTAGAGCTGTCAGTCCTAAAAGACGAGCGACACCGCGTGAAATAACCGCAGAAATCAATGTAAGACGTACGGCGAACGTATCAGTTAGAACAGTGGGGTGAAACGTAACGTAATTGGGCTATGGGAGCAGCAGACGACTGACGCGAGAGCCTTTGTCAACAGCACGACGTCGCCTGCAGTGACTCTCCCCGAGGAATCGTTAGCGCTAGGATTTCAGCCGAAACAAGTCCCGCCCACTCACCTCCGGTTTTCCCAGTCTTCGTTAGGCGCCCTGGCATCGTTTCAGTTGACCCACGTGGTTTACCGCGTTCGGCTGCACTCGGAGTGAATGTTAAATTAATATTTGGCTAGGCCTTAAATTTTGCCAGATAGTTAAAAGTCACGTTACAAAAAAGTGCACAATCGGCATCAGCTGTGCCAGGTACTTCCACAGCAAACAAAGAGAACACAATTTAGCACTGAATTCTTTAAATACGAGAACTCAGTATTCAGATGAATAGCCTATGAAGAAACATACTTCCATGTGAGAAAAAGCACCCAAAGCTAAAACAGGAAAAACCTACCCTCAAATAATAATTTGCTTGGAGAAAGAGGAACCACAGTATACTTGACACTTAAGTATCAGAGCTCAGACAATGTATGTGAAACAAGCACCAAAGTTGACTATACTTTCAGAGGGCATTAAAATTACTTTGTTCATGCTAGATCGATGCAAGCTTTTTTTGCGTGTTATTCACTAAACAGTTTTGCTGAAAAGTTGTAAGGGTGGAAGAAGAGCTAGCACAGCACGAAGGACGTTATACAGCCGTGAAACACTGCAGCATTTATTTCTTCCATAACTTCTCTGTGAGAAACATGCACATCATCATTATTATTTTTAAAAAAATGGTTTTCAATGACATTTACTAAATTAATAAATCTTTTGGTTAAAAGCAGACAGGACAAAGAACAACGACAGATTATTTTCCTGAGACGTTTGCAACAACATATAGAACACTAATCACATAGAAACAGCCACAATTCTTTATAACCTCGTTTATAATGCGCAGGTATGGCATTAGAAGAATTTACAAGTTAAAATCCACCCATTACCCACGCAAATACTAACGAAATATGTCATATAAGCAAATGTCTTACTGCTTACATTAGGCATTTCTACTTTATGGCATTCTTATATTCTTTAATTTTCTTGAGCTACTATGAGGGCCTACATAAACAAAAAGAGTTTGACTTCTTTCTATATAACGTTGATTTTAGACAACAGAGTTATTCGACTGCATCCGTGGCTTTACTACCGACATGACAGATTCAAGGCCATTGTTTTCGCTTTGTGTGTTTGCTATGCTGTTTCCCTCAAATAAACGTATTATAATAAGGTAATCAGTTAATGAAAATTTGTCCTTATTGCCATTA
Organism: Schistocerca serialis cubense; assembly: GCF_023864345.2. Classification (NCBI taxonomy): domain Eukaryota; kingdom Metazoa; phylum Arthropoda; class Insecta; order Orthoptera; family Acrididae; genus Schistocerca; species Schistocerca serialis. The sequence goes on from NC_064638.1 coordinate 63,923,311, forward strand.
AATAACATCACGTTATTTTTTATTTTCTATTGCTGGTGATGCTTTCAGTTCTCTATAAATATTTTTATTTCTTTGATAATGCAGATTCATATTATATTACTATCCAGAAAAACTTAAATTTCTTATCATTACTGAATTTCATCACAGTGTAACATGTGTTGGACTGTTACGATAACAACTTTGATGTAGCTTCCAGTTTGCGGAAATGGCGGCTGTTTAGAGGAGAGCCTTACACGACGGATAGGCATGGAGGGGGGTGAATAGGCGGGACTTGTTCCGGGTGAAATTCTAGCGCTAAGGGCACGACTCTCCCCATCTCGTGACCATATCGGTTGGATACTAGACGACGGTAGAACTGTGGCTTGGTCGGTAAGACCTGATGTGGCAAAGATCTCATGAAGGCATGGGCTATTTTTCCATGGAATCGACTGGGTTTTGTAGTCCAACTAAACCCGTCGTTGACTGCAAATAGTTATATTCGGTTATGTGGGGACCACTTGCACCCATTCACAGACTTCTTGCTCTCAAACACCTATGGAATTTTTATGGACGACAATGCACCATTTCACTGGGCCACAGTTGTTTGCGATTGGTTTGGAGAACATTCTGGACAATTTGAACAAATAACTTGACCACCCACTGAACATTTATGGGACAAAATTTAGAGGTCAGTTCAAGCAAAAAATCCTGCACAGCAACACTTTCGCAGTTATGGACGGTTATAGATACAGTATGGCTCGGTATTTCTGCAGAGGATTTCAGACGACGTGTTGGGTCCATGCCACATCGAGTTGGTGCACTATGGTAAGCAAAAAGAGGTGAAACACGATATTAGGCGGTATCCTACGACTTTTGTCACTCCAGTGCAAACAGAACTTTGAAATGAAGGCTATGACAATCGATGTTGAATCTTTGGATCTTTCTAATCATACTCGAACTTATTTCAACAATATGTACGAGACCTAATTGTACCAAAAAACGTTTAGAATGGTTTCTATGGTTGTCCTAGAATGCACTCCTTTTCAGTTGATGTAGCTCTTAAATCTAGCTGTGCAGAAAAGCAGTTGACTAGTACGGGATTTATGGATCTGTAATGTTCTTCAAAGCAGTTATTTTGTTCCTAGCACACAGCTTAGTACTAACGAGATTTCATGGTGAAAATTGTAAAAGTATTATAAAATGGCACATGACAGCACCGATGAAAGAAACAAAGAGAGACAAAGAGATATCGAAGAAACAAAACGCAGAAAAATGGAGTCTATCCATAGGCAAGCAGAGAACATCCCGTGTCTCCCGGCTTCGCAACAATACTTTAATCCTGGTCATTAGGAGGTCCGATGTGACAGCACGGCCTGCTGTCGAAGAGCATAACCAGCAGGTAAAGAGGAACTGACTCAGTACGACAAGTATCCACAAGGAAATAATGGCCAAGGTGAAACATTTATCAAAGGGAGAGAGGAGTTTGTTGCGTGGAACCAACATTGCCTGGTACGTCAGTGTGACAGCTAAGACGAAGGTGGCTAGGACGTTCAGGAGGAGCGCCGGCCCGAAGTGCTGTCGGCAGAGGCGGGCGCTGCGGTGCAGGACCAGCCTGGCTCGCTGCAGCCGCCGAAGCCGAGGCTCCAGCGCCACCGCCGCCCCCAGAAGTCCAGCGCGCATCACCATCACCTCCAGTTCCGCCTCGCTGTCCACTGGAGGGCGAATACTCCTCAGCAGCTGCACGTTCACACCGCCCAGCCGGTCCCGAACCGCCAGCACGATGCTGATGAACTGGACGTGCCAAAAGGTGGAAAATACTTGGAGTGTAAGAAACTCACTTATGCCTGGTACATAGTTGAACATGCCACTGATGATACACACGAGGGGTGCACTTGCGAGAACTACTAGGATACCCGTTAACGAGGTCGCTATTTTTCGGGTTCTGATGTATTCTGTCATGCCGTCAGAGTTTTTGCAGCGGGCGAGTAATGTATCTACTTGTTCCAGGAGATCAATTGCTTCTAGTAGATATCGGTGTCTAGTAACCAGACAAGTAATCAGTATTGCAGCAGGCTCCACCCAAGCAAGCAAAGATGAAAGTACATTCGTAACGCAGATTAAGGGTGTGAAGTCAGGTTGCTGTCCTGATTTAATCACGTTGTATGTTCCGCGTATTCCAACAACAAGCACGGCAATCAGCCACAGAAGGCTACAGGAGGATCCAACGATCCATGTCAGACACCCTTCAGCACCTTTAGCTCCTTGCCGTTTCACACAGCACGTCACTGGTGCGAGTCCGCACGTTTGGCTCAAAACAAACAATTGTCTGATGGCGATTGTAAATCTATATCCACTCATGATCTTTTGGTTAAGAGGCGGTAGATTCTCCCGCATCTCCAGGTCCATGTATCATGTGAGGCACTGTTACATACAAGTAGGTGTAGACTCTCTTTTGTTTCATACAAACACACGTCCACCCAGTGAGCTGGAAAGCAGCAACCGACTATTCACTACGGAGTAATGTTCACTTGACAACGCATATGTATTCTAACTATTGCCTCAGATAGGTGTTTCTTCTCTCTTGACAGTTATTGGATGTACTGCCACGTATTTGACCTGCTCTGCACTTAATATCGTTAATGTAACAGCGATCGAAACTCGTTGGCCTTTTTTCCTTTTAGTCTGTCGTGCTACAATTCTGTGGAAATGCAGGCGTTAATTCACATCATCGTATAATTAGCCAAAAATTGGTTTTCTCTTTCTGTGCGCGAGGACGTTCAACACATTATTCGAAAGACAGTTCTCTTAATTGTTAACGTTTTTTTTCATCTTTCAGATTCATTATCATCCTTACATTCTGTATACTGAAACTCTGCAGATAAATTACAGAACAAAACCTTTAAGTTTCACAGTTGTTAATTTTTTTCTGAGTTACTTTTACACATAAATTTGCCGGTGACAAGTTTCCAATATAATTTTGTATCGAGGATGTACTTCTTCATAATTTACAGATCTAACCTTTCCTCCGTTCGTCACTTAATAAACTTAATGGGCCACTGTTTCAGAAATCTCTTTCAACTGCGTCTGCACGACTTGTTCCCCAAATGACATTGTACAAACTCACACTGTTCTGTCAAAAGAATGTCAGTAACAGAAATCTAGGTTGTACACAACATTCACGACTCGGACGCTTCTATTAAAGTTACAAATGGTTAAGAAGCCAGGCGAAACTAAATCACTGATTTTGTTGCAATTTCAGTGGAATTCCTTTTAGATAGTAACGAAAGCAGAGGTGGCACTAGATCTTTTTGGATGCTCACCAGGCCACTTTGGGTGTGGAGGGGCTCCACTTAACATTTACATAAAAGGGGGCATAGGCTTCCGTTTAGAACGGAACTTTCCCATCCTGCACCCTGCATTTTCCCTACAGTACCTGCCCACAAACCCTATCACTACCGCTCTCAACACGCGTGCCATGCCGACTGCGCCTGTACCGGCTACGGTATTCTGTGTGCACTCTACACTGGTTTGGGAAGTTTGCTCAATAAGCCACGCCAATCTGTTTTGGCTCCGCCAGCAGTGTGCAATAATACAGTGCCACGCTGGTTTCAATTTCTTCCAGGTCACAGACATGTACACTCGACAGCAAAAAAAGTGCGTCACCCCTAAATTCCAACGTGTAGGTTGCACCTGAATGTATGCAACCAACATAGCATTTGAGTCTCCGAAGCGTCTCTGTAACACACACTTGTCGTTCGAGCCTAACGATAACGAATCTGGCAGCCCACCTCTGAATTGCTTCGATGTCTTCAGTCCGACCTGCTGTGGATACCGGAAAGTCGAACAGTACTCAAGAACAATTCCCACTAGCATTCTATGAGTGGTCCCCTTTACAGTGTCTGCACTATGGCCTAAAGTTTTAGGCTGGAGGTTTTAGTGTATTGCAAAGTGGCTGGCTCCTCCCTTTTTTCCTTGCGGTCAGCCAGCCACTTCCATCTGCCATATTGTTTCAGCTCCCTCTACCACTTTCTTCCCGTGTTGTCCATGTTTTACTGCTGACGGCATGTTTCGTCCCACGCTTCGGTGTGGGTAGGCACATATTTTTCCAAGCATGTTACCTGTGTTTTACGTTCTGTTTTATCTTACTGTTCTGAGTATTTTCTTGACACCCGTCTCATTCTGTTACTGAGCGGGCACTGAAGACCTTCCCGTCGTGCGCCTATACAACCCTCTACATCATCACACTTTACAGGTGAACCACTCTTCCCTAAAATTCTCTCAATAAACCCAAATTGACCATTGGCCTTCCACTTCATATCGCTTTGAAACGTTACGCCTAGGTATTTAAGCGACTTGACTGTGTCACGCAGGGCACTAATAGTACTGTATCCGAAAATTACAGGTTTGATCTTCCTACTCATCCGCATTAACTTACATTTTTCCACATTTAGGGCTAACTACCATTCATCACACCAACTGAAAATTTTGTCTAAGTCCTATGTCTTCCTACAGTCACTCAACTCGTACCATACACCACGACATCATCATTAAAGAATCGCAGATGGCTACCCACCCTATCAGCCAAATCCTTTATGTGTACAGGGAACAGCAGTGGTCCTATCACACTTCTGTGGGGCATTCTTGACGATATCCTTGTCTCTGATGAACACTAGCCGTCGAGGACAACATACTAGATTCTATTACTTGAAAGTCTTCGAGCCACTCACATATCCAGGGTTATCACAATTAATGGCGTAAACGCATACAGTTCAAACTACACGATACGTGAAGCAAAAAAGTCTCAGTAAACATAGGGTCGAAAATGCATACCTTATCAGCTACAAGCAATTTTTTATCTTCGATACTGTGATACAAATCTCTTCTACTGCAAGCTCTGTGCTTTTCATGTTTTTGAAAGTGGCAATATGGACCAAAATAAGAAAAAAATGTCCCGCAAACATGTGCTCTAAAATGCATACCTTAAAGGTTATGAGCATTTGCTGATTAGAAGAGTTATGTTTCAAAGTAGTGAAGATGAAAAAGTGCTCATAGCTCTTAACGTATGCATTTTAGAGCACATGGTTACTGGACATTTTTTTCATGTTTTGGTCCATACTGCCGCTTCCTAAAATATGGAAACCAAAGAGCTTGCAGTAAAAGATTTGTTTCACAGTATCGAAGATAAAAAATTGCTCGTAGCTCTCAAGGTATGCATTCTCGACCCCATGTTTACTCAGACTTTTTTGCTTCTAGTATCGTGTGGGCCCTACTCTTAACTGTGTGCGTTTACGCTATTAATTATGATACACCAAGTCTATGAAATTTTTCCATATGCTTGTTTCTTCGTCAACAGCCTGCAATGGGGCACTTCTGCTTTCCAGAAGTCTAGAAATATGGAATCTGAGTGTTGCCCTTCATCTATTGTCCGCAGAATATCTTGTGAGGAAATGACAAGCTCAGTTTAGAACGAGCGATGCTTCCCAACACCATGCTGAATCGTGAACATAGGCTTCTTAGTGCCAAGAACGTTTATTATATTTGAACTGAAAATACTGTCAAGGATTCTGCTGAGAACGGAAGTCAGGGATATTGGTCTGTAATTTTGCGTGTCTATTCGTTTACCTTTCTTATGTACTGGAGCCAGCTCCGCTTTTTTCCAGTCGCTTGGGTCTTTGTACTGGGCGAGATATTCTTGCTAAATGCAAGCTAGGTAAGGGGCCAATGCCGTAGAGTACTCTTTTAAAATCGAACTGGGATTCCAACCGGACCTCGTGATTAATTTGTTTTCACATCTTTCAGTTGTCTCTCTACGGCAAGTACCTCATTTGAGTGTCGTCCATACGGGAGATTGTCCCATGGTGAAATGACGGTATGTTTGTACGGTTCTCCATTGTGAATGACGTCTTGAAAGTGAAATTTAAAACTTCGACTTTCGTTTTGCTATCTTCAACTGCCACACCAGACTAGTTAATAAGGGACTGAATGGAAGCCTTAGACCTACTTATTGGTTTTACACACGACCACAATTTTCTCGGGTTCTCTGCTAGATCTTTTGCTAAGGTGTGGTGGTGGTAGCTGTTGTATGCTTCGGGCATAGATCTTTGCACAGGCGCTCGAATCTCAGCTAACGTTCGTTTGTCGCCATTTTTGCGTCTCCTTTTGAACCTAAAGTGCAACAGCCTCTGCTTCCACAGCATCCGCGAAATTTCGTTATCTATGGTGGTGGTAACTTGATCAACGAATAAACAAGGCGGTGACTACAGGCTAGTAACACAGAGATAATTGTAACTAAATCAGTTATGATCTTCATAAAACACAGTAGTGCGAGGTAGTCTAGTTACAAAAGTGGGTCTTTGCCAGCCCAAAAGTTGGGACAGTATGCTGATCTCCATGTTGATGCTGTGGGTAGAGCCACATGTAAGCGGGAAAACGTAGACATGTATCAGAAATAATGATAACTTGTCGAGTCCCTGGAGACCCAAGAAACCTCAGGAATTTGAATCGAGATTTTCAGCAATGATCCACCAGTAACCACGTAATACGACTACGCAGAGAGGAGCAACGTGATAAAGCTTACCGTTCTAACGTTGATGGGACCGTAATGCTGATTTCTCGTGGTGCAAACGACATATTTGAGTCTGAATAACAAATGTATGTCCTACAGCGTTCTCCTGTGGATGCTGCGAAAAAAGGTGAAAATAACAGTACATGTTAGCTTCTAAGGTGGTGGAAACCAACACACGTATTGCGAAATAAGGGGGCCACTTCCGCACTATTACTAGTCAGGAAGTGATGACTGTCAAGAACTGCAAGAGACTGACATTGGGAAAGTTCATCTCAGAAACTTTGGTCCTCAGACGCTGCACTGCAGTGTGTTTTCTCCGACAGAAAAAGGTTTCTGTAGCCTACGTGACTGGAGTGGCAATGCAGATGGTTGCTATGGCTGTATGCTCTAGGGCAGCTTGGTCCGCCCAGCGTACAGGTCAGGCATTCCCTGTCAACAAGTACAACAGGTTCCAGAAAATACATCTGAGACTCCATAAGACGATACAACACATAAAATTCAATAAAACATACAAAAAGAACGATTTAATTCCAGTTTATATTAATTTACAGGTTAAAAGCAGTTCTGCAGTGGCACAAAAGTCGAAATCAATCGCAGAACGATATTGATTACTAATTAAATTAAGATGCTATATTTCAAAAAACAGTACCTAAACATGATGCTCTATGAGACTCATCTAGAATTGGGACAAAACATACGAAACCCCACAGTTCTCATGGCACTTGTAGAAAAAACTGAACACAACACATACACAGCAGTGAAACATTTACGAAACAAACATAAACAGAAAATAATGAAACTAACAATAAAAAATACACAAAAATATATTTACATTTTAAAAGTGAAACCACAAGAACACCAACGCACATTCCATCCACGTTTAGTTACCCTAACAGAGATAGAACTACACGAAAAAAAGAAAATGCTCTTCGAAAAGGGTTGACACACTGTATCAATAGCAAAGAAACAACCAGTCTCATAGTAGAAACTGAACGCATCATTACACGTGAAGAACAACGAAATTATTGTGAAATAAACATAGGACTGACAAGAGAACTAGTAAAAAAAGGAAATGAAAGGCATAATAAAACAAACACAGCAGACACACAATAAGGACAATCAAACAGAAGCAGCCACCATGAAAAGGTTAAAACAAAAGTTAATAAACAACAACATACTAATAAAAAGAGCAAACAAGGGAAATGTAACTGTACTCATGGACAAGGAGGAATACATCAGAAAAACCTAGGAATACATAAATACCAATGCCATACAAAAACTGAAGTCAGATCCAACTACACAATTCCAGGCAAGCCTGAAAGTAACACTGAAAAACATTGAACACACTCACAGACAAACAGAAATACCACATAACACAGAAAACCTCACAAGCAACCTACCAAAGGTACATAAAGATGGAATGGCAATGACAGCTGTTATTAACTTCAAGAAAGCCCCAACATACCACATAGGTCATGTTAATTACAAAACACTATAAAGCAGAAAACAACAAAACAGTGATATACACAGGAAACCTAATAGAACACATCCAGAACATACAGGTACCACACACAGCATCACTGATTTCATTCGACATATAAAATATGTATACCTCCATCCCCATCACAGATACAATAGAAATCATAGAACTAAATCTTTCATCCTACACCAAACCTCACCACAGAAGCAATAAAAGAAATAATAAATGTGCTCAAACTGACAGTGGAACAAAACTGCTTTCAGTTAGAGAATGAATATTATCTACAAAGTGATGGACTGCCCATGGGGCCCCCAGTATCAGGAACATTAGCAAACATAGTCATCAGTCATCTAGAAAATCAGGCATTTGAAAAGATAACTACTAAAGAAAGTTTCAAAATCATTTATTGGTACAGATATGTAGATGACATTATTTGTTTGGTAGATGAGCCAATTAAAAAAAAATAGATAAACTACACTCAGAAATCAAGAAAACTCATCAGAACATAAAATTCACACTTGAAAAAGAAAATCAAATAAATTTCTTGACACAACAATAAAAACAACCATCTTTAGAAAACCAACAGCCACAGACACAATAATACATTCCACATCCAACCATCCCTGCAACCAGAAGCTTGCAGCACTAAGATATATGTTACATTGATTAAACAGAATCCCACTCAACAAGTGAAACAATGAAAAAGAAATGAATACAATCATACGAATAGCTAGGAACAATGGGTATTACACACATGTAGTACACAGGCTCAATCAACAAATAAAAGCACAAATACAAAACAAGCACAACACTTTCGCCGGCTGGTCTGGCCGAGCGATTCTAGGCGCTACAGTCTGGAACCGCGCATCCGCTACGGTCGCAGGTTCGAATCCTGCCTTGGGCATGGATGTGTGTGATGTCCTTAGGTTAGTTAGGTTTAAGTATTTCTAAGTTCTAGGGGACTGATGACCTCAGACGTTAAGTCCCATAGTGCTCAGAGCCATTTGAACCATTTTTTGAACAACACTTTCAGAATACAAGAAAACTCACAAACTGAAAACTTACAAACACACTCAACAGACACACACAATGACAACACCACACAGAAAACAGCCAGATTGTACACCATGACCTACACACATAAATTAACACAGTGTTGCAAACATCCTAAAGAGACAGAGTCGAATACCATATAAGTTTGGGCAAACCCTCCAATCACACCCAAGCCAACGAGCTATCAAGAGGGATAAATACCAACGATCAGGAATATATAAACTTGAATGTCAATGTGATGCAGTATACATAGGCATGGCATGCAGGAATTTTAAAAGACGATACAAACAACATTTCAGGTGTCGGAAATACGAAACAAACCATTCCACATCTTCAGAATATTTAAAACAACATAACCACCATTCTAAAAACAAGGAACAAGGAATGAAAATATGCAACCATGACAAACATCTTGTACAGATACAAGAGATCTTCCACATTAAGAAAGCCATCGCTGAAAACAAACATGTGGTAAATGAACAAACACATATCAGCACAGGCTCACTACTACACTTAATAACAGAAATGATAAAATAAAAGTCGTCCCTCTCACACAAGCAGAAGAAAAATATCTCTCCCTCGCCTTTGCCTTCTTTACACGCACACGCACGCACACATACACACACACACACACACACACACACACACACACAGACACAGACACACACACGTGCACACGCACGCACAAAAAATGCAAACACAAACAGATCACAAATTCTTCAAAAAATTACACTCGAAAGGTGCCAACACCTTTCGGTCTTTGACAAGAGCATCAGACAGTCGGCATCATAAAACAAAAACATTGCATCAAAACAAGTGTTCAGTTCCTAGTGCTGTTAAACGTGCGAAAAAACCGCAATGTAGAAACTCGTCCACGCAACCTGTAAGTAGAGTTCAAAATTTTACTACATAATAGCAAAATCCCGCCACCACAACTGTTTATGACCTATAGGTACATTATCCAAAATGTAAACCAAATAGTTTCAAAAGCTGATGACTGTCAGTGCACTAGCAGTACTCACCCACTACGGATTTTCAAGAGAGGAACAGTGTTACACAATGATTAATAAACGCAAATGGGATTTTCCTGGAGACTTATCGAACACGTATCGTTATCCTAATGGGTTTTCACTTGCACTACAGATTTACTCATATGGTCACTTAGTGATGTGAAAATATTTGCCAGTAACCTTTCCTGTTTGCCTAAAGACTCTCACGTTCAGTGGCCTCACTGGTTATGGAAAGGGCCAGAGCGCAAACTGTTGTGGTGCCATATGAGGAGGGGGGAGGGAGAGGGGGGGGAAGTGCAGCCAGTCTGGTGAGTGAATGGGTGGCTAAAACGACAACAAACGTGGCACGCTGGCTCGTATGTACAGGTGGTCGCGCGGAGGGGGTTGAGGGGGAGCAGTGGCCTGTTATGCAGTCAGCTGGTCACAGCTGGCTTCTCTTTGAGCCTCGTCCACAGCCAAAGTAATTGTAGCACCACTCCAGTGCCGCAGTTACCAGTCCATAGACTACTTGGGCCCTGAGTGGCATCCACTTCACACCAAGCTGTTTCCACTCTGAACTGTTCATGGTAACCCTCTGTTTCTATGACTGAAGTTTCTGTTGTATCCTGCCTACTCGTCGAGTATGGGGTGCCCAGGAAACCTGCGTTCTCGGATCGCTAGACAACAATTCAAGCAAATCGTATTAATGAATTTTATTTACAGAAAATAAATGATAATACTTAACTTTGTGAAGTTTACAATGACGTGTCGCAAGCAAAGGGTGACATGCAACATACGCAGTCTCTTCAGTTCATACAATTCGTAATACAAGAGAAGTAATACCGTTCCTAAGTCGCTGCTACACAAGTGCCTATTCTTGATGCCGCTGTCGAAGTAGGCGAACTGCTACTCTTCAACTGGGCAGCGGCCAGGGTCGCGGCGCTCATGTCTTCTTCGTATCGAGGGCGCTGCCCTCGGGTTGTAGTCCTAGAGAGGGGTCGGCCAGCGTACAATTGGCTGACGCCTTCTCCACAGCCCTCTCTCCTCTAACGTTCCCGCCTGGCGTGCCGGTGCTTGATTTTACTCCGGAACAGCTTCACTGCCACTCTCGCACTCCTGTAGGAGCTGCCAGGGACGAAAAATCTGTGGTGGCTCACTTTGAAGCACTCCTGTCTCAGACTCCTGGTTTTTCATATATGTACATTGAATAAATTAGACATTATAATACCTATGGAAAGGTAAACAGACTCTTCATGAGTTTCAGTTTTCTCGGCTGCCTTCCTTTCTCAGTGGTGTCTTTCATATTTCTTGAGCATTTTGATGTCTTTCTGTTTTGTGTCATTCGTACACCCCATTTTAAAGACAATATCGTTTCCTTTAACTACTTCTCAAATATTAATGCTTAATTAATTGCTTCCCTGGGTTTTACCCCTCCTGTTGAGAAACAGACAAACACTGTTGAATTCATTTTTTTCATTTTCCCTCCTTCTTCTCTTTCCGACGCTGATGAGTGAATGTCTCTTCTTAGACTGTGCTATTTAAGCAGAAGCTCTCAGACAGAACGGCTCTCAGACAATAAGGGAAGTGCCTTTCCTTTCTCTACAAACTATCCTATAATCATGGGAGTCGCTGGCTGAAATGAAAGAGAAACCAGACGCCATCCACTGGGCTGTCGATCTCTTGTCGAGCTTACTGTGGATCATTCCTGCATGTTGATAACCAACATTCATCTCGTTTCGTCTCCCAAAGTCTGTTAGGACCATGATGCTTTCTGCTCTGGTTCCTGGTTATTCCATAATCGTCTTTAATTTCTTCCATTCGTGCCTTTTTAACTCACGCATCCTGGTTCATTTATGTACCCTTCGTTAAAATTTTAATCCGCGTTCCTTATATTTGGAGCCTCCATTTTTCGTGCATGAATCTACTTTTATGCAGTGAACAAACACAATCTTACGTCATTGTACTTAGTGCATATCAGCGATACGTGTGTGGATGTCGCGTTTGCTATCTATTGATTAAATTACTGAAGGGGAGTTCAATCACGGATAAGTCATCTGATCCGGTATGTATTCGGCAAGTATCTGAGGTGGGGGACGCGTATTTCATTATTACAGTGGTTACATCAAGTCACGCATGGCAGTCAACTGAAGGAAGCCTTCTGCTGAGAGACGAAAAGTCCCCATGTTGTTTCCACGAGAGACGAAAAGTCCTCGTGCTGTTTCCACCTCGGCAAGTATCTGAGGTGGGGGACGAGTATTTCGTTAGTACAGTGGTTACATCAAGTCACGCATGGCAGTCAACTGAAGGGGGCCTTCTGCTGAGAGACGAAAAGTCCCCATGCTGTTTCTACTGTCCATAGCTCCACCCACTATCTCCAAATGACGAAATGACAGTAACTCAACTCAAATAGCAACATTGGACTACAAAATAAATATGACAATCGGTAAATAAACCCATAGCAACCGGAATAAGAATATGTAAAACAAAAACGCTACGAAATTACGCAGCAACCCATTATCTTTCACATCGACGGAGACGGCAACGATGGCTCCAGCAGGTTAGAAAACCCAAAACTCGGCCCATAAGGTTATGTCACGATCCAGCTAAATAACTGACTTTAGTTTTTGTCACTTGACAGTACCGTTTGCTCCTCCAAACTGGGAAAAGTTTGGTGAGGTGTCATCAAAAATACGTGAGATTGATTTACTATGAAGTTTCAGCTACTGATTCGACACAGTCTACATCAGTCCCAGTTCCTCCTGAGTTTGTTTCGTCAACGCCCAGGTTAGGAAGCAAATCTTTGATGGCAGATTACTGTCTGGCAATGTTCTGACTTGCACAGTTGAGCGTAGAGTTTCTACCCCAGTACTGGTGCTGAGCGAGTCAGCAGAGAGTCAGATGCTATTTAATAAGAGGCCCAGTGTCCAGTTTGAGTATCGGAACTCTCAAAGAGTTTTTCTTTGTAAATTCCCGACTATGTGTTCCCATGTGAAATTCAGCCCAAATTTAACTGTCACTTTCTAAAAAGTCTACATATTACCAAAACTATGTACCCGCAAATTCCTATCCAATTTAAACTTGTGTGGTACAATTTGACTAAGCAGAACTTAATTTGAACTGAACTGTAACTGGTGTGAAAGAAAAATTTCTTTACATTTAAACTCGCAATTTCAAGTGAAAAATGTATCTGCCCCTAATCAAAATTTCCACCTACCTCGGGTCTGGACAACATTTCGCTAATTCCTTGAAAGCACAACGGTAAACAACAAACAGGCAGCGGCTGAGCTAGATTTCTATTTTGAAATTCAAATTCCAAACAATATCAAATCTGTTGCATACCATAAGGTACAGTGTGGTAATGCATAAAATTAAACCTTCCTTAAATAGTGGCCGCGTGGGGTAGCCGCGCGGTCTAGGGCACCTTGTCACGGCTCCCCCCGTCGGAAGTTCGAGTCCTCCCTCGGGCATGGGTGTGTGTGTTGTCCTTAGGGTATGTTAGTTTAAGTTAGATTAAATAGTATGTAAGCTTAGGGACCGATGACCTCAGCAGTTTGGTCCCATAAGACCTTACCACAGATTTCCAAATTTTTTTCCTTTAAACTGTAGGATGGGTGAATGACTGTCCCTATTGCTGTGGCCGCCCACTTCATACATCGTAGCGCCTAGTGCACTAGTATCCCACTTTACATCTAACCAACACGGGATGCCTGCATTACAGGGCATATATTCAGCAGGAAAACCGTTGTCATCTGTGTTGTCAAAATAAATACATACTGGCGGCCACAACACAACATAACATCAGGTCTCCACCAACGGCAGCCACTGACCGCTACCCGTTCGTAGAGCCTACAGAACAACTTCAAAAGAGGTCGCAGTTAGCTCAGGAACTATTTTGATACGCCAGGCACGTGATCGCAAATAGTTCCGGCAGATACCTCCGCCAACGGGCTTTATAAGGCGGCGCGCTGCCGGCAAAAGCCAATTCGACGCACCGCTTGGAAGGATACCGAGCTGACGCCCCGCAGCCACAGCCAGACGCCTCTTCCAGCTGATCGATCTCTTGTAGATGGACATGGTATAGCCGACGAACCTCTTGTTACTGTATAATTGTTTATTGTGTTCTCTCCCCGTGAAGAGTCGGGCCTTTCCTACTGCCATTTCTTATCTTATATTTGTGTCGATCCGCAGTTGGGATCCAGTCTGTTGTTATTTTGGAGACTTTATTATTGTTTCGTTTTGGCGAGTCCAATAAATTGTTTTCGGACTTGTGTTTCCCAAATTTCTATTCTGATAGCGCAGATAAAATAATAATCCAAGATAAAGATTTTAGAATGAAGTGTGTATTCAAAAAGAGTAAAAGTTCCCGTGATCTTCGCACATGGCATTGATCTAAGCAACACTATGCTTAACGTTAACAGAGAATTTGTATGAAAATATAACACCTTTATCAGTTGGTATGTTACTGCACGACTCAGGGAAGTGGAATGGTCTTTCTCGCAGCTCCGAGGAAGTGAACAAAGTTAACTATCTGACAACAATCATTTCGACAAAGTAGCTGCGATGTGCTGCAGTCTTAAGGTAAATCTTCTTCTCTTTAAGAGAAATAACACTACTCAAAATTTATATTGTTTACGCCATTCAGTATGTAGATCATATTCATTCTTGCTGTCCCTTATAATACATCTTTCTTCATCTCACAGATACAATCACGAGTCAAAACTGCACTGTTGTATACGTCCGTCACCCACTGCACTTCAACTAGGAATGCGTCAGACTGCGCAGAGGCAAAGGCTGTGCTACAAAAGAGACCAAAGACTGTTTAACAGTAACCTACTTTGCTCTCTCTCCCACATGCACATCGGTAACTTACAAAAATCAAAATGACGCACCCACCACCAGTTCACCACATGGCCCTCTTACAGACACAAAGGAAATGATTCAATTGATATGCCAGAGGATGCCAGAATGGACATGAAGGCATCTTTGCCCATTGTCAGCGTACAACAGTCTTGAGAAATTCTCTTCATCGTGTATTATTGGCAAGAAGAGCGAAATCGCTGAAATATCTTTAGTGAATGTCAAGGTCGTTCCCCTAACCACTGACAAGCCTCAAATATTCAGGGCCAAAACAGGTCTGGGCAGGCAAATAGTAAGTCGGGAAATAAGTGAAATAGTAATTATTGGCCAAATAACCCAAACTACAGGAACGTCACGTCACTATATTTTGTAAATTCGCGAGAACTAAAGCATAAGTAAACAAAAAAATGTGTGTGAAATCTTATGGGACTTAACTGCTAAGGTCATCAGTCCCTAAGCTGACAGAATACTTAACCTAAGTTATCCTAAGCACAAACACACACACACCGATACCCGAGGGAGGACTCGAACCTCCGCCGGGACCAGCCGCACAGTCCATGACTGCGGCGCCTAAACCGCTCGGCTAATCCCGCGCGGCTACAAGTAAACATTAGCAGCGTGCACCTATACGCAAGATGCAGTAGAGTGCCCCACCTGTGGTGATGGTTTTCATTACCAAAGTCACGTCGGAAAACTGGAAACCATAACACAGTTACTACCACTTGCCGTTTGTAGCGACCTGAGAAGGCAAATGAACTGACCGTTGAATCCTTCAGAAGATGAGCGCCTTGTCAAAGAATGATCCTCAGTTCACCTCTGGGGCCTGGATCACTGACATGCGACAGCATGAGGTTACGATAAATCGGACGAGTATCCGTCATGTGGCAGCAAATCCGACTGAAAGATGTTTCAGAGAACTAACGAAGCTGTCGGAAATTCACTGGCGCACGAAACACTCTAAATGGGTAGAGTATTTTGGTCAGTTCTAATAAAATAACTAGTAATCTGATCTACAACATTTTTCGTTATTCACCACCCGAGTTGATGTTACATGGACCCTTACTCACTCCAATAAGAGAGATATCGAGACTACCCTCTTCCCTAAGAAACCAAATTAGCAGTTGGGTTGAGGAGAATCAGAAGAAAGAAAGCTTTGAGAAAATAATGGCACGACCACACTTTCAACTTGGAGGAGAATGGGGAAAGTGTGCGATCTATTTGAGTTTGAGCAAGGGCAGATTGTGAAGGCTTGGAGGCTCGGCGCGAGCATTTCGAAAACTCTATGACTTTTCGGGTGTTTGGGAACTGCTGTGGTGAGTTTCGTCAACACGTGGTGAATCCACTTCCAAACGTCGTGGGGTTGGGCAGCCACCCCTAATTACAGTTGTCGGACGTCATGTGCTGGGCAGACTTGTAAACCACTGAAGGCTGCGAACTGTGGAGAGACTAACATCAGACTTTAATGCTGGACAGAGTACAAACTGAAATGAGAAAATTACTATCAGCGCTGGACGTTGGCGCAGTGGCAGAGCGTTGTATCGTCTGATGAATTCCGATACCCTCTTCATCATGCCGATGGGAGGGCACGAATCCGTCGTATTCCCACGGAACAGCTCTTTGACACCGGTAAGGTGGGTTGCTGGTGCCAGCTCCATTCTGCTCTGGGGAACATTAATATGGGCATACATGGGTCCGTTGGAGCTCATGCAAGGCACCATGATGGCTAAGGAGCGTCGTGCGTCGTGCACAAGGTCAGGAGTGTGATGGAGTTGATCGCGGATTACAGTTGATGTACTGCCACCCCCCCCCCTTCCCCCCCCCCCCCACCCCCCCACAAGTCGCCAGATCTAGCCAATCGAACACGTCTGGGATGCGACTGAATGAGGCATGAGAGCTCATGACCTCTCTGCCCGGAAGTTACGGGAGTTGGGCCTCTTGTATGTGCAGATGTGATGACAACTCCCTTCACTAACTTATCAGGGTCTCACTGCTTCCATATCACGACGCGTCGCCACTGCTATCCACGCCAAAGGTGGACATACCGGCTACTAGGTAGGTAGTCATAATGTTCTTGCTGATCAGGCCTGTGTATAATTATAAGTTATTGCACGGTATTTGATAAAACCAGATGAGTCGGCGCAATGAAGCCGGCCCCTGTGGCCGAGAGGTTCTAGGCGCTTCAGTCCGGAACCGCACTGCTGCTACGGTCACAGGTTCGAATCCTGCCTCGGGCATGGATGTGTGTGATGTCCTTAGGTTAGTTAGGTTTAATTAGTTCTACGTCTAGGGGACTCATGACCTCCGATGTTAAGTCCCATAGCGCTTGAGCCATTTGAACCATTTTTAGGAAATGAAATTCCAAATTGAACAATGGGAACATTTCTAATATGCTCTTCTGTTTGACTTCAATAGATGGGTAACAACGGCGGAATCCTTAAGAAACATTTGCGTCATGTATGGAGATACCGTCATTGTACAGTTAGATACGGCAGTAAAATAGTTTTCCCGCTTTAAGGAGGATTGTTTTGACGTTAGTGTCTCTCCACGTTCATAAGACCTGTGAGGTTTGATGAAGGTCGTTTAAACGCATTAATCCACAATGATTCATGTCATTGCACTCGAGAACTGGCAAATGTGATGAACTGTGATCATTGCACTATCGTGCGACATTTCATGCGTGGGGAAGGTTAAAAAATCAGATGTATGCGAACCATAGGCTCTAAGCTAAAATCACAAATATCAGCTGGTGGCCTAATGTGCAACTCTGCTTGGTCATCACGGATTGGCTCGTGAACAGCACCGACAATTCCTATCCTGTATCGTTACAGGGGACGAGATATGGTGTCTTTAAGCTAACAACGCTAACATAAGGGATCTCTAAGTCCAAGAAAAGCAGCGTCTCCCAGTAAAAAAGACCTGCGCGCGTCTGCAAGGGATAATGTTGTACATATCATGGAACAGAGCCGGTGGGATGTAATGCGAATTGCTTCCACGAGGTGTAACCAGCACTGCTGACGTTTATAATCGACAACTAAGACGTCCTGAACAACGACCAGGAAAACTGCGTGAAATGATGTTAATCCACGATAACACACGCCCGCGTTCTGCCAGACTGAGAAAAAGCGCTATACAGGAGTTGGGTTGGAAAGTCATTCCACATCCACCTTATTCGCCTGATCTTACGCCCTCAGATTTTCACCTTTTCTTCTGTCTATCGAATAGTCTTCAAGAAACATTCTTTCCGGATGAAAATGCTCTCCGAACATGGTTCGACGAGTTCTCCGGCTCAAAACCACGTGACTTCTACGGTTGCGGAATCTAAAAGTTACCCCAGCTTTGGCAGATCATTATAAAAACTGAACTCCACCAGAAAAGGCCATGAAGGCCCAACGGTACTGACCAGCCACCGTTTCATCCTCAGCCCATAGGCGTCAGTGGATGCGGATATGGAGTGGCATGTGGTCAGCACATCGCTCTCTAGGCCGTATGTCAGTTTCCGAA
Source organism: Schistocerca serialis cubense (assembly GCF_023864345.2). Classification (NCBI taxonomy): domain Eukaryota; kingdom Metazoa; phylum Arthropoda; class Insecta; order Orthoptera; family Acrididae; genus Schistocerca; species Schistocerca serialis. Next base: position 63,941,735 of record NC_064638.1, read on the forward strand.
ACCGGAGTCGCTACTTCTCAATCAAGTTCTCCTCTGTTTGCCTCACAAGGGCTGAGTGCACCCCGCTTGCCAACAGCGCTCGGCAGACCCTGTGGTCACCCATCCAAGTGCTACGCCAGCCCAACAGCGCTTAACATCAGTGATCTGACGGGAACCGGTGTTACCACTGCAACAAGGCCGTCGGCTCGTTGTAAATAGTGATGGAAAATATATTATTGATGGCTAAAGTCTCTATTATGTGTGTCTGTTGTGTTTCTTAAACTTACAGAAAAACGCACCTAATATTTGATTCACTCTTTCTGCCTGAGGGGCTACAATGAGATGCAAACCCAAGTTCAAACGTGCCTCTGTAATCAAAGGTCGCAGCGCTCAGCGCACGACGGAGCGAAATCCACAGAAAGTACACTACCGGCCATTAAAACTGCTACACCAAGAAGAAATGCAGATGATAAACAGGTATTCATTGGACAAACATATTATCCTAGAACTGACATGTGATAACATTTTCACGCAATTTGGGTCCATAGATCCTGAGAAATCAGTACCCAGAACAACGACCTCTGGCCGTAATAAAGGCATCGATACACCTGGGTATTTAGTCAAACAGAGCTTGGATGGCGTGTACAGGTACAGCTGCCCATGCAGCATCAACACGATACCACAGTTCATCAAGAGTAGTGACTGGTGTATTGTGACGAGCCAGTTGATTAGCCACCATTGACCAGACGTTTTATATTGGTGAGAGATCTCGGGAATGTACTGGCCAGGGCAGCAGTCGCTGTATCCAGAGAGACCCGTACAGGACCTGCAACATGCGGTCGCGCATTATCCTGCTGAAATGTAGGGTTTCGCAGGGATCGAATGAAGGGTAGAGCCACGGGTCGTAACACATCTGAAATGTAACGTCCACTGTTCAAAGTGCCGTCAATGCGAACAAGAGGTGAGCGAGACGAGTAATCAATGGCACCCCATACCATCACGTCGGGTGATATGCCAGTATGGCGATGACGAATACACGCTTCCAATGTGCGTTCACCGCGATGTCGCCAAACACGGATGCGACCATCATGATGCTGTAAAAAGAACCTGGATTCTTCCGAAAAAATGACGTTTTGGAATTCGTGCACCCAGGTTCGTCGTTGAGTACACCACCGCAGGTGCTCCTGTCTGTGATGCAGCGTCAAGGGTAACTGCAGCCGTTGTCTCCGAGCTGATAGTCCATGCTGCTGCAAACGTTGTCGAACTGTTCGTGCAGATGGTTGTTGTCTTGCAAATGTTCGCATCTGTTGACTCAGGGATCGAGACGTGGCTGCACGATTCGTTACAGCCATGCGAAAAAGATGCCTGTCATCTCGACTGCTAGTGATACGAGGCCGTTGGGATCCAGCACAGCGTTACGTATTACCCTCCTGAACTCACCGATTCCATATTCTGCTATCAGTCATTGGATCTTGACCAACACGTGCAGCAATGTCGCGATACGATAAACCGCAATAGCTATAGGCTACAATCCGACCTTTTACAAAGTCGGAAACGTGATGGTACGCAATTCTCCTCCTTACACGAGGCATGACAACAACGTTTCACCAGGCAACGCCGGTCAACTGCTGTTTGTGTATGAGAAATCGGTTGGAAACTTTCCTCATTTCTGCACGTTGTAGGCGTCGCCACCGGCGCCAACCTTGTGTGAGTGCTCTGAAACGCTAATCATTTGCATATGACAGCATCTTCTTCCTGTCGGTTAAATATCGCGTCTGTAGGAAGTCATCTTCGTCGTGTAGCAATTTGAAGGCCAGTAGTGTAGATCCTTTACTTCACAATGCGCAAAACGTAGAACGTAGAACGCAAAACGCTTTCTGTCGTCTCGACACCATGTTTACTGGAACTGAAGTGGGCGCACAACGCTGATGCCAAGCGGGAACCATGTAAAACTCGAGAATTTGCTCTTTCCAACAGTACGTTGTTCACGCACATATCTCAAATAACATAATAGTTTTTATTTTTTTTTAAATCGGGTTGCCGGCCACTGTGGCTGAGAGGTTCTAGTCGCTTCAGACTGGAACCGCGCTTCTGCTGCCGTCGCAGGTTCAAACCCTGCCTCGGATATGTGGGTATGTGACGTCCTAAGGTTAGTTAGGTTTAAGTTGTTCTATGTCTAGGGACGGATGACCTCAGATGTTAAGTCCCATAATGCTTAGAGCCATTTGCACCATTTTTTAAATCTAATTGTTGTTTCCGATACACCATGGATAATGAGTACACTTTGTGTTTCAACAGCGTTGAGTGTAACAGATGATGTTAACTAGAGCGTCTGTATTAGATATACCATAGTTCACATTGCTGTATCAGTTTCAGTGACTACTTGGTATTACGCTGCTAGTCGGTAGTGCTAAATGTAATGTTCGAAATGATAACAAAACTAATAAAGCAAACAGACTAGTTGGCCTGTATTTGGGAAACATTTCGATTGATTTAACGGTAACGGTTCTGCCAAGTTACATACTGCTGTGAAGATATTAAAATATTTGTTTCCAAAGATATAGCAGATGGGGTGTACAGTGCACCGACCAGAAAGATGGGCGTATGGCTACCTGAAATGTACAAAAACATACGTAAATTTGATAACAAACATTCACGAGGAAAGGTAACGAATGTTTTTAAAAAGCGAATGAAATGTTATCGTAAATCTCTTATTGAAAAATCAAGGTCTAATTGTTTTCTTGCTTTCATGATAAAGCACCATACAAATGAAGCAGTTCGGCAGCTACCTTGAGTATGCGAAGATAAGAATGTTAGTGGAGGAGGGGAATGAGCGTGAGGGGTGGAAGGTGCTACCCCCACCCCTGCCCCTGTCCTTCACTCGGGTCGAGTCTTGCCTCACTCAGGTTGTGGACACGGCGGATGTCGCACGCCAGCAGCAGCTCAGAAGGCAGCGAGGTGACAGGTAGCTGAGGTAAGCAGGTGTTTCTTGTCTCTCATACAGTCGGACTGGCTCAGATATTCTCCTGATAGTGTAATACTTCTTGTCGAAAAGCAGAATTTTTGGAAATATTTTTTGCTCCCAAATGGTTCAAATGGGTCTGAGCATTGTGGGACTCAACATCTGAGGTCATCAGTCCCCTAGAACTTAGAACTACTTAAACCTAACTAACTTAAGGACATCACACACATCCATGCCCGAGGCAGGATTCGAACCAGCGACGGTAGCGGTCACAAGGTTCCAAACTGAAGCGCCTAGAACCGCAGGGTGACACCGACCGGCTTTTGCTCCCAAACAGCACACTACGATGGTGATTTCTAGTACCACTGTTTATACTTTCGTACCGAATTTCCCAAATATAATCGTGTTTTAGCTATTATCGCATCAGTTTTTCATTCCATGAACGAACTACCGTTCATTCATGGAATGAAAAACTTAAGTGCCTTGCTTAGGGGCAAGCCAATGTATTCTCATTATTATAAGTGGAACCCGTCCTCCTCCACTCAATATTGTGTACTCGCCATTTTTATATTGGTTATACAGTGTGTTCAGTCGTAATGTTCTTTCTTTCTCTCGCTAACTGATTTTGGAGCTGCAACTCCTTTCTACCCATGCTGTTTTAAAATGTGGATTAAAGATGTTCCTGAGCGGTTCTAGGTGCTACAGTCTGGAACCGCGCAACCGCTACGGTCGCAGGTTCGAATCGTGCCTCGGGCATGGATGCGTGTGATGTCCTTAGGTTAGTTAGGTTTAAGTAGTTCGAAGTTCTAGGGAACTGATGTCGTCAGAAGTGAAGTGCCATAGTGGTCAGAGCCATTTGAACCATTAAGGATGTTTCTCCTTGACATCCTTCCGTTGCGCACGGGAATACTTGAGGAGAAATAGTTAAGCATTAAAAAGCTTGTAAATGGCCAACATGTAAATATGAACTTTCATTTATTTTTTAGTTGTAAGTTGCATATAAGTGTTCTGTGTTTGTTCTGTTGGCACAATCCACATCACAACTTTTAACGTGAACTTCATTTTCGGAGCAAGTAACTAACTAATTTACGAACTATTAAGGACTACCTTTTCTGGGCATTACATTTTACTTAATTTATCTAGAGAAAAACCAATTAAAAAAACTATTTATAATGAATACCTCACTTATTCCGCCACGAAGTTTTTGTCTTCTGCATCAGTCAAAAACCTCCACATTTGCATTTAATGTCTCACAAATGACTGTACTTCAGTGCTCTAATGACACATTTTAGTTTTTCATTCTAGGAAGTAATGAAGCAGCAAAAGGGTCATGTTGGGGTCGTTTACACACCAGATAAAATACAATATAATTATTCAGTGTACTGGCTCTTAAATATTGTGAATTCATTCTTGCATGTATTGCATATGATTTGAGATGATTACTCGTAATTGTCTGACACAAATCTGTCGTCTCACTCCACTTCTGTTGATAAGTGTGTAATTTACTCATTTGAACATACTATGCAGCTATATTATCCTGTCAATTTTAGTTTGTGAAAAGAAATGATATGAGGTGCAACAGTCTATTGTGAAGAAGTGACAGTGTGTGTTGCAAGAGGAGAAGTCGTAGGCGGAGAGATGAAGGCAGGTATTACAACTAACATAATTATTCCCAACCTAAAAGTTACAGTTATGGATAGCCATTGACTAAATGTCTGTTAATAACGAAAGCAGGATGGGTTCGTACGATCTCCAAGCTGTAATCTCGTACGTATCGTGTTGCTCTGTATGTTAATACTACTGTAACGTGTTGTGTCGTACGTTCTCGTCACTAACAGTACTCCCAAACAATTTACCAGGACTTTGTTCGTAACTTTCATACAATTTTAAGGTAACCTCACCAACGTTCTGATGACTGTCGGTGCCCTAGATATTTTTTGTAAATTTATTTTTATGTATTCATCTTATCACGAAATTACTTGGCCAATGACACTTCACAATTTGTTGGAATATTTTGCATCTATATCTGTCTTCCTTCATTCAAACTTTTGCAGTTGCACGATGCTCTGTCGTTCATTAACGTCAGTGTTGTAGAAGATGCCTGTCGGTGTAGTTAGTTCGTTGTCTATTATCTCCACATTTTTCTTCAAATGTATACAGGAAAAAGATCAACACGATAATTATTTACAAACTGTGATTAGAGGTTGCTGTTACGCTTTTAATGGCGCTCACGCCATACGTTCCATCTAAATTGTGACTGTAGATTCCCGCGGCGTGTCAGTGTAATAAAATCTTCTCGATGATGTTGCCGATCGCAGTGTTAGCGCGACGTTTTTGGCGAGGACCCCGTGTATCTCAGTAGGTTATTACATCTAAATTATGTGTTTTGCAGTTCTTTCTGTGTTTTTCGTACTTTCATTAGTCTTATTCAGTGCCGGAAAAAATTGTTACACATCTTTAGAGGTTTCCATTTCACTCAAGATTTATTGTTGCAACAGTGCATATCGAGTAAACGAGATGACTACATTTTTACTAGGTATCGAACCATGCTGAAACACTCACATCAGAAGAGGTTTCCATTTCACTCAAGATTTATTGTTGCAACAGTGCATATCGAGTACACGAAATGACTACATTTTTACTAGGTATCGAACCATGCTGAAACACTCACATCAGTACGTGGTGTTGCCTCCCCGGGCGGCAATGAAGGCACTGAGTCTGGCATTCAGTCGATCGTACAGATGGCGAACACTGTCGTGGGCTACGTTATTCCACACGTGCTCGACCTGTTCACGTAGTTCTGTGGGACTAGTCGGTCGACAAGTCGCACGAAGCAGCTCTTATCGCATCATATCCCGCACGTGCTTGATTGAAGATATGTCTGAAGAACGTGCTCGCCGTGCAAGTTGCTGCCCATCTTGCAAAGCACGTAGAGTTTCACGGGCAGTATTTGGGCGAACATTATTCTGCTGCCACAACACATCATCTTCAAAACAAAAAAAATATCTAACTGCATTCTGCGTGTACCGAGCGCTGGTTAGCGTCCCTTCCAGAACAACAAACATGAACGAGGGTTGTAGCTTATCGCTACCCAAACGATGACGTCTGGAGTGAGGTCAGTGTGTTTTGGATGATTGAACTCTACGAGACAGCGCTCACCAGGTCTACGTCGTACCCACCAATCAACATCACTTTCGTGCAGGCAGAAACTGTTTTCATTACTGAAGATCACGGCGTGCCATTCTATCTTCCAAGCGATCTTCTGAGGGCACCACTCAAGCCATACAGGCCAATGCTGTGCACTGAGTGGAAGACGGGCTACTTCAGTCCGGAACCACGCGGCTGCTACGGTCGCAGGTTCGAATCCTGCTTCGGGCATGGATGTGTGTGATGTCCTTAGGTTTAAGTAGTTCTAAGTCTATGGGACTGATGACCACAGATGTTAAGTCCCATAGTGCTCAGAGCCATCTGAACCATTTCAAGACGGCCTAGAAGTGTGCGTGCCTGCACTCTCACTACTGATAATCGGCTCGCCACTGTTCGTGTTGACACGTCTGGGATCACAAGCCCTCTTATCTGCGCTGCGGAAAAAAATGGTTCAAATGGCTCTGAGCCCTATGGAACTTAACTTCTAAGGTCATCAGTCCCCTAGAACTTAGAACTACTTAAACCTAACTAACCTAAGGAAATCACACACATCCATGCCCGAGGCAGAATTCGCACCTGCGACCGTAGCGGTCTCGCGGTTCCAGACTCTAGCGGCTAGAACCGCTCGGTCAGCCCGGCCGGCTGTGCTGTGGTAGCTGACGGACCTGCCACTGCTCTTACAATACGACGAACCTGGCGGGCGGATGTGCTTTCGTGGAAGTCCAGAACCTCGTTTACAGATGTGAGAACGTTCAGGTGGCCACTGATATCAGCGTCGTTCAACAACTGACGCAGATCGTCCAGCTTGTGTAGCTGTCCTCCGAAAGGACTACCCTCTGCTCGGTAGGCCATAATTTGAAAGTTTCAAACTCGCTGAGTGGGCAATAGGAATTACGAGTGCGTCTCTGTAGTACAGCTGCCTCCTTGCTTCACACCCCTGCGCCACACTGAGCCTTCTGGTTGCGAGCATTCCACATTAAATGGTAGACAGAGATGACGCTCTGGTAACTCCGACAGGACGCTATCTGTTGGCGGATGACCTTGAAACCATAATCCCCACGTCTATTATCCCCATATTGCATATGCAATCATCGGATCAAAATCGACGTCTTCATTGCAGGTGTACTAATTTCTTTTCCGGCAGTGTATGTCCCGCTCTGTCGTTGCGCACATAGGTAGTTAGCACTCCGTCGTCAGGCCACGAGTGGCCTATCGGCGCCATCCGACCGCCATGTCATCAGCAGAGGAGGCTGCGGATAGGAGGGACGTGGAATCAGCACATCGTTCTCCCGGTCGTTATGATGGTATTCTTGACCGAAGCCGCTACTATTGGGTCGAGTGCACATAGTTTCTACTGATTACTTGACGTGTGTGGTTTCACTTATAATTTGTAGCCGGCCACCGTGGTTCTAGGCGCTACAGTCTGGAACCACGCGCCGCTACGGTCGCTGGTTCGAATCCTGCTTCGGGCATGGATGTATGTGATGTCCTTAGATTGGTTAGGTTTAAGTAGTTCTAAGTTCTAGGGAACTGATGACCTCAGACGTTAAGTCCCATAGTGCTCAGAGCCATTTTATAATTCGTATTTTGTAGTTGGCTGCATTTAATAGTGTGTGTTTTTGTATCAGAAGCATTCCACTCAAACATCATATCAGTTTCATTCAGTTAAGGTACTTATAACTAAAGTGCACCCGTCCATATGTAGGTAACCTTCCTTTGGTCAATTGGTAAGTCTGTCACTTTTCATAGGAAGTAATGGAGGAGTGGACGAGGGAGCAGATCCGTAAGCAGACGCAGCCCCGCAGCGCACAGTTGGAGGGAGAGCGCCTGGGATTGCTGCAGATGGCCGGCCACGGCAGGGAGATACGGATGGCTGGGGAGTACCAGCTACTGGACAACCACGACGGCGCCAGCGACTCTGGCTGCGACAGCGCAGATGAGTTCGTCCCGGTGGGCGACCTGGAAGCCCAGAGGCTCCATCAGGAGAGTGACACTGGCGACGAAGACGTGGACTGCAGCGACAGCGACTGGGATGGCACTGTTTGGTTGGACGGCTTGTCAGATGAGTGGACAGCAGGCTTTTCTCCGGTAGGAAGCTCTGGAGAAGATGGTTCCGATGAGGGAGAGTTCTCGGACGGTTCGGTTTGTGAACCTCTAGAGGAACTCGTAACAGATGATGAGACTCGGTACAGCTCCACAACTTTGTTAGGGGACGATGAAGATTTAGAAGGGGAACTATCGGAAGAGTCTCCAAGCCTGTCTCCAGACAGACAGACGTCAGGCGAGTGGTTGGACTGCAGCTGCTCGGCAGGGGGCGGCTCTTCCGGAGGCGGCGAACCAAGGGACGGATCCACACAGTAAACGGCGTGCCGTACACATGTAAGTTAAATACTGGTCAGTAAATGAAGCATCAGTATATCTGTATTTGCAGACACTAAATTATTCGTTCGAAACATTAATTTCAGAAACGTTGTCTATACCCTATGTTCATTCACGTGCTTATTATTGTACTCATTTTACAGTCGTCGATCGCCGGCCGGGGTGGCCGAGCGGTTCTAGCTGCTACAGTCTGGAACCGCTACGGTCGCAGGTTCGAATCCTGCCTCGGGCATGGGTGTGTGTGTCGTCCTTAGATTAGTCAGGTTTAAGTAGTTCTAAGTTCTAGGGGACTGTTGATCTCATCGATCGAAATTGTGCATGCTCAGTTAGTTACGTAAGCTCGCCGGACAAAAGAACTACCTACCTGAGTGCACACGGACAGATGAAAGGTTACTCCTTTAGAGTTGGAACAGCGATCGAGCCACATGTTCAACAGCAGGCGCACTGCCTCTGCGTGAGCATAAGCCAGCCGCAGTAATTCAGACATTTATGTTTCAAGGAGACATTGTATGGAAACATGGGTAAATACGAGTATAAGGACGCGATAAAGTGACTAAACGGGCAGACGTGTGTGACCGTTCCCGTAGCCACATGATGTGTGAATTTGCTGGGTTTCTTGGAGTTTCAAGGCAGAAAGTTCAACGTGGCTGCAGGCAATGGTGCAAGACACGTGGCCACGTAAAGATTGTGGTCGCAAAGAGATCCTGACTCAGAGGGACTGGAAACGCGTTTCACAGCTTCTGAATCAAAATCGTTTCTAAGCCCCACAACAATTTCGCAGGCAGTGAATGAAGGTCCATCCTCATCCGTTACCGAGAGAAAATTGCGCTAACCTCGTAAGAGGCCGTTGCTCACAAAAAGGACGTAAAACAGCTAAGTTCTTCGGGCTGGAAGAATATGTGATTGGTTTCTTTTAACAGCCCACACCCTATTACATCTCGACTTGCCTGCAAAATCACCTGAGTTGAACAGAGCAGAAAATTTGTGGGACATGTTGGAACAGCGGATAAAACACTGACTTCAGCATCCCCGCAGTTAGGTGTAAATATGAGCTCAAATCCTTAGCGAGTGGACGCGAAGTTCCTGCACAACCTTGCGGTCTCACTTCCTAACCGAGTCCAGGAGATTATCAAGTCCAGGCGCGGAATTATCCATTGTTAAATGATGTTCGTAGAATTGTCCTAACGGTGTCTAATTTTTGTGCGATGAGTTTAAAAATAGTTGAATGCACGGAATATTGTATTTAGACTCAGAGAAATCTTACCTACTTCTTATCCTGTGTATTTCTGGCGAAGGAAAGCCACAATTTGTTTCATTTCCGACACACCAATATGAATTTCATTACAGAGTATTTGTTTTTCTTTACTACAGCTGTCCGCCTTCACAGCACAGTGTTCAGCGTTTCTGGTTGCTGTATGGAGGGTCAAGGCTCGATTCACTAAACCTTATGATTGCAACTGTGGAGCTATTTACGTGAGAAGCAGCTGTTACGAGATCAAGAAAACCGACAACGATCGGGAGAGCAGTGTGTTGACCCCACATCCGTCCGTACGGCATCCGGTGACACCACTGAGCGAGGATGACATGGTTGTCGGGAGGTCCCGACTAGCCCACTAGGGCCAGAACACCCAGCCATGTACTTTTGCTTTTATAGCAGAGCTAGTCGAATAAACATTTAACCTCTAATAACTGTATATTTACTTTTTTCATGTGGTACAAATGTCACTAACTCAACTTATAGCTTGTCAAGTTTGATAGTATCACCTGGTACATTCTCATTCCAATATAAAACTGCCTTTGAAATTACCTTCTTCTGCATAATGGAAAATTATGTATGTTTCATGTAAATATACTGATCCATTCAATCCTTTACTTGGTATCGGGATTATAAGCACAAAACATTTAAATTTTTCGCTTCACTTTCTGCGAATTATTCGTAGGTACAGTTACAAGTTCAACTAACGAAGCTAATGAAACAAGAGTGTTCTTAAAGCATCCTTCTTGAAGTGCCGTCCTCCAGTTAATTTTCTTACTGTCGGAGCGGTGTTCCAATATAGATTGTAGTTCCCTGTGAAATCTCTGCTTCTTCCAGGTCGAAGTTATAAAATTTGCAGTGGGTCGACAAGTCAACTGACAGTACTGTGCTATTTGGAAGTTGCAAAACAAACAATGTTGTTATATGCAACTGCAAATACATGTGGACTTTAGGATGATTATTGTTGCAATTTCTTAAATTTCATTTACTCTATATGACTATTAGTACTTTTTTCTATATGTATTTCATTATTGCTTTCATTAAAATTCTTCCCACATAATTTGTAATTTGCATCTTTATTTACCTAACCAAACTTTTCTCCCTGTCTCATCTTCATCATGGTATGGTTTTATTGCTTTGTTTACTGAGTGGCTGTTTATTCTTCAGGTAATGCTGTGAATGACAAACATTTGACTGTAGGTACTTACATAAATCGCCACTTAAAAATGTTCCCAAGTTACCAGTGTATCAGTGCTTGGTATTATAGCTGAATCCTTGTAACACAAACATTGCTGAAATGGTGATTTGACATAATATGCATCTGCAAATTCATTGAGGAGGATTATGTGTAACCCTAAGGTGATGACCTTGTAAAACTAATTTATAAACTTGTTCTGTTCGCTGGCACCTTAGGAAAAGTATTTCACAAATCACTTAATGGTTCTAATGACAGTCAGTGTTAGTCACCTACCCAAAAGGAACATAAGTCAACAATTATACTTTCAACATTCATAAAGCAGCTGTTGTATAATAAATTCGACGCGGCTTTAGAATACAACATAACAACTTCTGCAACTATTACCCTATGGCTGACAACACATAAATATAGAAACTAGCCGTGTGTTAGAGCTGAGATTATACATTGTTTTCTAAAATAGAAAATATGTAGGCAGGAAAATCTATTTTTTCTTTGCACAAATGCATAATGTGTGTAAGAACATAGAACACACTTCTTCCAAAGATCATGAAAGAAAATTTTCACAGTTAACTAAATGTGATATTTTCATATATAATGTTCTAGAAATGATGACAAGAAAATTTTCAAACCCTAGTACTATAAGGTGAAGCTCCTTAACTAATAGTAGTAATGGCTATTACTTGTTAAGCAAAACAACAAAAATGTTAAGATGCGGTTATGTTTTCTTGTCTATGACTCAGACTTTATTGGTCCCATAAATTACACTGCGTACATATATGTAATCAGAAAAATGACAAGTCATTATGCCTGTAAGGTAGATAATGTATACAAATAGTAGTTTACGAAGTATGCATATTATTTTATGTGTAACACAGGAAGTTTTACAACTCACAGTTGTTTACATGGTGTGACCTATGATAAGGGAATTGACAAACAGTTTAAAATTATGGTGCTACAACATACATTAATATCTTAACTGCAAATGAATGATATAACACAAGAATAATATTCGAATTTCTATTAATGTGGCGTATAAAAATTTATTGGACACAGGATGCTTACTGTTTGCCCACATACTATGCCATTCTTTCTTTATGAAATATTTTTTCAGAATTGCAGGGAAAGCATCAGTATTGAGACTGTACGTTTCTTGGCAGTTCCTGTATTATTTAATACTAGAATATCGACATACGTTTTGCGACCCGTGTCGAAAGCACATGAGTTGTTTTCTGTTTTGCTTTGTGAATATGAACTATCTCAACTATCTCATTGGTATCCAGTTTTGCAGGATCGTGTAATGCAGCCAAAATGCTCCTTCATATATATATGGTGTGGGGTGCTACTTCCGTTCGTAGCAGGACGACTTCGGTTTCCATTTGCGGCACTCTTACAGCACAGCGATGCATCGACTATATTCTGTGCCCCATGTCGTTCGCTTCATGGCGAGCCATCATTTCAGCAAAATAATGCTCGCCTGCAGTTGGTGAGAGTCTCTACTGCTTGTCTTGGTGCTTCCCAAATCCTGCCTTGGCCAGCAAGGTTGCCAAATCTCTCCCCAGTTGAGAACGTTTGAAGCATTATGAAACGGGTCCTTCAACCATCTCGTGATTTTGACGATCTAACGCGCCAATTGGACAGAATTCGGTTCGATATCCGCCAAGAGGACGTCCATCAGCTCTATCAATCAGTGCTAAGCAGAATAATTGCTTGCATAAGGAAAAGAGGTGGACCAATGCGTTATTGACTATCTCAATTTGTGAAGCTCTTTTTCTGGAATAAACAATCCAATTTTTCTCAAATTGTAATCATTTGTTTGACTGGACATCTGCATTACATCTACCAATTTCCATCCCATTCGGGTAATCCCTTCATGGTGTATGGCTTTATTTTTGTCTTACCGTGTATAAGTCTAGAGTCATGTGTGATGCAAAAGATGATCTGCAAATATCTATAGTTAGGCAAATATCTATGGTTAGTGATTTGTCCTCACTATCATTTGATTTCTAATAATCAGTGCACTGTAGTTAGGTGTAGTGGGAGATTCAGCCAATGTCTAAATAACATACTATCCTACTGACCACATATAAGATCTAGGACACGTTGGCTAAAGTTTCCAGTCGTTCTCTACTTGATTATACTGCAACAACGACAGTGTGTGGTAGAAGGTGACAGGATTGGTGATACAAGTGTGTTGTAGATATTTAGAGTCTAAGATGTGTTACAGAGGCTGGATTCAATTGTATTTCCACTATCGACAGGTTTAGCGAAAGTAACAAGAAGTGGTGAGACAGCCACTGTGTATTATTGCAGTAGCAGCTGCTGGCCGGTAACCACATTCTGGTAACGTGGGTGTCAGGAAAACATCCACATAAGCAGATTGCAAGACACTGCGGTTAACAACCAGAAAACTGCACCATGCAGTGCTAATAGCAGCAGCAGGCAGTTCGGCGTCACCACACAAGGGGAAATCTCTTGTTATGGGGGACGTGACTAGGTACCAGGTTTTAGTGAAACAAATGTGGCTCGGAGCGATGTAAATGTGTCTGAATTTTGAAGCAGAGGCATTGCTTTTGCTGGAGCCCAGCAGCACCACCATAACGCCAGGACCACGCTGAACTGCAAGTTGATTGGGCATTGCCAGCAGCAGCCATGGGTTCAGGACTGGGCTGTGCCTGTCGCCTCTGGTACTGAGTTCCTCAAGGGACTTTGTGCCACAACACCGTCAATCTGCCGTCCGCGCCTGCTATTGGCTGCACTGAGATCCCCACAGGTCTTAGTGAATCAATGGCAGCTACCCTTTGACTCCTGCCAGGGTGCAGTGGGACGAGTCTCGTGCACAGCACTCTTCACGTGCCGCCACGGTGAACATATGGCGTCGAGAGGTTGCTCCAGCACCGTTGCCAACGGTGTAGTAGTGAGCTGATAACGTCACAGCAGTGACCTTCAGAGGAAGCTGTCATCCACAGGTCAGTGCCAGGCAGGGGCAACAGAGTGAGTCCTGTTCTGCTTCACTGAGCCATGAAAAAACATACACCGATGTCGGATAAAAGATTCTTTACTGTCAGCAGTGTTCCCACTGCGCCCTCTGGTATGTTGCCACCACTACTCACATCAATGAATGAACTGCGATCTTCACAATTATTGCTTATGGGATAGGGTTTGACAAAAGTTAAAGAACATGGAATAGAACAAATGTTCTGGGCTGGATACTAGAACTAAGTGAGTAAGATGGATTGGGGACTATACTATCTCGATGCGTAACGTATTGAGATGAACAGAAGGAGGGGTAGCATCAGTTGAAGATACTAGTTTGCTAAGTGGTAAGTTTCTGTGAGGTGTAGGATTCACAGATTTACAGATTATTTGTAACTGAGCTCTCCCTACTTGAGCCAGTATAAACGGAAAACGATTTACCGTATGCATACCCCACATTATATGAATGAAGTTAGGATTATGCGCTGCAATATTTGCACTATTAGTAGTGTTAGTACTGGTACATCGAAGTAGGGCTGAAACGAGAGCATGAATGTACGTTACGGATGCAGGCAGTCAATATTGGCCTAGGCAACGTGAACAGGGTCTTACTCGTAAAACTGCTTTATCGAAAGACGTTACTCGTAAAACTGTTTTATAAAAGTGCCTTACTCGTAAAACTGTTTTATCAAGACAGCAGTAGTGCTGCAGATGCATTAAAGAAATACCAAGATGTACTCTTTCTGCACCTGGACTGAAAAACATGATTCCGATATTCGAATTTACTGGCGGTTTGGGAACTGTTCATGGGGGAGACCGATTGCCAACTGCAAGTAAATTGTTGAAAAAATTACTGTTACCACGGCTGAGAGTTCTGGACGCAGTGTGAGAACTTCGAGCAGTGCACGAGTTGTGTCACGAAAGCTGAACATTCCATTCGAAAAGTGTTGCGAACAACTGTAAAATGGTATCCATATTGTCGTGGATGCAGATGGTCGTCGTACTGTGCAACGTTTGAAGCTTGAAACGTAAACGTGGTACGTGGTTAACAAATGTCACATTCTCTTATGGAATTTAAAATTTGTTTCTTTACATGGTTTATTCGTTATTTTTCTTCCGCCTGTCTTAAAAATGTTTACACCTAGTTTTATCGTCTTAAGATCAGTCGTTTTTCATGGAGGCCATCTCAAGTAGCGAAATATTATTACCATGCTGTATTATAAAAGCATTGATAACTTTACTAACTAATCTAGGATATATGTAAGGGAGAGTAAGGGAGAGTAATCGCACACAGAAAGAATATCACTATTGGCCTTTTGTATCTTTCTTTATGTACCTATAGTATTTACAGTCACTACATAAACAAACTTTACTAACAAAATTACGGCCGCACCGATAACTATATTAAGAAAGAGGTAGGAGCTTCGTAAAAGCTATGTTCTGGGAAAGGTGGGCCATATAGCTGTACCAGTGATTAAAAACCGTACGCCGTACAACAATTTTCAATAAAGGCTATGTTCACTACGCTAATCATTACAATAAAAGCAATCTACAGTGTATCACACTCACCACAGGTTTCAGGCCATTATCCCCCAGTTGCAATCCTAAACAACTTTTCCTACAGATTATCTGAGAATCAAACTCTAGCTTTCCAAGATGAATGGCAGAAGAACTATCCAGATATAATGGGGAACAACCATTAACTACAAACAACATACTTTTCACTGAAGCTTGTAGTGAGCCCCCACGCATTCGTAAGAAATGTTCGTGAGTTGCAATAATCGAAATAGATGTTTGATGAGAGATACGAGAGGAATGGTTGTACAATGTCCATTGAATTTACTATTTCATCTGCGATATTTGTAGCAAATTTGGGATACAAATTGCTATTAAAACTGCAAATAAATATGTAAATGAAAACTCTGTTAAACGTAATGCTATCCAGGGTCCATCCATGCCCTTGATGTGTTTTAGATGTCGAACCATCCAGATTTCTTAGTAGCTGTGGCCACAAAATTTCATCATATATCTGATTACTGCACTCGAGCAAAATGTTGAGGTCCGTTTGAGTCTGCATTCCAATATACGCTGCAGTGCATACAACAAGAACAGGAAATTCAAGGTCGAGCCGTTATTACAGTAGCGCTAAACACGATGCAATTAGACTCTTGAACAATGTGGTAGCATCGCATTGGCCTCTGTCTCACTTAAAATTACAAGACGTGAAGATACCGTGCCAGAAGAGTTGCATTACTTCCTCTAGTATACAGGTGTACAACGACCAACGGATGATACAACAAGAAATCGTCTGCAGTTATTCTCATAAATGGTTATTGGTTCATAGATTTAATCCAAATCTCTATTCGCCATTAATCTGCCGAATGATTCTACTTCCGCCGACATACATTGCGCGTGAGGATCAAGAAAATAAGAGAAATTAGGGCTCATACTGAGGCGTACACACAGCTGTTTTTCCCTCGCTCTGTTTGCGAGTGGAACAGTAAAGGAAATGACAAGTAGTTGTACAGGGTACCCTCCACCAAGCACCGTACTGTGGCTTGTGGAGTATGTGTTTTTAGATGTAGATGTAGACGTAAAGGCTACTGAAGTGTTACACTTGGTGCTTTATTCTTAAGTCTGTAGCATTGACAGTCCGCAGTCAGTAGGTAAAGTTTTCTGGTATGTGGCAAATAATTCTGTAGCAGGTAGTAGGTTGTTTACCGCCTGTTGCAGTAATTTATCCGACAGACTGTTTGAGAAGTCAAGACGCGGAATTGACCACTCTGCTCACGTTCATCGCTATCTCGTCAAATAATTCTGCTGTGGGCTTGCATTACAGAAAAGGACTTATCGTGTTAAGAATACCAACAGCTTCCGTGGCATACCTAACAATCATCCCATTTCAGTATTGAGCAATCAGAACGTTTAACGAATAAAGGTACTAATTTCTGCAAATGTGACAGGTGAGACAGCCTTTGCTTAGTCAGTCGCCAAGTGTTTATTTAGCCTCCAGCTGCGCAGCTGTTAGGGCAAATACATTGTTATTCAATTTGATTACAAATTACATAAAAATGCATTTGATCAGTTTGCATTGAGTTTTAGACACAGTGCTCTCTCTTACTTAACTGTATAATGTCCTTAAAAACAACACAGACATGTAAACTTCATTATTATAATTTTTTTCTTTATCAATTGATGTAACAGCCTCATGCACAGAATGTTAATAATTAACAATCGTATTCACCGCCGTACGTTTTACGAGGTTCTAGCAGCCCGCCTCTGAATTGTTTCGATGTCTTACTTCATTCCAAACTGGTACGGAACCTAAGCAGTAGAGCAGTCTTCAAGAATAGGTCGCACTAGCGTCTTATAGGTGGTCTCTTTTTACAGGTGAATCACTATTTCCTAAAATTCTCCCAATAAACCGAAGTCGACCAATCGCCTTCCCTACCATAGTTCTCACATGATCATTCCACCTCAATCGCTTTGCAACATTACGCTCCGATGTTTAAACGATGTAACTGTTTCGAGCATGACACTAGCAATACTGTCTCTGAACATTACAGGTTTGATCTTCCTACTCATCCGCATTAATTTACATTTTTCGGCATTGAGGGCTAGCTGGCATTCAACAAACCAGCTGGAAATATTTTCTAAATCGTCTTGTATCTTCGTACTATCACTCAATTTCGATACCTTACCGTAAACCACGGCATCATAAGAAAAGAACCGTAGATTGCACCCCACCCTGTAGGCCAGTGTAGTGAACGAATTTTTATATTATCGGTTTGTTTGTCTGGAAATGAGTGATGAAGCGATTCTTGATGCATCTCAGGCGCTTCATTCGTCCCAGTGCACTCAACAATCCATTACGGTTGTGTTATTTTTAATTCCAGGGTAACTGCTAATGATGGACATACTGTATGTAATGCATAAGGAAGGAGAATATAGTTCTCCCCACACATGCTTCCTCTACCGACCAAGGTAACTTCAGTAACCAGTGCAGGCAAAAGGAGGCCTATAATCTGCACGTTCCATATTGGGACCTCAGTATCATGATGC
Organism: Schistocerca serialis cubense; assembly: GCF_023864345.2. Lineage (NCBI taxonomy): Eukaryota > Metazoa > Arthropoda > Insecta > Orthoptera > Acrididae > Schistocerca > Schistocerca serialis. The sequence continues at coordinate 63,959,690 of NC_064638.1, forward strand.
TTCAGACACGTTTTCAACAAAATACACTTTTCATTCAACAATCACAATCTCAAAAATATAAGTATCTCTATACTGTAAGATCATAATGAAATCAACGGTGAGTTGCCCACTGATACAAGGCCAGTTTTTGTTTTGTAAAGAAAAATTAAAAGTTCTTGATGTGGTACGTTTCTCGAAGTTCGGGCTCTTTTATGAACTGTCCATTACCACGTACTCCCAAATACAGTTTCAGTAACCGATTTTTTAATACCGATTCGGGCATGTAAACCTTCCAATACTGATTGTGGAGATCTACATCTACATCTACGTGGTTACTGTGCAATTCGCAATTAAGTGCTTGGCAGAGAGTTTATCGAAACATTTTCATACTGCTTCTCTACCATTTCACTCTCGAATAGCGCGTGGGAAAAAGGAACACCCAAACCTTTCCGTTCGAGCTCTGATTTCTCTCTTTTCATTCTGATAATCATTTCTACCTACGTAGGTGGGTCTCAACAAAATATTTTCGCATTCGGAAGAGAAACTTGATGATTGAAATTTTGTAAATAGTTCTCGCCGCAAATAAAACGGCCTTTCTTTCAGTGACTGCCACCCCGACTCGCGTATCATATCAGTGACACTCTCACCCCTATTGCGCGATAACACGAAGCGAGCTGCCCTTCTTTGCACTTTCTAGATGTCCTTCGTCAATCCTACCTGGTAAGGATCCCATACCGCGCAGCAATATTCCAGCAGAGGACGGAGAAGTGTAATGTAGGCCTGCGGTTCTAGCTGCCGAATTTCCTTTCAAGCTACTGACTTTAGTTGCCATATTAACGTAAAACAGTTTTTTTAAAAAAACTTTGGTTGTTAGATTCATAAATGGTTTTAAAAGAGTTGGCGAATGTGAACGAAGCTATTTCTTATGGAGTGAGTGAAAAACAGCAAGTATTTGTCTGAGCAGAAACCTAATCACTTCTTTTATGTAACCGAAGGAAAGCACGTCCTTACTACAAGGAAGGAGATACATAAATGATTATACATGTGTTGCAAGAAAAAAACCCAGCTGACTGGCACCAACCGTATTTCTCCATAACAGCTTAATTTGTTGACTGTTACATCCAGTCTCTCTATTAGTGGCAAAGTGTCTCCTACACAATGTCTAGTGGCAAAACATTCGTTAATTCTGTGCGCAGGGAAGTTAATGGGTTTCTACTCATTTAAAAGTTCTCTAGCCATTCCAAGTTTTCACAACGCTGGAGCAGAACAACCTCCATGAGTGATCACTTCGCACATTTCCCCTCGACATTCGTAATTTTGGAGGGTTAATAAAACGGTTTCGAACAAATTAATTGTCGTGGCTAAAGTCTTTAAATATTTCTTCTTATATAATTTCCTCTTCCTTACGAGTTCACGAAATCGTTCTCTTCCTTTATAAAAAACGTTACAGATTTTCCGTCAACTTCACTTTTTCGTGCAGAACGAAATTCGATAGTTAATTACAGACACCATTCATGTAAAATAAATGGCGCTTGCAAAACCAGTATTTAATCGGGCTAGTCAATTAGACTCAGGACTAACGTGTATACATGACAGCGAAAAACGGTTTCCGGAATTCGATTTTCATCTTCCAGGAATAGTGTGATACGTAGAGCGCTATTCGAAAATGTCCTCGTCTCTCAACTGACACTCTAGTACCCACTTTCAGTGAAAGTTTCTAGGAATCTACTGGCGTGTACAAATACTTACTGCGAAATAACTACGGAAGATTACTTCTTTCCTGTATAAGAGGTGGTTGCGCGAGTTCGCTGACTTAGCTTGTTCTGAAAAGAGCTGGCAGTTGCTTCGATAAAGCAAACCTAGAGACAAGCCGTTTCACAAGTGATAAATGCACCGCATAATGGGCCACATCCTCAGCTTCGCACACGCAAAAGCGTAGTTTCGTTGAACTGTTATCACTGGCCCGTCTGTCTGGCACTCGCAGCACTTTACTGATTTCGGTTGTGGTTCGAGGAACGGCTTCCGTCGAGCATTCAGAGTGGCACGGAGAAGGAAACAGTGTGGAGGAACCAATTGCTACTTCTCTGATAGAGTTCACTAACCATAGCTGCATTTTGCTCAGTACACCGAGCGTCTATGAAGAAAGAAGTGACACATGGATTAAACGAAACACACTAATTTGTCGCTACGGTAAGCAACGAATGGACAGAAAACACTAGCTGCACTACCTGAATCAAAACTAACGAGTCCACATGCCAAGCTGAAGTAGTTACGCAGCATTTAACTTTGCACGCACTCATGTTCCCAGCAGTAATACAAAACATGAAAATAGTACTAGGATAAAAAAAAAATACGAAAACCTGAAGTGATTAACAATGAAAAAGAAATAAACCACATGCAGGGATACACATGTGTTCAACAGCCTGCCACAGTAACAACTGTTTCGCTTTAATTAAATGGAATTTAAAGCTGAATTAAAGGCTTTCCTGTTGGAGAACTCTTTCTACTCCATGAAGAGTATCTTCACAGAAACTCTTAATAGTCCCTTCTAATTAATAGTAGCGACGTAATACTAACATTTTTGGTAATTTTTATTATACTGCACTTCGTTGAAATGTGCATTCACCACTTCATGGTACCAATGTAATCAAAGAACTACCAGTGTTCATTGGGCTCAAAATACGCATTGGGTTGTGGCGCTTTTAAGGTAGAGCGAACGGAACATTTCAAAACCTTTTAAAAACAAGTTTCCTAGTTACCTTAATTTCTGTCTGTTGTAGCACTGATTCTCAGGTCTTTATCACCTCTCTTGTCCCTTCCCACCCAGAGGAATGTGTTACGTACATGCTGTTGCTTGAATCATCCCCTCGCTATTGTAAAAATAATCTTCATAGATTTCATTAGTATTGCAAGACCGTTCAATGGATAAGATTTATTCAGAGAATACAGGCCACATTTGCTTCACGAGAATTTGATACTTCCCCGAGTGTAAAAAAGTATAGCAAAATTAGTATAGAATTATTTAAAAACTTTCGTTGAATTCGCACATATACATTCCTGAAACATCCCGCCGAAGAGCCCATTTTTCTCCTCTAAAAACACAAGCAAAAGAAATATCACACAGACAGCTTAGTTATTTTGAATGTATTTAAAAAGTAATACTTATAACCTTATAAATTATACGTCAGTAAAAAGTGTAGACTTTAAAAGCTGTACCCAAAACACAACAAGCGTAGTCACCTCAGTGCCTGCATTAAACGACTGGATACAACTGCAACTTTCTAAGATATATCCAGTATGAACATAATTAAACGATGCTAAAAAGAAGGTTTCGTGTGGTCTGTGCCTGTTACAGTGCCGGCCTTGTTAACAAGGGGTGCAAAACATAGTATTTCAGAGCAACGGCACATAGCAGGTATACATAATGTACAGAAAAGAAGATTACGCAAAAGATTGCTCATTCATAAATCGCATTTCAATGTTTGGTAGTTTTTGAGAAAACAGTGTTATGTCACGTTTAAGGACAAAGGTCTACCAGCGCTTGACAGAATTCAGCAGCATCAAGAAAGTGGCTTATCGAGACGGCGGTTCTTTGTTCGGCGATATTGTTGCACATGTCGGTGGGGATTCCAAGACTGTCATGCGAATATGAAACCTATCGGTTCAGCAAGATCATACTCAATGTCATGCACCATCTAAGACGCCCCACATGTTTAGTGACTAGTACCCGAGAGGGCAAGCATGGTTCACTCAGTTACGCAGGGTCGTATAGCTACGACTAGTAGCCTGAGTCAGGAGAATAGCTTCATTACAGCAACACAGGTATCCACACGGACAGTGCTACGACGTCTGGCGAGCCACGGACTGTCAGCACGGCTACCATTGTGACATCGCTTGGTGCAGCAGCTGAGAGAGGAGCGCCACATTGGTGAGCCACAGACAGCACTGCACACAGGAGAGCCACCACGTCGTCTTTTCAGACGATTTATCGTTCTACGTCCATCATCACGGTGGACATAACCCTTGTTGAGTCTCCGAGTAGAACGAACATTACCAGACTGCATTCGTCATAGTCATGTGATCCAGTACCTAGCATGGTGGTACGGGATGCCAACTGGTGTACTTCACGATCAATTCTGGTTCACGTACCCGGTATTTCGGACAGCAGTGCTTTTATGCCTTTATGACGGATTATGGTCGGTGACTGTGCTCTATATGTTCGATACTCCCATGAAGTTATCCTTAACAGGATAATGCAAAACCATATGCCACGCGGGGTAGTTATCTAAGGCATCTTGACACGCTTTGTGCGGCTCACACTGTCGGAGGTTCGAGTCCTGCCTCGGGCATGGGTGTGTGTGTTGTCCTTAGCGTAAGTTAGTTTAAGTTAGGTTAAGTAGTGCGTAAGCCTAGGGACCGATGACCTCAACACTTTGGTCCCATTGTCCTTACCACAAATTTCCAATTTTCCCAAAACCATATGTTGCTTGTACTGTTCTGACCTACATCGATACAGACAGCGTTGTACTGCGGCTTTGGTCAGTATGTTTTGCAATTCTCTCACTTACTGAAAAAGTCTGGCAATGGGCAGAGCCGTTTTAAGGATGCTCAGGGCCTGTAGAAGAACTTCGAAGCCCCTCTTCGGCAATATGTATTCCTATTTAGAAATTATTATATTATTTCTGTATAATATGCAAATTTTATGTCTCATATAAATTCATTTCACTAATTTGTGCAGCTACAGACACTACGCTCTTAGATTTTTGAACTATTGTCTGGCAACGTAAAAAAACGTTCGTCCATGTACCAAAACTGACTGATATAGTTTCATGGTAAGCAGAAACAACTGTTAAGGCAAGTAAGTAGTGAACTCTCACCACTGTGTTTTGTGTACTTTCCTAATCAGAAGAGTGTAAACCTGCTGAGGCTGCCTTGGAGTAACTTACCAAGACTGTCAGAACGTGGAGTTGAGTGCTGCTGTCTCTATTCGTCGTCAGGGTGTTCCAGTTCGTTTCTGCTGGCCAGTCACAGTGCCGTTTTCACTGCTCTAGGTACTGCTGGGATAGATAAACATTTCCTCCATTGTCACGCTTTACACACACACTATGATTATGAATACAGAAAAAGGAGCCCACATTAGATAATACGCAGATATACACTTTTACCCGAATGGGACGTAAATCGGCGAATCGGTAGATGTTACGTATATGTACAAACAAACAAATAATTACAATTTCAGAGGAACTAGATTATTTATTCAAGAGAAACAGCTTCATAAATGGAGGAAGTCAATAAAGCGTTGATCAAACTCTGGTCCTTATGCAAGCAATTATTCAATTTGTCATTCATTGTGAGAGCTGTTGCATGTCCTCCTGACAGATATCGTGCCAATTTTGGCCAACTGGCGCGTCAGATCGTAAAAATCCCAGGCCGGTTGGAGAGCCCTGCCCATAATGTATAAAACGGTCCCAATTGAAGAGAGATTCGAAGACCCTCCTGGCCAATGAAGGGTTCACGGAGAAAAGCAATAGTGACTCTACGCATCTGCTCTCGATAAAATACAATCCCAGCATGGCTTGCCATGAAGGGCAACAAACCGAGACGTAAAATATCGTCGGCGTAATGCTGTGGTGTAAGGGTGTTCCTGATGACAACCAAAGGGGCCTTGTTATGAGATGAAAGGCACCCCAGACCACACTCTTGGTTGTCGGATCGTGTAAGGGTGACAGTCAGGTAGGAACCCTTCCGCTGCCTGGAGTGTCTCCAGACACATCTTCGTAGGTCATCGAGGCTCAGTACGAAGAGGGACTTATGAGTGAAGACAATTCCACACCAGTCAATAAGATTCCAGACCAAAGTCATGTGTGGAGACGCCCCGGACGTTTAGAATAAGTATGAGCGGACACACGTGAAAAGTGAAGGAACCGATTTCGACACCATCTCCTGCCGGGAAATTTAAATGATCTCATTGTAATCGTATTCCAAATATTCAGCATAGCATTTGTGATACACAGCATGTTCCCGTAAGTGATGAAGAGAACCACAAAATCCTCTCACATTATTTGCGGTTGGGTTGTCGCTGTTACAAGTGCAAAACGTTTGTTTAATGAGCCTTTTTAAGACCTGTTTCCATCCTAAAACAGAAGTAAAATTTTTAGACCACTACCCACTGATGATGTGCATACCCTAATACAGAGTAAGTGACCTGGGTGTTATTTTCAACCTTTGTCATCAACTTAAATGGCTAAGATAATTACTGTTGTAGGTTTTAACCATCACTAGAATAGCTACCAAGCTTAACCGACAGTTTCCAAATCTTTCAAATGCAGAACGTCTGGAAAGTCGCTCTAAATTATTACAGCTCACGTTATAAATTTAAATTTAACGTAATTTAAATTTAATGTTTATACCTCTTGATAAAACAAGATTTCGCAGCACACTCATACGACTAAGAAACGCAGTAAAATACTGCGACATACAACTTGGAAAAGCGTAATCTCCGTTGAGGAACGTGGTGGACGTGTGAAACCTAATACTGTGACTTTGGCAGGAAAGAATCAGCGCACTGGTGTATCTGAAAGAGCTAAACATTAAAACATGGTCGATAATTTTACAGAAATGCTTAGTACGATGGTATACTTACTGTGGCCGAACTTAACATTATTGGAACGAATGTAAACCAGGATCGTAGGAACAGCAGTATTAGAGCCATATTGACACTAACGTTAATTCAGATGAGTAGCTTATTAGACTTTCGGAATATACTGTCTTGTTTCACTTAGCTGTCTAAATTTTTTGGTGCAAGTGTGTATCAACAAACAACTTCCAGACGAACTTTGTTTACAATGCAAAACAAATAATATCAGTCGAACAGATTGTGGGGCAAGTTCACAACATTGCATAACATTCTAAGTAGTCGGAGCAATACACGGACGTGGGAGCAGTCATGGACTTCCTTTTGCATGGACTCAAAAAATAAGAAAGAAGCAAGAAATAACTAGCCATGCCGCCTTTACAGCCTCCATAAATTGCGAAACTGTTGCCTGTGCAGAACTTTGAGTACGCACTGACGTCTCGGTTACGTCCCGTAGTTGTTCCGCGAGTATTATGTCGGGAAATCTGTGATACCAAATCATTCGTTTGAGTTGTCCAAAATGTTCTTCAAAGCAAAAGTGAACGATTGTGGACAGGTGAAAAGCGCACTGTGATCCATAAAAATTCCATCGTTGTTGGGAACATGAAGTCTATGAATGGCTGCAAATGGTCCCCAAGTAGCCGAACCTAACCACTTCCAGTCAATGATAGGTTCAACTGGACTTGAGGACCCAGTCCGTTACACGTAAATACAGCCCACACCATTGTGGAGCCTCCATTAGCTTGCACAGTGCCTTAATGACAACATGGGTCTCTTGCTTCTTGGAGCCTGAGCCGCTCTCGAACCCTACCATTAGCTCTCACCAACTGCATCAGGACTTACCCGACCACGCCACGGTTTTCCACTGGTTTACGGTCCAACCGTTTTGGTTACGAGCCCAGGAGAGGCGCATCAGGCGATGTCGTGCTGTTAACAAAGGCACTCGCGTCCGTCGTCTGCTGATATAGCCTATTAACGCCAAATGTCTGGCACAGTTCTAAGTGATACGTTCGTCGTACGTTCTACGTTGATTTCTGCGGTTATTTCACGCAGTGTTGCTTGTCTGTTAGCACTGGCAACTCTACGCAAATTCCACTACTCTCGGTGGTTAAGTGATCTCCGTCGGCCCCTGTTTTGTCCGTGATGAGAGTTAAAATCCTGAAATTGTCTTGATACTGTCTATGACGGAATACTAAATTCCCTAAAGACTTCCGAAACGGAATGTCTCATGCGTCGATCTCCAATTACCATTCCGAATTCAGGGTGTGTTATTCCCATCATGCAGACATAATCACATCGGAAACGTTTTCACATGAATGACCTGAGTACAAACGACAACCCCGCCAGTTCACGACCCGTTTATACCTTGTGTACGCGATACTACCACCATCTGTATATGTGGATGTCGCTATCCCACGACTTTTGTCATCCCAGTGTATATGTATACAAGACTCTTGTACCAGACGGTACACGTAAAATGTGATTTTATAATGTAGAATTACGATGACTTCACTCTCCAAATGTTCGAGAAAACAATATCTTTACATCAGTGATATATTATCTTCAACGTTTTAAGAATACTGTACAATCATGCATGCATAATCCTAAATCATGTCATAGTTTTCACATCAAAACTGCTACTTCTTTAGTTTTACGATTCATGATATCTGACACTGAGGTCAAGTAGCGTGGAATGACGTAGCAGTGTCTGTCATCCAAGCTTTAGTCGACTCGATATCCGGGGCGCTTACAGCTGTTGTTGTCGGAGGCTGTGGCTTTGTACGCTACATTTTTCGAATCGCTTACAACTTTAATCGCTTATGGTTTCCGCAATACTTACACTCATAATAAGTAAATATTTTTATTTGCTATTCTTCCTGCTGTTGCAATGTTAATGGCGAGCAGTGCAGTTTACGTCAGCTTCAAATAATGGTACGTATGATATTACGAATCCCATTTGCACGTTGTTTTAAAAATCGTGACCTTTTCGACATTTTCTTTTTGTTGCTGTTTTGGTCTTTAGTCCGAAGACGGGTCTGATGCAACTGTCCACGCTAGTCTATGCTGTGCAAGCAGCTTCATCTCTGAATAACTGCTGCAACTAACGTCCATTTGAAGCTGCTTGCTCTATGCATCCGTTGGCCTCCCTCTGCGATTTTACGTCCCTCACTTTACTCCATTACCAATCTGACTCTTTCTTGATGACTTTGGACATGTCCTGTCAACCGATCGTTTCAGTTAATTTGTACCACAACTCTCTTTTCTCTCCATTTTGATTCGGTACCTACTCATTAAATCTTCCCGTCTAATCTACAGTGCCCTTCCGGAGCACCATATTTTACGAGCTTCTGTTCTTTTTTTTTGTTTCAACACATTATCGTCCACGTTTCTCTTCCGTAGAGGTTTTGTCGTTACTTGCAGTAATAAAGCGCTCTCGGTTGGAGACAGAAGACTGCGACGGTGGGGCCGTTGCCCGGCAACAGTCTCCACGAAGCCTCCACGGTACAAGACAGGCGCGGCCGCTGGCTCTGCAGATCAGCTTCACTGGACGCTGTAACCTTCCCATCGGGTGAGTTTGGCAGAGGCCACTGCGAGAAATTTGTTACTATCTTTAAACCAGTAGTTTTCTCTCTTCCTGCTGTTTCGTTGTATCATCATATATGATTAAACTCCGCGAGTCTACAGATTTCTCGTTTGGAACTTACTTTCAAACCTCGGCGTTTTCCCAGTCTTTCCTACCTGTCCGATCTACGCGAAAAGCACGTGGCTCGAGACATACAGGTTGTTTTAGCCACAGGCAGTTTAAGTCTTCCAAAATCAGAACTGATGTATAACTAAAAACCGTAAGTGCGAAATATATCCACGATTACCTGGAGTTCACTGATTTGTTAAATATTATTCGCCTGCCAAAGCAACGCCACTACATCATGACGACATCCTACTCTAGCTCGTTTTGGAATGGCGCACAATTTCCTTTATGAGATAATTTAAACGGTTGTCATGAATGCCTATGTACGTGTTCGTCCAGCTAGGATGTTAATAGGGCTCTCTTGCTCTTCCTGATTCCACTAAGCAACACTTTATCCAGGAAGTGAGGCAGACGGGAGGGTAACTAGTGTCAGTTTTTCCGTGAACTTGGCCGTCCGTGAAAATTTTTGCCAGAAGGAGCAAGATTGAAAATTGTTATTTTTTATCCAAGTGATTGATTATTTTTAAAACGTTTCGTGCCAGAAGAAGTAAATGTGACAACACGTACGCTAACACAAAACATTTTGTATCTCAAAAGATCGACAGTTATCTGCCTTGCATTTTTAGAACTGATTACTTTGATTCCTGGGTGGTTGGCATATTTCATTGGCACATGCAAAGTACACCTCTTTTTATAAATATGAATGCAACATTTCTTCCTCAAAGATCTGAAATTACATCCTGTTTCTATGTCGACCGTCATAACTAAAGCTGCATTCACAGGGAGCCACCAAAAAGCACTTCTCCGCGACGCCCACAGCCTTAATACGGCGCCAAAGATCTGCCGCTGCTGCCGCGACTGCGTGTTTCGCTTCCGTCATGGAGTCTGATGAGCAGCATGCCTCACTTTTACCTCCCTTACTCAATAACAAAATCAAAAATAGTTAATTTAAAAGTTTGTCCTTGTGTCTCTATTTCTTGAAGGAGGAATAGTTAAATGTTTTCTAAAGAGGCGGCCAATTTACCCAACTGTGAGGCTGTTACACATAGTAAACGTAAAGGTTTCATCGAGGCAACTGATAGTGGGTTCTTTATTACGACAGCAAAAAGATTTTCTCGATACTGCTGCTAGCCGTGTGTGCTCCCCCTCACAGATTTACACTCATTGACGTAGGAGGAAACGGAAAATCGTCATATTGATCTGCGTTTAAGAACTGACCGCTTCGTAAGACGTTAAGTGACAATGAAACTAAATTTCCACGGAGCAGGCGGTTGTATGAAGCCTATGATTACTTCCCTCTTGTAACTGTTGGTTATTAAGTTTTCGGCATGTAATTTTTCTCACTGCGTTAATATAGAGACACTGTCAGAAGAATTTTCAGATGCAGCCTCTGTAGTGCTAGAAGATATGTTGAATATATTTTTAGAATTCATACCAAAGAGTGCAGGATGTTTAGTCGGCTTTCGAATGTATCTCCAGATTTTGCTGAAGATATTATTAAAACTTGCTGTGTGTTGCACAGTTTTGTTCGTGATCTAGATAGATAAAGTTCTGAAGACACTTTACGTACTTGAGTGTTACATGACATGTCAACAGATCCAACACAAGCGGGGAGAAATGTGAGTGACGCTCACCTGCCGTCTCCTTCTCTGAACGACATTGGGCTCTAACGTTTGGTGAAAACTTTAATTTTTTGCATGTTATCTGGATATCCCCCATTCTATATGTTGCATATCAATGGATTTTCTTCTGTCTTCACAGATGAAATCTTCTATATAGACTTCCATCTCTAGCCGACAGTATGACCTACACGACCGTATTATAAGATAACAGAGGCAGGGAATCCCAACATGTGACGAACCAACAGTTAACACGTAATGTTACCTGCTGCTTGCTAGGTCAGCAGTGCCACTAGGTGGCGTCACGTGAAGGCCGCTGTTGGCAGCAACGTTCCGTCAGCGCCCGTGGCTCTTCTGCGCCACCGGTGGAGGTGGTTCGTCACTCAGCGCGACAGAAGCGCGCTGGCGCTGCACGTTCCATTTAAACGAATGCTCTGCCAGCGGATCCACTTCTCATTGGCTCCACGTGGAGGCAGCCTAAGTTGAACAAATATATGTTGAAAGATACACTTTAAAGTTGGTTAGGTAAAATGTAGTCTAGTGCGATAACCAGGGCAGTTAAGGCAGCTGTAACAACCAGGAGGAGGGCTGTCGCGGCCTCCCCTTCACAATGGTCAGCCGAACTGGGGCAAATGCGCCAAGCAGTACGGAGGGCGAGGAGGTATTACCAGCGGTGTGTCGTCTGGCACGTAAAGCAGCGATGGCTGCAGATATACAGAGAAGCCAAAGAACAGTTCCAACAGGAACTCAAGGCTGTCAGGATGAGGAGCTGGGAGAAATATGTGCAAAGCCAATTGGCTACTTACCCTTGGGGACTACCTTACAAAATAGTAAGGGAAAAAATTAAATCACCTATGGTGTTATCTACCGTCAGGAGTGGGGACCGGATGACGGAGACCTGGCAGGAAACTGCGGGAGTCCTACTCCGTGCCCTATTACCTGACGATAGAGAGGAAGATGACTCGGAAGAACAACAGAGAATAAGAAGAGAGAACCAACGGGTCTATGAAAACAACCATGTGGTCTACCCCTTCTCTGAAGAAGAGGTAAACTCCCAAATAAAAGCGCTCTAAAAAGGCAAAGCTCCTGGCCCAGACGGTATTACTGCGGAGGTGATACAGTACCTCGCCCCCCATCTGGTGGCACCTCTCACTCAGCTGTACAACGAGTGTTTACGGCTTCGGACCTTCCCCTCAATATGGAAGAAGGCGAATGTAGTCACAATCAAGAAAGGCCCGGACAAAGACCCCAAAGAAGCCAAGTCATACCGACCCATATGTCTGCTGGACTTGTTGGGCAAGCTCTTTGAGAGGCTGCTGGCAGACAGGTTGGCTGCACACCGAGTCCTATGCGGGATGAGTGACAGACAGTTCGGTTTTCGGACGGGGCGGTCGGCGTCTGACGCAATCGCCCTGGCTGCGGATGTCTGTGACTCTGCCCCGCACAAGTACATAGTCGGCATCATGGTGGACATCAGTGGCGCCTTTGACAACCTGTGGTGGCCTTCGCTCATCTCCTGCTTGCGGGAGAAAGAATGCCCAAGGCCGCTATATGGCTGTCTGAGGAGCTATTGTGAAAACAGGGAGGTCTGGCTATCGGCCCCTAGCGGCAAAGTCAGTAAGAAAATCACCAAGGGGTGTCCTTAGGGATCTGTCCTGGGGCCACTCTTTTGGGATATGAACATGGAACCACTCTTGGAAGAACTAAAGAGCAGTGAAGATGTGCTAGCGGTCATAGCCTACGAAGATGACCTCCTCCTGCTGGTCGGCGGCCGTAGCCGCGAAGATCTGGAACCGAAAATGGAAAGACATGGTGTCACAAAACTAAAATGACTATCGCACCCAATAAGTCAACTTACCTGCTGCTCAAAGGCCAACTCACAAGAAATCCTACCGTAAGAATAAATGGCCTACCAGTCCTCAGGCGCCGTGAAGCCCGGTATCTTGGTGTCATCGTCGACGAGAGGTGGAACTATGCATCGCATATAGACACAGCAACACAAAGATCACTCACAGTATTACATAACCTAATAGGAATAGGACGTAGAAGATTCCACCTCCCACCTGATCTTATTAAATTATACCATAACAGCATTCTCACATCCATAGTAGGTTACGGGTCAGCGGTCTGGGCACACAGGCTCACGAGGGTCATGCCTGCCATGGCCATAAGAAGAGTGCAGCGAAACATGCTCCTACGTTCAGTGGGCGCATACAGAACAACTCCAGGAGGGGCACTTTCAGTACTGATGGGGCTATGTCCACTGGACAAAAAATCAGGGAACAGGCCACCTGGTATTGGATAAAGAAAAATCGAAGGGAAAAAATAGTGGAAATTATGGGGATATATGTAGGCGACAAACAAAGCATCAAAAGAAGGGGCATGGAATTATGGCAAAGTCTCTGGGACAGCGATGAATCTGGCCGAAGAACACACGAACTGCTTCCCAACATAATGGAACGGCTACAACTCACCTACATCAAACCAACAAGGGGATTGCTGCACTTTCTTACTGGGCACGGACCCTATCCAACATATCTTTGTCGGTTCGGGAAAAGGGCAACACCAGCGTGTGACTGTGGAGCAGTGCTGGGCACTCCAGACCATGTGGTGTACGAGTGTCCCCTCTTCGACGATGTTGCACAACAACTTAGGGAACAATTGCCGAACAACGACACGTACCACTTGCTCAAGCACGAAAACACATTCAACGTCCTGAACCACCTAACAAACAAAATATCGAGCAAAGTCCTCAGAGAATATCTTGGTAACAATCGATAAATAAATAAATACCGGACTTGTCGCGTACGCCCCCCTGTTCCGCCGGGACGTGGACTTGGCCAGCCGCCTCACGGCTGGAATCCGCCAGGTTTTCGGAATAGGTTGGGGGTAGTACATCACCATCGGACTTGACTATGCACCGATCATGACATTAGACATAAGGTTAGTTATAAGATCAAACTAGGATAATAGAAATAGTATAGAACTGCAGCGAATACGTCACCTGCCAGCCCAGGGCCAGGGGCACTCCCACTGGGATTAGCTCAGTGGGAATGGCCAAAAAGTAGGTTTGTATCTATTCTGGCACACTTGTAACGCTGCAGGTAGAGTAGTCATAGTAATAACAACCATTAGCAGTTGTATCATAACAAAATAAGCTAAAATTAAGGAATATTAGACAAAGAGTAACACAGAATAGTGAGTATGGTAGATTAATCCCCATAGTGGTGATGGAGTGTAGTAAGAAAAACCTGTAGTGTTAAACATCATAATAGCTGCAGATAGAACTTAGAAATAGTAAAATATAGGACCTACTAATGTATTTAGGTAGTAGGTTACATTGTAACATGATAATGATGAAATAAAGATTTTTTTTTAAAAATAAAATGTAGTCTACGATCAGATGAATTTGCGAAACCTCCCAAACCATCCCCATAGTGACTCAAATCTTAGCAGCTTGGGACTCATCTCTCCAGTTTGACAAGTTATTGTGCTGGCATGCAAAATGCAATGCAAAGTTCGTACATCTGTGACTGGGTGTGGTACTACGATGCACTCATTAACTTCGAGGAGGTCCCAATCCTGAAGTACACTTTTTCTGACCTTTAAACACCTTTTTCCGTCTGTTCCAACGTAGAAAATGTAGTTTTTTTGTGCAAATTTGTTTAGAAGCACTGATTGCCTTCTTCCGGCTGCAGCGCAAGATGTGACTTTGGAATGTAAAACTAAATGTAGAATCAGTAAGCCACCGTGGGTGTCCTTGTCCACAGACAAATGGTAAATTACTGTTGTGATTCCACTGTGCAGTAATGAGGTCCACAGGAGAATCAGGAACGGATGGCTCTGAGCACTATGGGACTGAACTGCTGAGGTCATCAGTCCCCTATAACTTAGAACTACTTAAACCTACCTAACCTAAGGACATCACACACATCCATGCCCGAAGCAGGATTGGAACCTGCGACCGTAGCGGTTGCGCGGTTCCAGACTGTAGCGCCTAGAACTGCTCGGCCACACCGGCCGGCTCGGGAACGTATGATTGGCAAGTATATTGCTTCCACGTTTATCACATTTAGAGATCTGGCGATAATATCCGCGCGCCAGGGTGTTAGACCGACTCCTGTCTGCAGCACAGTAAAGGGTTGAACGAAGAACAACAGAAAAGTGGTAGAGACATTATAGCGGCAGTGTTCCATAAAGGTTTGCATCCATCTTGACTGGAGAAAAGCGCGAAAAGCGCAGTCATATTACGTAAACGGGCTAATTTCATATGAATCTAAGTGATAACCAATATACGAGACATGTCCAGAAAGTTATATTTTTATGTTTATTTCAGTAAAACTATACTTGAAAAAATTATTGGATGTAGTTGATACACTTGTTGGCTATTTATCCACATAATAGCCATCTCGTTTAGTGCGTGTAGTGATCTGTGGCACACGGTTCTGCATGCCCTCCTTGGAGAACTCTCCGACCACCTCCTCTCCCCACTTGAGAACCTCTTTCTGCACCGGCTCGTCAGTTGAAAACGTAATTCCACTCATGTGTGCCTCCATGGAGTTGAAAGCGCCAAGTCAGGGGAACACGTGGGCGGGGGTGTGGGGGTTGCGGTGAGAAAGAGGGGTCGAGACATCTCCACCAAATGAGTCTGAGAACGCCTTGGTGGCTAAGGCTGTGCCATGACGTTCGTCGTACTGCAGCAAGTACACTCCTCTCGTCAGCATGCACCCCACTTTTTGTACTGAATGCTTCTTTTGAGGTTTTTAGGGCCTCACGATATCGTTGAGAGTTGATGGTCTCGCAGAGGCAGAAATTCTACCAAAATGATGCCTTTACAGTCCCCAGACACCGAAGCCATGATTTTTTGCCTGAAATTGTGCTTTTCAATTTTTTGACAGATGTGGAATCGGTGTGGTGCCACTATGAATGCTTTATTTTAGTCTCAGGAGTGTAATGAGCCACCGTCATTTCACCTTCAGTCACAACAGAACTCAGACGATCATCACCTTCCAGTTAAAGTCGCTCAAGGAACGCGTGGTCACTATTGACCCGGTTTTTCTTGTAATGCTCTATCAGCTGTTTTGGAATCGATGTTGCACACAATTTCTGCTATCCCAATGTTTCTGTGACTGTCTTGTATGAGAGAGTTCTGGAAGCTGTGGTAACACCGCAGGAGTTTCAACCACGGTCAATCGGCGGTCTTCACAAACAGCTTCCTCGATTTTCTGCACCAACTCACCACTAAACGTGGAAAGTCATGAACGTTTGTTCTGCCTCCACTAAAGTCCCTAGACCACTTAAACACACCCGTTCTGTTCATAATACCTTTGCTGTAAACCATTCCAATTTGGTAACACATTTCGGTACGTGTCGTTACTTCTGCAAGAAGGAATCGGATCATTCGACGTGGATGGTAGTTGTAAAGATTTCTTAAGCGACGTCTTTCACACAACCGGCCAGTACAATGTGAATTTAAATTTTACTTTCGTGCTGCGATGTTCGCTCTGTTCAGGGGATCCCCTTCTACCATGAAGTGGACTGACAAGGCAGCCAGTCCACAGTGACGGGTAGCCGATAGAAAGGCACACGTACACACTCACGCCGACGGGCGTCAATTCTGGAACAGGATAACTATTGAATGGTAGCAAGAAAAGTACGTAGCTGTTTTATACTTAACTTTATTATTTGATGACTACAGCATTCTTCTTGAGACATTTATACTATAACTCTCAAAGTAGGTAAGGCTAATGGCGCCTTGCTAGGTCGTAGCCATGGACTTAGCAGAAGGCTATTCTAACTGGCTCTCGGCAAATGAGAGGAAGGCTTCGTCCGTATGGTCGCTAGCAATCTCCTCGTACAACTGGGGCGAGTGCTATATCGTCTCTCGAGACCTGCCTTGTGGTGGCGCTAGGTCTGCGATCACACAGTGGCGACACGCGGGTCCGACATGTACTAAATGGACCGCGGCCGATTTAAGCTACCACCTAGCAAGTGTGGTGTCTGGCGGTGACACCACATTCCTCCCCCGCAAATCGGCGAACGGTCGTGAGCTAAGGCTTCCGCCCGCCGTGGGGAGGACCCCATGTTGACGTATGCGACGAGGTGGGGAGCCTAACAACAGGCGACGCTGTGCCACCCGCACCCGGCCATTCGGTCCGAGGGGAGCTAGGAAACGCCTGAAAAGCTAGTCCAGGGTGCACGTCGACATGCGGTGTAGGCGCCCGTAAAGAAACATGAGGGGCCGAAGTGTCGAACTCCATTGCGTCGGGGTAGCCGACGCGCGATGACGTCATGTGGTCCGGAGCGGTCGGGAGTTCCATGGCGGAGGACAGCTGGTCACGGGAAGCGATCGGCGGCGCGTGACCCTGGGAGGCGCTTGGCGGCTGCAGCGAAGCGTCTAATGCGGGCGGCGCCGGCGGGAGAACAGGCGGCGGCGGCGGCGGCGGCGGCGGCTGCGGCGGCGCGTCGCCATGGGGCAAATGGGAAGGCATCGTCTGTAACACCTGGGGATGAGGCGAGCCAGTAGATGGGTCCCCAGGGCGCTGACCGGACGGCACCGTCGCTGAAAGCAGACGGGGAGCGGCAGAACCCGTGCGACGACAGAGGCGCAGCTGATTGAGATGCCGACGCACCTCACCAGAGGCCCCCAAAACAAAATACATCGCGCGGCCGAGGCAGCGAAGAATGCGCCCTGCGAGCCAACGCCGTGAACCGCGATAGTTGCGATAATATACAACGTCGCCTGGAGCAAAAGCAGGAGTCTGCCGCTGCACAGGAACCTGATGCGGCGGATGCAGCAAAGACATCAAGGTGCGATGAGGACGACCGTGGAGCAACTCAGCCGGCGAGCGACCATCTCGGGGCTGAGAGTGATACGAAGACAAAAAGAGCAACAATGCGTCCTCCCGAGAATGCGACTCTTTCAATTTCAACATCTGTGACTTGAAAGTCCGGACCAATCGTTCAGCGGCACCGTTGGACTGAGGCGAAAACGGCGCGGATGTCAGATGTTGAATACCATTGGCCTGGCAGAATGACTGAAATTCTGCGGACATGAATTGTGGGCCATTGTCGGAAACAATAGTCTGCGGAAGACCTTCAATGCAAAAGATAGCAGACAACGCTTGGATGGTGGTGGAGGACGTCGTGGAAGACATCCGGACAACAAAAGGAAAATTACTGAAGGCATCGACCAGTACCAACCATCGAGCATTCCAGAATGGACCAGCAAAATCAATGTGCAAGCGTTGCCAAGGGGAAGTGGCTTTTGGCCATGCAAAGACTTTCCGCGGCGGTGCGGATTGTTGTTCGGCACACGCCATGCAAGAAGAACACATATTCGTAATCGCAGCATCGATTCCGAACCAAGTACAGTGCTGACGAGCAAGTTGTTTCGTTCGCACTATACCCCAATGTCCGTGGTGAAGAAGCCGTAAAACAGAAGACTGTAACGAACGTGGGACCACGACTCTTGACTGATCATTATCAGAACGCAACAACAAAACACCACGTCGAACAAAAAGTCTCTCCTTGTGAGCAAAAAATCGGCGAACCAACGGATCCTCGATCCGAGACTTTGACAAAGGCCATTGCATAGCAACAAAACGCAAAACAGTAGCAAGGACAGGGTCAGCAGCTGTGGCTGTAGCTACACGACGATAATCAATCGGAATTGATGCGACCACTTCATCGGTTTCCGAAACAATGAACATGCAAGCAAGTTCGGAAGAATCGAATACTTTATCCTCAGCAACAGGCAAACGGGACAACGCATCGGCGTTTCCGTGCTTAGCAGTGGACCGATACAAAATATCGTAGCGGTACTGCGAGAGGAAAATAGACCAGCGAATGAATTTCTGCGCTGTACGTGGAGGTACAGGCTTGGTCGGATGAAAAAGCGATGTCAAAGGTTTGCGGTCTGTGATGATGGTGAAGTGACGACCATACAAGAAATCATGGAACTTAGTAACACCAAACACGAGAGCCAAAGCTTCTTTCTCTATCTGTGAATAATTTCTTTGCGCAGACGAGAGCAATTTGGACGCAAAGGCAATAGGGCGATCATGGGAGCCAACTTTGTGCGCAAGCACAGCACCGATCCCGAAATCCGATGCATCTACCATCAACAAAAGGGGTTTCTGGGGATCGAATGGCGTAAGGTACGTATTAGAAAGCAACGCCGATTTCAACTGGCGAAAGGCGCGTTCGCATTCCGTCGTCCAGACGAACGGAACACCTGTACGGCGTACGCGATGAAGCGGAGCCGAAAGAGAAGAGGCATTGCGCACATTCACTCACACCTTGTGATTCTACATTGTTCAATGTTCTTGCGACCTCCTGACGCAATGCGTGAGGAACATTGCGCGCTCTGAAAAATTGCGGTTGCGCGTTGACCTTCAGTTCCAAATGTGCTTCATAGTTTTTAGCGCAACCTAAGCCTGGTGCAAAAATGTCTGCAAATTCGTCACATAAGCGAGAAACACTGTCTGAAGGCACAGTCTGATTCACTGAGAGGACCTGATTTACAATAGACATGTTAAACAACTGAAATAAATCTAAGCCAAACAAGTTCACTGCCGTAGAAGAACGAAGAACGTAAAATGACACCAGTTTTGTTTGTCCCTTGTATGTGGCAAGAAGGCTGCACTGTCCTAACACAGGAAGTGTCTGTCCGGAATAACTTTTTAACTGAACATTTGCGGCACGCAACGGAGGTGCGCCCAGTTGTTGGTACGTGTCGTGATTGAGCAATGAAACTGCAGCTCCGGTATCGAGCTGGAATGGTATCACTTTGCCTTCAAAGTCTAAGTCCACAAAAAGTTTATTGTTCCGCTGACGACAAGAGCGACTGTTTTGTGCAATTTGAACAGACACTGGTACAGAATCACTTGCTAATTGACGTGATTTCCGGCGACGTCGACGCACAGTTTTTGTGGGACGAACACAGGCACTGTTAGAGAAAGTGTCACTGGACGAAGTGGAATTAACGACATGAATGTCCATGGGCGAAGGTCCACGAGCCTGAGTGTCCTTGGTTCGATTCCGGCGCGAAGCAAAGGGCCTGGAATGGTTGTGATTGTCTGAACGGAGCTTTTTCTGGCAAACACTTTGAACATGTCCTTTCTTATTGCAGAAAAAGCAAATAGCTTGGCGTGACGGGCAATGTTCACGCGAATGTCTAGTAGCACACCGCGGGCATGATTTCACTGCATTTGTGTGCTGGCGCGGCACACCTGGCTTAGCGCGCGGCGGCAGCTGTGCGGACGTATGCAAGGGCAGTTGACCGGGCCGCGCAGCTCGAGAGCGCCCGGCGGGCCGGTTAATGTTACACACAGCTGGCGAAGTTTCAAAAGATTCCTGAGCACAGTCAAGTGTGTCCTGTCTATCCAATATGTCTATCACTTGTTGAAGGGAGGGATTAACTAGTTTCAAAATTTGCTCCCGTATGCGAACATCAGAAACGTTCTGTGCAATTGCATCACGCACCATTGTATCTGAATAAGAAAGACCACAGTCACATTCAAAGGCACAGTCCCTAGTAAGTCCTTGCAATGTTGCTACCCACTCCCTATTAGTTTGACCGGCCGTACGTTTTGTACGAAAAAACGTATACCGTTTTGCAACCACATTAACTGTTTCTTTGAAATAGACATCTAATGCAGACAAAATTTCCTCGTAGGACAGAGTTGCTACGTCTCGTCGGGGAAGCAATTTCACTATCACACGGTAGGTGGACACACCGACACAAGAAAGCAAAAATGGCTGCCGCTCATTACCTTGAATTCTGTAGGCGGCGAGGTGGAAGGCAAACTGGCGGGACCACTCTTGCCAGGTCTCTTGGTTCAGGTCGTAGTGCCTAAAAGGCGGTGCAACGGCAGGTTGTGTCGGCGGTAGCGGTGAAGCGGCGGCGGCCGCATCGGTGTGCAGCGCACGTTGACCCTGGACGAGCTGTCCAAGGGCATCCAATAACGCCTGCGTCTGCTGATTCTGCAAGCGATAAAATTCGGACAGTACATCTGGCGAAGCCATGACACAAATAAATTAGGGCAAAGCAAAACACAAGATCCTTTGTAGACTCGTCGCCAATGAAGTGGACTGACAAGGCAGCCAGTCCACAGTGACGGGTAGCCGATAGAAAGGCACGCGTACACACTCACGCCGACAGGCGTCAATTCTGGAACAGGATAACTATTGAATGGTAGCGAGAAAAGTACGTAGCTGCTTTATACTTAACTTTATTATTTGATGACTACAGCATTCTTCTTGAGACATTTATACTATAACTCTCAAAGTAGGTAAGGCCAATGGCGCCTTGCTAGGTCGTAGCCATGGACTTAGCAGAAGGCTATTCAAACTGGCTCTCGGCAAATGAGAGGAAGGCTTCGTCCGTATGGTCGCTAGCAATCTCCTCGTACAACTGGGGCGAGTGCTATATCGTCTCTCGAGACCTGCCTTGTGGTGGCGCTAGGTCTGCGATCACACAGTGGCGACACGCGCGTCCGACATGTACTAAATGGACCGCGGCCGATTTAAGCTACCACCTAGCAAGTGTGGTGTCTGGCGGTGACACCACATACCACACAGTATTAATAACTCTCAAATAACAGGAAACCACAGCCCATTACGAAACTACAATAAAATCCAGACCATTATCTGCTTACAGTCGTTGATAAATGTCAACGGGGACAGTTGAAATTTGTGCCCCGACTGAGACTCAAACCCGGGATCTCCGGCGTACATGGTAGATGCTGTATCCGACTGAGGTATCGAGGACAAAGAGGATAGGGCGACTGCAGGGACTTATCACCGGCATGATCCCCGTGAGACCTAGTTTTCCAACTTACTGCCCACACACTACATTTGTAGTGCCCCTGCCCACTATACTCATTAGTCGTGGCAGTCAATCTACCGATTCCAGTAAGAGTTTGAGTAATGTGAGTGAATCTGCACTGAAGAAGATCATTGGCCAGTAAGCCTTATCTATATGAAGGTGGTGCCTGTTCTTTCGGGCAATTAGCTTCATGGGGTGGGAAGGGAATGTTATAGGTTTAAATTTTAGGATCACCATACTTAAATATAGCAACGGTATTAATGTTTAAAATTTCCCTTAATCTCTGTTAACAAAATGCATATGTGATTATAATATCCAGTCATACTAATGTGACCACCCATCAAAAGCCTGAATTACATTGTGAGATGTGCAGGAAGAGGTACTGAAAGGTAGCAGCAGGGACGTGGAGCCATGCCGATTCCAGTGCAGTGGGCAACTACATTAGGTTTTTTGGTTGAGGATTCATGACGCGAACGGCACATTCGAGATGGTCCCACAGTTCTCGGTTGGTTTTAAATCCAGCGAGTTTGGTGCCCAGTGGAGTATGGTAAACTCACCCTGGTGCTCTTGGAACCATGCCATGTATGTCGTGAGCTGTGTGACACGTTGAATTGTCCTACTGGTAGATGAAATGGTACCAAAGAAAAAGAAATGGCATATAGGGATGAACATGGTCCCCAAGGGTAGATGCAAACTTGTGTTGATCTACTGGCGAGGTCTAAATGACGAGGTCTTACAGGGTTGTTGTTGTTGTTGTTGTGGTCTTCAGTCGTGAGACTGGTTTGATGCAGCTCTCCATGCTACTCTTTCCTGTGCAACCTTCATCTCTCAGTAACTACTGCAACCTACATCCTTCTGAATCCGCTTAGTGTATTCATCTCTTGGTCTCCCTCTACGATTTTTACCCACCACGCTGCCCTCCAATACTAAATTGGTGATCCCTTGATGCCTCAAAACATGTCCTACCAACCGGTCCCTTCTTCTAGTCAGGTTGTGCCACAAACGTCTCTACTCCCCAATCCTATTCAATACCTCCTCATTAGTTAGGTGATCTACCCATCTAATCTTCAGCATTCTTCGGTAGCACCACATTTAAAAAGCTTCTATTCTCTTCTTGTCCAAACTGTTTATCGTCCATGTTTCACTTCCATACATGGCTACACTCCATACAAATACTTTCAGAAACGGCTTACTGACACTGAAATCTACACTCGATGTTAACACATTTCTCTTCTTCATAAACGCTTTCCTTGCCATTGCCAGTCTACATTTTATATCCTCTCTACTTCGACCATCATCAGTTATCTTGCTCCCCAAATAGCAAAACTCCTTTACTACTTTAAGTGTCTCATTTCATAATGTAATTTCCTCAGCATCACCCGACTTAATTCGACTACATTCCATTATCCTCGTTTTGCTTTTGTTGATGTTCATCTTATATCCTCCTTTCAGGACACTGTCCATTCCGTTCAACTGCTCTTCCAAGTCCTTTGCTGCCTCTGACACAATTACAATGTTATCGGTGAACCTCAAAGTTTTTATTTCTTCTCCATGGATTTTAATGCCTACTCCAAATTTTTCTTTTGTTTCCTTCATTGCTTGCTCTATACACAGATTGAATAACATCGGGAAGAGGCTACAACCCTGTCTCACTCCCTTCCCAACCACTGCTTCCCTTTCATACCCCTCGACTCTTATATCTGCCATCTGGTTTCTGTACAAACTGTAAATAGCATTTCCCTCCCTGTATTTTACCCCTGCCACCTTCAGAGTTTGAAAGAGAGTATTCCAGTCAACATTGTCAAAAGGTTTCCCTAAGTCTACAAATGCTAGAAACGTAGGTTTGCCTTTCCTTTATCTTTCCCCTAAGTTAAGTCGTAAGGTCAGCATTGCCTCACGTGTTCCTATATTTCTATGGAATCCAAACTGATTTTCCCCGAGGTTGGCTTCTACTAGTTTTTTCATTCGTCTGTAAAGAATTCGCGTTAGTATTTAGCAGCCGTGACTTATTAAACTGATAGTTCGGTAATTTTCACATCTGTCAACACCTGCTTTCTTTGGGACTGAAATTATTATGTTCTTCTCGAAGTCTGAGGGTATTTCGCCTGTCTCATATATCTTGTTCACCAGATGGTAGAGTTTTGTCAGGACTGGCTCTTCCAAGGCCGTCAGTAGTTCTAATGGAATGTTGTCTACTCCCAGGGCCTTGTTTCGACTCAGGTCTTTCAGTTCTCTGTCAAACTCTTCACGCAGTATCTTGTCTCCCATTTCGTCTTCATCTACATCCTCTTCCATTTCCATATTATTGTCCTCAAGTACATCGCCCTTGTATAAACCCTCTATATACTCCTTTCACCTTTCTGCCTTCCCTTCTTTGCTTAGAACTGGGTTGCCATCTGAGCTCTTGATATTCATACAAGTGGTTCTCTTTTCTCCAAAGGTCTGTTTAATTTTCCTGTAGGCAGTATCTATCTTACCCCTGGCGAGATAAACCTCTACATCCTTGCATTTGTCCTCTAGCCATCCCTGCTTAGCCATTTTGCACTTCCTGTAGATCTGATTTTTGAGACATTTGTATTCCTTTCTGCCTGCTTCATTTACTGCATTTTTGTACAGGGAATGCCACAAAAATTCCCAAGACCATAACGCTTCCTCCTCTGACCTGGATCCTTCCGACGATTGTTGTGTGTTGGCTGTCTGTCCACTAGAGCATAAAACATGATTCATCTGAAAGGCCACCTGCCTTCAGTCGCAGAACGTCTAGTTGCCATACCGGCGTGCAAATTCCAGCCTTCATTACTGATGAACAACAGTCATCACGCGTACGTGAATCAGGTGCCACCTGTGGAGGTCCACATGCAGCAAAATTCACTGAACAGTTTTCGAGGAAACATCGTTGGCAATCCTTTGACTCATACGAAAGGTTCTCTGCTCTACAGTTTTATATCATCTCTGCTGCTTCTGATCACCCCTGTCATCTATGGCCCATGGTGCACCACAGTTTCCTGGGCGCCATTTAGAATGGTGCCATTTTGCCGTGCACTGTTTATTTTAAGTAGAATTGCACACGAACAGTCTATGGACTTTACCATTTTGGAAATGTTTACACCCATGGCCCGATAGTAAATTATTGGATGTTAGACAAATCGCTATATTTCTGCGTTTCGATGACAACTGCACTCTTTTTCACATCCCTCCAAACATGCTTTTTATAACCTCCACTGTTCATCCTGCCGCATATCGTCTGTAAGTGGTTACAGCAAGTTGACATGGAACATAGGCGGTGCTCACATTAATGTGGGTTGACCGTGTAATATGAATCAGGACAGCAGTATGCTACACATAATAAGAGGCCGCTAACCACTGGGTACTGGACAAATACGATACCGTCTACCCCTTGATGTGGCTTCTCATGCGGTATTTTATGGCGGCAATTCGAGGAAAAGTATGTCATGGGGACGTTGAGAAAAACTGTAACAGCTATTATCATATTAGACGGAGCGAACTTCTACATTTAGAGATACTCTGTCACGAAGTGATTTGAATTATACTATACGTGTTATCTGCGCCACATAAACTACAGTACGAAGTTTAGCTCTAACCTTTCTCCGTGATTTCTCAGGAAGGGTGGTTTTCTGAAGTAGAACAGCTTAATCCATTAAATTTCGGGCATGCAGCCACGCAAATAAAATTTCCTCCACTGATATTTCGGCCGCGTATCGTCCGGCCATCTTCAGAGTGAGTCACAAGACTGACGACAAGATGTTTTTTTTCTTTATTGTGATTTTAAACACCTTATACAAAGGCGGGCTGTCAGCAGCATAGTACGCCGCTCTTCAGCCTTGAGTTTGACAATAAGTATTACATAGAGGTGGCACAGAGAATACAGTCAAAACGGCGGGCAAAAAATGTAGACACTAAAAAACAAAAAAAGAAAAAACATGGAGCCGTTCACGCTGGACGAGAAACATCACTAACACAAGTTACACGGCGCAAATAACATGGATGATGGCTACGGCACACGTGAACGGTGGTGGCGTGACGGCGAACAAACACTAAATACAAACGAAGGCACACACACGAGACACTGATGGCGATGATCTCCGGCGCGCGAATGTCCATTGAGCGTGTGCGAATCCGGGGACCTGCCAAGAGAGGAGGAGGAGGAAGGGGAATGGGGGAGGGGGAGGGGAGAGCAGAGATGCCATGGGCAGGGGAGATAGGGGTAAGGAAAAAGGGGGAGGGGAAGCCTGGGGGAAAAGGGGTGCAGGGGGGGACGGGGGAAAAGGAAAGAGAAGGGAAGGGAAGAGAAGGGAAGGAGGGTGCCTAAACGAAAGGACACAGGAAGTGGGGGAAGTATCAAAGTTGATAGGAGGGGTAGATGGAGGGGAGGAGGACATCATCAGGGAGGGGGAGCTGGCGGAAGCCACCTTGAGAGAGGGTAAGGAGGGTGGAGAGTCGGAGACCGGGTGGGACGTGGGAATACAGGTGCGGCAGTGGGTGGGGGTGGGAGAGGATGGGTGAGACAAGCAGATGAGGAGGATCGAGTTGGCGGCAGATGTACAGGATCCGTATACTTTCAAGGAAAAGGAGGAGGTGGAGGAAGGGGATGAGAGCATACAGGATCCGCATGGGGGAGGGGAGACGGATGCAATAGGTGAGGTGGAGAGCATGGCGTTCAAGGATTTGTAGGGATTTATAATAGGTAGGGGGGTGGGGAGAGCGTAGATCCAGGCTGGATGGGCATAACAAAGGATAGCGCGGATGAGGGATTTATAGGTGGGGAGGATGGTGGAGGGGTTCAGACCCCACATACGGCCAGAAAGGAGCGTGCCTTGGCTTGGTGCCTTGGCTTGGATTGTCCGAAGATGGGGAGTCCAGGAGAGGCGACGGTCGAGGGTGACGACAAGGTACTTAAGGGTGGGAGTGAGGCTGATAGGACGGCCATAGATGGTGAGATAGAAATGAAGGAGGCGGAAGGAAGGGGTGGTTTTGCCTACAATGATCGCCTGGGTTTTGGAGAGATTGACCTTGAGCAACCACTGGTTGCACCAAGTGGTGAACTGATCAAGATGGGATTGGAGAAGGGGTTGGGAGCGCCGCAGGGTGGGGGAAAGGGCAGGGAAGGTGGTGTCATCGGCAAACTGGAGATGGTGGAAGGGGGTGACGGCGGCAGCATGTGCACTGTATACAAACGGTACAGAAGGGGGGAGAGGACGGAGCTTTAGGGCACACCGGCGGAGGAGAAAAAGGTGTAGGAGTCGGTGTTATGGATGGTGACGTAGGAAGAACAGTGGGAGAGAAAGGAGCCGATCAGACGGACGTAGTTAATGGGAAGGGCGAAGGTTTGGAGCTTGAAGAGGAGACTGGAATGCCATACATGGTCATAAGCTCGTTCGAGGTCCAGGGAGAGGAAGATTGTGGAGCGACGGGAATTAAGCTGGTCGGAAAGGAGATGAGTGAGGTGAAGGATAAGATCGTCGGAAGAGAATGATGGCCGAAAGCCACACTGGGTAACGGGAAGGAGGCGGTGCTGACGGAGATGCTGGTGGATGCAGCGGGTGAGGATAGATTCCAGGACCTTGCTGAAGACCAAGGTAAGGCTGATGGGAAGGTAGGAGTAGACAGCGGACGGCGGTTTGCCAGGTTTAAGGAAAATCGGGACATGGAAGGTTTCCCACAGGTCGGGGTAGTAACCGGTGGACAGGACTACATTGTAGAGCCTGGCCATGGTGGAGAGGAAAGAGACAGGAGCTTCACGAAGGTGATGGTAGGTGACACGATCGTGACCAGGAGTGGTGTTGCGTTTTGTGCAGAGTGTAGCAATGAGATCCTGTGTAGTGATAGGGGCATTGAGTTCCATGTGTGCAATGTTGTCCAAGTACTGGAAACCATGTGCGAGGGGAGGGACAGAGGTGTCAGTTCGATCGCTGACATTTTGGAAGAGGGAGTAATCGAACTGGGGATCATCGGGGATAGAGAAAACATTGGAGAGATAGGAGGTAAAGTGATTGGCCTTACTAAGGGAGTCAGGGAAGGGGTGATCATCATGGAGAAGGGTATAGTAGGGGGAGGGTTTAGTTCCGGTAAGGCGACGGAATGCTGACCAGAACTTGGACGAGTTGATGGGTAGGGTAGCATTTAAACGGGCGCATATCTGTCGCCAGTCCTGGCGTTTCTTAGCCGCGAGCAAATTACGAATGTGTCGCTGGAGTTGCCGGTGGCGTCGTAGTGTGTCCGGGTCACACGTGCGGAGGAAGGCACGTTAGAGACGGCGGGATTCACGGAGGAGGAGGACGGCCTGTGGGGGTAAGGTAGGACGGTGGGGGTGGACGGCGACAGTAGGGACGTGGACCTCCACGGCCTCAGACAAGGTCTGCTGGAGCAAGGAGGCGGCATGGGTTACATTGTTAGGGTGGTGGTAGGTGAAGGGGTGGCTATCGACCTGGGTGGAAAGGGTATCCCGGTAGGCATTCCAGTTGGCACAGGAATAGTCATGGACATACTTAGGGGGAGGGTCATTGCGAGGGTTGGGGTGGGGGCGACGACTGTCTGAAACGGTAAGGAGGACAGGGAGATGGTCGCTACCAATAGGCTCCAGGACATCCACCGTTATGTGGCCAAGGAGGTTGGGGGAGTAAAGGATAACATCGGGTGTGGAGTTGGATTTGGGATGGGTGTGCTGGGGGATGGGGATGAGGTCGCCTTGAAGGGGGGAGAGCAACCGATGCCACCGCCGTAACTCGGCGGCAGAAAGACTATGGATATTGAGGTCGGCGGCGATCACATAGGAGGAGAAGTTACAGTCAATGTGGGGGAGGAAGTCGAAGGGAATAGGGGTGTTAGGACGGACATAGATGGTGGCGCAGCTAACGGTAAGGCCGGGGAAGAAGAGACTAAGGATCAGGTCTTCGGTGGGGTCGGGAAGGAGAGATTGGAACTGAACGGGGATCTGGCGGTGGTGACCAATGGCAACTCCACTACGCGCATTCGGGAGGGGATTATCGGAGTGGTGAAGGAGGTAGTGCAAAGTGTGGACGGTGTGGTGGGGTTGGAGGAAGGTTTCATTGAGAAGGAAGGCATCCACACGGTGGGTGGCAAGGGTGTGCAGGAAGAGGTTCTTGTTGGTGGGAAGGGAGTGGATATTGTTGAAAAGGATACGGTGCTGTCGCGCCGTGACAGGGATTTGAACAAGGGTGTCAAGAGGGGAGAAGGTGAAATGGGCCTGGTTGTTGGAGTAGGTGGCGTACATTTTTAGTTGGAAAACGGAACGGGTGGCGAGGGATATCTGTTGGAGGGTGTGCGGGCGCTGAAATGGATGAACATTCTGAAGGACAATGGTGAGGAATCTGATGATGTCCTCAGCGGTAGGGGGCGGGTGAAGGGAATTGCTGGGAGGGGTGGGGGCGTCCAGAGTGCGGACAGAAATTGTGAGTTCAGGAGTGGTAGGAGAGGGTTGGGCCTTACATTTCTGGGAGAATGAAGGATGAGGGAGGTTACAGGTATTATAGGAGGGGGGAGACTGCAGATTGGGGCACTGTCGTAAAAAGTGGGCTTGCCTACAGTGCGGGCAGGTGGGTCCTCGCGGCACTCAGATGTTGGGTGTGCATTATACCACAAGCACCTTTGGCAGCGGAAGCATTGAGGAGGGGAACGGGAGGGGTCAACTTTATAATGTTGGTTAAAAAGGAGGGCACCCTCCTTCAGGAGACGGTCTATGGAGGGGGCGTGCTCAGAGAAGACCCACATAGGGCGGGTGGGGCCGGCAGCGTTGTGGATGCGATGAACCGCATGCACCTCCAGATGGGTATGTGCCTGAAGCTCCGCCAACACCTCCTCCTCCGTGATCGTTGGACTAAGCCGAGTGATCACGGCGGTGAGGGTCGGCGGGCGACGCAGGGGTTGGGGTTGGTGGAAGAGAGGTGGGGAAGGAGCAGGGGTGAGGGAGGCATTAGGGCCAAACCGGGTGACAGGGATGCGGGAAAGGAGGCCTATGTTGAGAGTAGGGCTGGGGGAGGAGATGAGCACCGAATCATGGCGAGGAGTGAGGAGGGAGATGGGGACACCACGAAAATTCTGGTGAAGGAAGAGGGTGAGATTCCGGGCTTCAAGAAGGGAGGGATCAGGACAGAAGAGGAGGTAGCAGTAGGAGGAGTGGGTAGAGGAGGAGTGGGCAGAGACAGGCGGGGAGACATCCATGGCATCATGGGTGGGGGAAGGGGGACGAGGCGGAGCCTTTTTGGGAGTAGAGGACGCAGGGGTGCCACTGGGGCCCTTGACGGCGGCGGAGGAGGTGTGGGGGATGGGAGCGACTGGACTGGCTGCTGGCAGGGACCGGTGCTGATGAGGACCACTGCGGGCTGCTGGCAGGGACTGCTGCTGGCTGCTGGTGGGGACCGTTGCTGGCTGCTGGCGGGGACCGCTGCTGGCTGCTGGCGGGGACCGCTGCTGGCAGGGGCCGCTGCTGGCTGCTGGCGGGGACTGCTGCTGGCTGCTGGGGGGACCACTGCTGGCTGGACTGCTGCACGCCGATGGTCTGACTGGTTGGCTGGCTGGCTGGAACCTGCAACACCTATCGCTTCGATTGGTACCGGAATAGCACAATCGAAGGGCGGTATTCAACCGAATTACCGCCGGAGATGTGACGACAAGATGCCAAACGCGGCCTTATATGCTCCACCGCGGCGGTACTGCGCATGCGGGTCACAGATGCTGGTTAGCGGCGGAGACATACGCTTACATGTGCGCCGCGTGTGGCGAAGGCGTACAGACATTCGATTCGCTTATCGATGTTTGATCGGCGGCGATGACACGATAACGACCTCTCTGCAGTTTAATTACTCCAAGAGCCGGATTCCTTGCTTTGTACAAATTAAAACCATTATCTCTATTTATTAAATTGTTAGCTAATCTAATTTCTATAGCTTCCTTGAATACAGATTCCCAAAAAGAAGAGGTGGATGTTAACATCCTCACATCACTGTAATTCATGGAATGACCTGTATCAATACAATGTTCGGCCACAGCTGACTTGTCTGGCTGCAATAAGCGTGTGTATCTTCGGTGCTCCACACACCTCTCATTAACGGTGCGTGTTTTTTGACCTGTGTATCATTGCTCACAATTTCCGCAACGAATCTGATACACATCCGCTTTACGAAGCTGTAAATCGTCCTTCAAAGAGCCCAGTAAAGCTGCATCTGTGACTCGCATGTGCAGTGCCGCTGCCGTGGAGCATATAAGGCCGCGATTGGCATCTTGTCGTCAGTCTTGTGACTCACTCTGAGGATGGCCGGACGATACGCGGCCGTAATATCAATGGAGGAAATTTTATTTGCGTGGCTGCGTGCCCGAAATTTAATGGATTATTCATTACGCCGCGAGAAGTTGAAAATGCACAGCTAGTACAGCTTGTCTTTGTGTATACGCCTATATGACGAGAACCACTGCTGGGATAAATAAAAGGTGTGGTATCGTTATTGATACCTTCCTACAGGCGTCACAGTTGGCAATGGAATTACAGTTTTCCGTCAGGCGCTTATAGCGATCGGGCGGGATCTGGAATATACAGTAGTGCGTGCCCGTTGAAGCACTCCTCCAGCAGCTCCGGACTGCGGGCGCGTTCTGGCGCCGCAATACAGGACAACCGTTCAGTCCACTTGCGCTTGGAGCCTCTTCGCTAAAACGCCATTGCTCCTGCTTGCTTTAGGCAGCCTCGTCCTTTTGCACGTCGTGATAGCTAGATTATACTTCTTGTTGCAGTATAGAAAGTAATACATGCACTCGTACACTTGTCCGGTCTCGGAAACTGACATCCGGCCGGGAGACCGGTGTGCTGACCATATGCTCCTCCATATCCGCATCCAGTGACGCCTGTGGATGAGGATGACACGGCGGCCGGTCGGTACCGTTGGGACTTCAGGGTCTGTTCGGAAGGAGTTTAGTTTTTTTATTTTTCCTTCATACACTTGGATAAATACAACTTAAGAAATTTTCTGCTTCTTGTGTTAACTTCTTCTCTAATAATTTCTGCTCTTGTTCAACTTTCCTAAGATGACAGTTTGAAACGTTTCTTTTTATTTGTAAATAAATTTAAGTCCCGAAACTAAAATAATTTATGTAAACTTACCGAAGAACCGTTGTAATTTTGTATTAATTCCGTTTATTGTCTTTAAAGTGTCTTATAATGTAAAACTAATTAATTCTTAAATGCGGGAGAGGATACAGATATTAAAATTAGCGGAAGAGAGCAATAGTACGTTTTAGTTGGCAAATAATGCATCAGACGCAGCGCAAGCGGCGTCAACTACCAAATTTTACGCGATCAGCCGCTCCAGAAAGGAGCGCAGCGAAGTCTCTCGAAGATTTTTCCACGCAGGAGGCTTCCAGAACAGGAAGAGACTGAGGAAAAATGACGGTACAGTTGCAGTCAGTTGTCTACTTGTATATAAACGGAAGCGGCGTGTGGCTCACTCTCTCTCGATCTCTCTCGCCTGAGGTCCGCTCTCTATTGATGTCCCCGCTCTTGCCGATCACTCTCTCTGAATGATCGCTCTCTCGAATGATTTTCTAACGGGCAGCTGTACCTGAAAGATATTTTCAAGGTGTGTGAAGTATTTATCTATGTAAAGTATCGTCAGTATGTGAATAATTGTTATTATTTATCAATGTTTCATTGCAACAACACTAAACGTGCCTGCCAACTTTCCCATGTTTCAGCTAAGAGAACTGCGAGACTGCCGACATATCGTTTGCTGGCGGCTGCCGAACATTATTGATGTTCGAATTTTTAGCAGCCACTCCTGCGACCCTGAGATCTGTTAAGCCGATCTGTAAACGCAGTTTCTGGGCAGCACTTGTATGTATAACGTCTAATATTAATCATCGGCATACAAATGATGTGAGCCGTCTGTCCACTCCACGGTATCAAAGCAGGCTAGACATAATCTTGAATTATTAATTTTCTCTCTCTTAGTGATAAATTTATCTGTGCCATGTGATAATTTAAACTTCCCATTTTTTTCTTATTTAGCCGCTGCTTTAATTAACGGGTCTCTAGTTAATTTCCTCTTGCCAAAATATATTTTTCAAAAAAAAAAAAAAAAGAAAAAAGAAAAGAAATGGTCAAATGTGTGTGAAACCTTATGGGACTTAACAGCTAAGGTCATCAGTCCCTAAGCTTACACACTACTTAACCTAAATTATCATAAGGACAAACACACACGCCCATGCCCGTGGGAGGACTCGAACGTCCGCCGAGAGCAGCCGCACAGTCCATTACTGCAGCATCGAAACCGCTCGGCTAATCCCACGCGGCTTTATTTGTCAATTGCCACTAAAGAGTGCTACATCAAATACAGAAAAGTTTCTTTTTTAAAATAATCATAGAAACTGCCATACCATTCTGTAGCCCACCTCTCCTTACCATTGTGTAAAAAGTAGTAGACAACGATAAGCTATGCAGCTGAATTGGAGGTATTTCTCTAGCAACGACAGTGTTCTGACATAATTATTTTCAACTTCTTTCTTTTGATCACTAGTAAGCATTCCAACCAAGTCACACTTAGTGATTTGTACTGCACTTTGTTTCAGTTTTGCTTCAGAAATGATTGCCTTTTTTTTTTCAATTGTTAGGCTTACGATCACACTGTAATTGCAAAGTAACTGATGTAGAGATGGGGAGTTACATCTTTCAATTTTATCAACGAAGGAAACTTGAACAGTAAGGTCTATAGACATAGTCTTTCGTGTTTTATTGAAACTCACGAAGGCTTTCGGACTCTTGGTTACATCATCAGGTACCAAATAGTTTTAATATAATGATTACTTCTACTATTAAGTAAGATACGGTGTTACGAAAATCCAGGAAGAAAATTTTTAAAGTTTTAATGCCGGCAAATGTTGATTTATCCATTCTGTAACAAACACATTTCGAGGCGCACGCTTACTTATCGTACATACTCCCAGCGGTTCTAGGTGCTACAGTCTGCAACCGCGCGACCGCTACGGTCTCAGGTTCGAATCCTGCCTCGGGCATGGATGTTTGTGATGTCCTTAGGTTGGTTAGGTTTAAGTAGTTCTTAGTTCTAGGGGACTGATGACGTCACAAGTTAAGTCCCATAGTGCTCAGAGCCATACTCCCAGGATCTGGAATTTATCATGTGATTCAATAAAACACTAACAAATTGTCACTGAAGGCCATTTTCATACATACCTCCAGCGTATCGTATGCACTCACATCCTCAAATGCAACATATGGCTAAAACTGAACGAAATTTCATGATTATTCGATAATTTCATTGTTAACTGTCCTGGAAAACAGTGGTATTTTACATTGTTTAGACACCACTCGAAGTACTGCTGTCTTGTGTGTAGACGATGTAATCGATGCAGTGTTATGCCTGTCACGAATTTCTAGTTTAGTCTCACTATCAAAGTACACCATTTTCTTATTTTGGCCTGTTACCTTGGGAAGTGGACAGGGATTTGCAAGAACGCGTGTCTCATGTAATAGCTACTGATTCGAGTTTAACTATAAGGAATTCATTCATAAATATTTTCACACGGAAGGTTCAAAGGCATTCTCGACACTTGCATTTAAGAGTGAAGTTAAATTCTACGTAACCCAAAATACTACCCTAAATATTATCTTCGGTACCATTAAAAGAACTGAAAAAATTAGCAATTCATATGTCCAAATTCCCATTTGTCAGAGAGGAAAGTGGCAACCGACGTAGTGATAGGACAAAGGGACATTGTGTACTTCCACTAATGATTGAAAAATACTGTTAACCTTCAGGGGTTCGGAGATAAGGTGCTGTAAGGAAAACTGCAGCTCTAAAGATGTGTGACTTTTCTTCATCAACGATACAGCACGTACGCATCTTACCGCTTTAGTGGATTAATTTTTATGTATTTGAAAATGACGACCACATTAATTCATCATTGACGCCTCTGCCTGCACGTCAGCAATCATCAACGCTTCTTCAATATGCACATTCTTCTCTCTGTGGAGCGGAATCGTCTGGAAATGGAGCTCTTTCCTAATAGCCTACACTCCACCTCGTTCCCAAGCATTATGTCGCAGACACAAGCTAATGAAAAACATACCACTTATTAACTGTTTCGTTTTCCGTGTGAAGCCTTTCAGAAGTTTTCTAGCTTCATGTTTTGCCCACTGTTGTATATCAAAGATCTTGTGAGCAGACTTAACACCGCTCAGTAACAGCTTCGACATCGTTAAGTATGCCCTAAATTGTTGACTCAATTTAATTTTTAGACTG
This sequence comes from Schistocerca serialis cubense, assembly GCF_023864345.2. Classification (NCBI taxonomy): domain Eukaryota; kingdom Metazoa; phylum Arthropoda; class Insecta; order Orthoptera; family Acrididae; genus Schistocerca; species Schistocerca serialis. The sequence continues at coordinate 63,994,725 of NC_064638.1, forward strand.
TGGTGTGTTACAGCCTCACAGAGCTCATACGGTTCTTCGTGGTGTTATCCCATTTTCATTACACGATCGGTAACGTACAATTCGTTTTTCACTACAGGTCTAAAACTTTATTTGTGATCAGATAGTCTGCCTTATCCCACAACGGAAACTTCATTTAAGCAGATAAGAGTTAAGAAACAGATCTCTAGGCGACCTTGTAATTTGTGGTCTGTGTACTTTTCGCTTCCGAACGTCAGTTTATAATCTTCAGAAAGGTTATGAGAAAGTGAGCCTGGAAAATCCGTAAACTGGCACTGTTCGACCGAGGTTGGCCAGTATAGTATAGCGGGTAACGTTAATTCATTACCTGATTTTGATCTCCGCCTGGATGATCTCTGCGCTCCACAGAATTAATATGTTTGACGCTATGCTACATGAACGCGTAATTAATCAGCTGTGTAATGTTAGAGCGGTTAATATCAGCATAGAGCAAAATGAAGTTAATCTCAGCTGGAACAATATGTGCTGTATTTGAAGAGCTACAATCATTTGCACGAAGTCTCCTTGACTGACAAGAGAGGACATCTCGTCATTCGCTCGTTGACAACGTGGAATACGACGTTAAGTGTTCCGTGCTGCCGTTATCTCTTCAGTGTTCAGGAAGCTTGCCGGTGGGACGGATCAAGCGTAAGGAGTTGTTAGCGGTGTGCTTAACCAGAGGCAACTATTTATTTCAGGCTGACTGTGTCTGAATGATACATCTGAGCAACACGAAATTTGCAATGAATAAATACAACTTCGAGAACGCGAACAGACCGCTTCGTTTGGTGTGCTAAACCTATGGCCTCAGTCCACTTAGAGTCTTGATAGAAACGGAACAATCTGGAGAATTTTTGGTACTATGGTATCTTTAATGTGGCTTTTGTGCATCGCACGAGTGGGTGTGTGCTGTACATTAAGTCACACTTGCATAATGAGTTGTTCAGTTACCCTACCAACACTGGAATTACCTGTATACCTACTCTCGACATTGCTACGGATAGAATAAGCTATTTTTTTACTTAGTCAATATAGGAAGGTATTAATGACCATAATGTCACTGTGACTTCAGAGTCAGTGGAAGCTGCAATTGGGAAAGGAAATGAAAGTATCATTAATGAATGTCTTCATAGTCAGCTCAAAGCATTCACCGCGGGACACAAAGGTGCTGAACATCTTTGGTTGGAATTTCAACGTATTGTCCAACACATGCTAGAGAAGTATGTGCATACCAAACATATAGGGGAGGGAAATGATCCACCTTGGTACACCAAACATATTAGAAAGTTGCTGAGAAAGCAGAGAAATTTGTACAGTCGTTTCAAACGTAGTCACTGCCACGCTGACAAACATAAATTACGCGAAATGAAAGCAGCTGTCAAATGGTCAATGACAGATTCTTTTAACGTATTCGATAGCAATATTTTATCTGCAGATTCTAAAAATAACCCCAAAAAATTTTGGTCTTACGTAAAATCTATGAATGCTAGAAATAATTCAATATCTTGTCTTGCTGCCAGTACGGGTAATGTAACGCATGATGATAAACAGCAGGCCGAAGTTCCAAACCTAGCTTTCGAAAACTCGTTTACGGTAGAGGAGTGCAGCACCATTCCCCCTTTCAATTAGTGAACAAACGCAATGATGGCTGACATAGTGTTTAGTGTATCCGGGATTGTAAAACAATTAAGATCCTCAGACGCCAGGAAGGCATCTCTCCCAGACGGTGTCCCCATAAGATTATATATTGACTATGCTACAAATATAGCACCATAAAATCCAACATCTATCAGAGATCATCGGAACAGCTGAAAGTTGCAAGAAGGTCCAAGTCATAGGAGTCTATAAAAAGGTTATAAAATCGGATGCACATAATTACCGTCCAATTTCAGTGACATCGATTAGTTGTAGAATCATGGAACATATTTTGTGTTCAGACATAATGACCTTTCTATACTCTGAGAAGCTCATCTGCAGCAACCAGCACGGTTTTAGGAAACAGCGGTCATTCGAGACATAGCTGGCCCTCTTTGTGCATGATATAAAACAGGCTCTAGATAGCGGGTTTCACGTTAATGCCATATTTATCGACTTTCGAAAGCCGTCCGACTCAGTTCCGCATTGTCGCGTGCTCCAAAAAGTGGGTAAGTGCGCGCTTACGGTCTATCCGGTGATATATGCGGTTGGATAGAAAGTTTTCTAACAGACAGAATGCAGTATGTCGTCATGAATGGGGTGACTTCAACAGAAACAAGCGTAACTTCAGATGTGCCCCAGGCCAGCGTAATAGGTCCGCTGCTTCTTACAATTTACATAAGCGATCTGGTTGATGATATTGAAAAATTCCCTTAGAAAAATTTATGAATTACTGTGCTGATAAACCTCTTACATTATTTGATTTTCAAACAGCTGAGCAAAACTGAACGTACTCAGACATTTCTCTCTTTACTTGTTCTGATCAACACTAAACTGACAAACAATATTTTTAGCGCAACGCAGTCTGACTTTCAAAAATCCCTACAAAAGAATGGCCCTGACTAACAATAACCTATACCTTTCATGAATCACTTACCTCACAAAAATCTTCGTTACTCGAATTACTGCAATACAGCAAGCGCCATTACTGCCAGCTAAATAAAAGATTCTAACTACTGAAGCACTAACTACTGATAGGCATAGTCAGCAAATGAAAGATTTTGATAGAGAACGAACAATGTATTTACCTTAATAGTGTTCAAAAGTCATAATATACATATATCAGTTCATGAGATCCAGTCTTACAAATTTACTGTCTCTGATGGACACACGTCCAGATCATCCGCTCTCAAAACTCCGCCATCCTTCTCCCCACATCCACCACTGCTGGCGGCTCACCTCCAACAGCGCAACGCTACGCGCTGTTCACATCCAACTACCCAACGCGACAATGGCGAATGTTCCAACAATGCCCCAGAGTGCACACAGCACAGTCAGTGATTTTCATACAGAGCGCTACGTGGCGTTACCAATATAAAAACCTAAACAGCCTACTTACAGTATTGACAGCGGCATTAGAGTGTTTGCCGATGATGCTGTAGTCTACAGGAAAGTAATGAACAAATCAATGATGATTTGCAGAAAATAAATGCGTGGTGTAATGACTCTCAGTTATCTCTCAATATCAGTAAGTGTAACCTACTGCGTATGACAAGGCGAAGATCCCCATTAATGTATGAGTACAAAAGAAATGCCCAGTCTCTGGAAGCGCTAATATCTGTCAAGTATCCTGGTGTGACAATTCGAAATGATCTCAAATGGAATCATCAGATTACACAAGTAACGGGCAAGACGACCTCTATATAGCGGTTTATTGGTAGAATCCTGAAACGATGCTTCAGCAAAGGAAATTGCTTACAATACGTCAGTTCGTCCAGTCTTAGAGCATTATTCGTCTGTGTGGGACCCTTACCAGTTGGATCCCATTCAAGAGATTGAAAAGGTCCAAAGAAGAGCGGCAACATTCGTGACTGGTACCTTTAGCCATCGCGAGAGCGTTACAAATCTCAAAGAAAGTTCGAAGTGGGATACACTTGCAAATAGACGACGCGTAAACAGTAGGGCTGCTCACTACATTCCAAAATCCGATCTTCGTCGAGGATGTAGAGCATATATTATTACCACCAACTTTCAAATCGCGCAATGATTACCATTCAAACATAAGGGAAATTACAGCTCGTACTGAGGCGTTCAGACAGTCGCTTTTCCCTCGTGCGGTCCGCGAGTGGAACATAGAGAGGGGGGAGGGGAGGATGGGGTGTAAATATGACTTTGGCCCGAATTGTGCCCTCCACCACACACCACTTGGTGGCTAGCGGAGTATATAGTAGGTGTAGCTGCGTGTGTTATTACAGGAAAACAGCATATACGGGAAATTATTCATTTCATTGTCACTGTAGAGACAATACTATCATATAATAGCAGGACTTGTATCAAAACGAAATTTATCGCTACTACATTGCTGTCGTTGTTTGTTTCGTTTATTGCTTTTGTTGGGGTACACAGTGCCGTTGGTTGGTTTGGAGGTAGAGAGAAAAGCACGCTCTTCCTTTATAGAACTTTGTCATTTATGTGGCAAATGCAGGTCTTAGGTTGTGTGATGGAGATGCGAGGATGGCTTGGCCCGCCTCTGTGAACAGCACGCCGGCCCTGCCCTGGAACTGGCAGTGCTCACTCGCCTCGTCATGCCCAGGGGCATCACCGTGAGCCGCGGCTTTGTTCAGCTGGCCAGGAAAGGCTTCTTGTACGAGATGCTGCCTTCCCGTGTATGTTGTGTGGCTGTTCGCTGTACCAGGTGGCCAGCTGGCCTTTTGCTGGGTCTGTTCCTGCGCCATGCGAGCGCCGCCACGACAGACAGGTTGATCAATAGGGTTACGCTCCTCATGGCTTCCGTTTTTCTGCCGAGAAGACGGTCTGTATTAACTTCTGGCGCTACAAAGAGTTTCTCCCACCGTCCTTACTCCTCGGTCCCGTTACCCTCCCGTTCGTGGAGACAACAAAATTTTTAGGTCTTACATTTGACAGGAAACTTAGCTGGTCTCCACATGTGTCATATTTGGCTGCCCGTTGTACACATTCCCTATATGTTCTCCGTGTTCTCAGCGATACGTCGTGGGGAGCGGATCGAACCGTCCTACTTCGTCTATATTGGTCGATCGACCGCTCAAAGCTGGAATATGGGAGCTTTGTATACTCCTCTGCACGGCCGTCCATCTTACGCCGCCTCAACTCTATACAACATCGGGGGTTACGTCTTGCGATCGGAGCGTTCTATACTAGCCCCATGGAGAGTCTTCATGCTGAAGCCGGTGAATTGCCACTAACCTACCGGCGCGATATACTGCTTTGTCGGTATGCCTGTCGGCTATTATCAATGCCCGACCACCCGTCATATCGTTCCTTTTTTTGATGACCCTCTCGACCGTCAATACGGGTTGTATGTATCTGCCCTGCCACCCCCTGGAGTTCGCTTTCGTCGCCTCCTTCAGCACTTTGATTTTTCACTCCCTGCAACCTTTAGAGTGGCCGAGAGCCAAACGCCACCCTGTCTCCAGGCTCAGGTTCGCGTTCACCTTGACCTCAGCTCGCTCCCGAAGGAGGTTACCCCAGCTTCGGTATACCGCTCGCGGTTTGTCGAACTTCGTTCGAAGTTCATTAATATGTTCTTCATTTATACAGATGTCTCTAAGACCAATGACGGCGCCGGGTGTTCTTTTATTGTCGGGGCACACAGTTTCAAATACCGGCTCCATGGCCGTTGTTCGGTCTTCACAACTGAGCTATTTGCCCTCTATCAGGCTGTTCTTTACATCCGCCACCATTGACATTCTGCTTATGTCATCTGCTCTGATTCCCTGAGCGCCATCCAGAGCCTCAGTGATCCTTATCCGGTTCACCCTTTCGTGCACCGGATCCAACGCTCTCTTCAGCAGCTGGCGGACGACGGTTCTCCGGTTACCTTTATGTGGGTTCCTGGCCCTGTCGGTATCCCTGGGAACAAAGCTGCAGCTGCCGCGGCCAAGGCTGCGGTCCTCCAGCCTCGGACAGCTTCTTGTTGTGTGCCTTCTTCTGATTTTAGCAAGGTCATTTGTCAGCGCATTTCATCGCTGTAACATGCCGATTGGTCTACACTTTCTGAAAAACAAGCTTCGGCCCTTGAAACCTCTCCCCACGCCTTGGACGACCTCTTCCCGCACTTTTCGGCGAGAGGAGGTCGTTTTGGCCCGGTTACGGATTGAACACTGCCGGTCCAGCCATCGCCATCTGCTGACGGCTGCGCCGGCGCCGTTCTTCCCATGTCGTTCAAATCAAATGGCTCTGAGCACTATGCGACTTAACTTCTGATGTCATCAGTCGTCTAGAACTTAGAACTAATTAAACCTAACTAACCTAAGGACATCACACACATCCATGCCCGAAGCAGGATTCGAACCTGCGACCGTAGCGGTCTGCCCATGTGGGCAATTGCTGACGGTACGCCACATTTTAACGTCCTGTCCTTAATACACTGCGCATTGATCTTGGCCTGCCATGTACTCTGGATGACATTTTAGCGGATGACCCAGGAGCAGCTGCTGGCGTTCTTCGTTTTATCCACTTGACAAACCCGTCTAAGGACATTTGATTATGCTGTTGATGTGCCTTTTATAGTGTTGTCCTTTTTAGTTGCTGTTTTCACCTTGTGCCTTGCAGTGCACTCATAACATAGTCTGGGCGCTAATGACCATTGTAGTTGTGCGCCCTAAAACCACAACAAAAAAAAACGCTCCTCATGCGGCGCTGTGTGGCGTTTGATACGCTCCACATTCCAACGGAGAGGGTCCGATTGTCTGCCGCTGGTTTCTTCTGCATAGATATACGTTTCTTTGTGGCTGTGATTGGTGCTGTAGCCGCGTATGTTGTCATACTAGTACAGTTTGCACCAGACGTGAAACCTGTTTAATATTGATACTCAGGTTCAAAATTAAGGCCACAGGGAGCTGGGGGATGGAGGGCAGAGATAATTAAATTCAGCCAAATACTTTTGAAAATACCTTGTTTCTGAGTGCACAGTGAAACCTCTTCTGTGTGCTCTTGAGTATGACTGTTTAAAGTAAGTGGGTCATTTGAAGTGTACTGCCAGGTTCGTCTTTCACGATGCTAATAGGTACAAAGTGAAGCAAAGTGAAAACATCTACTGAATAGCATGAGCATGCAATTAAAGTTATTTACATTGTTATCGACTGATTTCGTTAGAAGATACTACATAAATGTTTCGTGTGCGTATTATTACAATTTCACATTCTATGGCGATTAAGAATACCACATGCTGGCTTCAACTCCCCTGCTGCCCAAACACTGTTGATGAAAATACACTCCTGGAAATGGAAAAAAGAACACATTGACACCGGTGTGTCAGACCCACCATACTTGCTCTGGACACTGCGAGAGGGCTGTACAAGCAATGATCACACGCACGGCACAGCGGACACACCAGGAACCGCGGTGTTGGCCGTCGAATGGCGCTAGCTGCGCAGCATTTGTGCACCGCCGCCGTCGGTGTCAGCCAGTTTGCTGTGGCATACGGAGCTCTATCGCAGTCTTTAACACTGGTAGCATGCCGCGACAGCGTGGACGTGAACCGTATGTGCAGTTGACGGACTTTGAGAGAGGGCGTATAGTGGGCATGTGGGAGGCCGGGTGGACGTACCGCCGAATTGCTCAACACGTGGGGCGTGAGGTCTCCACAGTACATCGATGTTGTCGCCAGTGGTCGGCGGAAGGCGCACGTGCCCGTCAACCTGGGACCGGACCGCAGCGACGCACGGATGCACGCCAAGACCGTAGGATCCTACGCAGTGCCGTAGGGGACCGCACCGCCACTTCCCAGCAAATTAGGGACACTGTTGCTCCCGGGATATCGGCGAGGACCATTCGCAACCGTCTCCATGAAGCTGGGCTACGGTCCCGCACACCGTTAGGCCGTCTTCCGCTCACGCCCCAACATCGTGCAGCCCGCCTCTAGTGGTGTCGCGACAGGCGTGAATGGAGGGACGAACGGAGACGTGTCGTCTTCAGCGATGAGAGTCGCTTCTGCCTTGGTGCCAATGATGGTCGTACGCGTGTTTGGCGCCGTGCAGGTGAGCGCCACAATCAGGACTGCATACGACCGAGGCACACAGGGCCAACACCCGGCATCATGGTGTGGGGAGCGATCTCCTACACTGGCCCTACACCACTGGTGATCGTCGAGGGGACACTGAATAGTGCACGGAACATCCAAACCGTCATCGAACCCATCGTTCTTCCATTCCTAGATCGGCAAGGGAACTTGCTGTTCCAACAGGACAATGCACGTCCGCATGTATCCCATGCCACCCAACGTGCTCGAGAAGGTGTAAGTCAACTACCCTGGCCAGCAAGATCTCCGGATCTGTCCCCCATTGAGCATGTTTGGGACTGGATGAAGCGTCGTCTCACGCGGTCTGCACGTCCAGCACGAACGATGGTCCAACTGAGGCGCCAGGTGGAAATGGCATGGCAAGCCGTTCCACAGGACTACATCCAGCATCTCTACGATCGTTTCCATGGGAGAATAGCAGCCTGCATTGCTGCGAAAGTTGGATATACACTGTACTAGTGCCGACATTGTGCATGCTCTGTTGCCTGTGTCTATGTGCCTGTGGTTCTGTCAGTGTGATCATGTGATGTATCTGACCCCAGGAATGTGTCAATAAAGTTTCCCCTTCCTGGGACAATGAATTGACGGTGTTCTTATTTCAATTTCCAGGAGTGTATATTGCATCATCAAAGCTCTACGTTATTACCCACGAATCAAACACCACTCCTCTACTACCGTTATTGCCCTTGGCTTTGCAAGTGTATCACGGAAAGGAATGATTAATTCTTTCGTGAACGTGGGACTCACTTATGAAACGTACCCTATGAACAATTATAAATGACTGTGCTTAAACTGACACACAATATTTTGTTAGCGCAACGCAATCTGACTTTCAAAATTCCCTACAAAAGAATGGCCCTGACTAACATTAAACTATACCTTTCACAAATCACTTACCTCACAAAAATCTTCGCTGCTCAAGCTACTGCAATACAGCGAGCGCCACTACTGCCAGCTAAATAAAAGATTCAAACTATGGAAGGCACTAACTACTGATAGGGATAGTTAGCAAATGAAAGATATTAATAGAGAACAAAAAATGTATTTACCTTGATATCATCATATATAAATATAGCAGTTCATGACTAATTTCAAAACTCCGCCATCTCTCTCCCCACATCCACCACTGCAGGCGGCTCACCTCCAACTGCACAACGCTACGCGCTGTTCACATCCACCTGCCGCTGCCCAACACTACAATGGCAGACAACAATGCAAACTAGCCACCGACTGCACACAGCACAGCCAGCGATTTTCATACAGAGGTGGCGTTACCAATAAAGAAACCTAAACAGCCTACTTACATAGCCCCCATGCTCCCCACAAAAAATTTTACAAATTTTTTTGGGCACTGGCCAATACATATTTGTTAAAATTTTTTTTCACAATTACAATAACAAAGAAATCAAAGGCACACACTTATTGATACAATGTTGGTCAAAAGCTAAAATTTTCTCACAGTCCATAAAGACAGTCCTCATCATTCGTCACCGTAAAATTGCAGTGTTTTTCTCAGAGTCTGAGCAGTAAAAGACAATGCACACAGAAGTAGTGGATTTCCATGCAGTCTTGAAGAAGTAGTGTTGTCCTTCCAACGGAAAGACAGTGCTGACTCTTGACATGCTGACAGGTAGTGGGCCACAATGGAGCAAACCCACAGCAGAGTCATTCGACGTTTTGAAGAATATTGGTAGGTAGGTCATCACAGAGCAGACCAACTGTAGTCCTGGTAGAGATTACAGAGTAGGGGTGCAGACCCACTGCAGTCCTTGTAGAATTAATGGTATTGGTGTTCCATCAAAGATGCAGACCCACTGTAGTCCATGTAGAGACGGCCAGCAGCCATCTGTTGCGATTGTGCAGGTGCACAATCACCATCGAAGAGTCTTGCAGTTAATATAGCAATTCCATAACCACCACTTGTGCACTCACAAAGTTTTTTGGAATTGTCCTTAGAACCAGCAATGCTGTTATCCAGTCCCTTGCTGAATTATCAACACACGTGCCAACACTAACAGTCCCTACTTCTCACATATTGTCCATATACTATGACCAACAGAAACGTGTGCAGTGAAATGGAACTTACAAGTTGCTTAATTTGATTAACTGGTGTCAATCACAATATTGTAACACGAAAATATAATTACAAAGGTACAAAATACATCATTAAAAACATAACAATACAGATAACATTTGTAGTACAGGCTTTACAAAAGAATAGAAATAAACAAATACATCAGTGTTACAGGAATTATGACATGAGTACAAAAATAAAAGATCAGAATCACTTTCGAAACATCAACTTCACACATGAGTATTAAAAAGAACAGAATTAATAATGTCTAACATCTTTACAAAGTAAATAACATATTATTAATGCCAATTATATTCGAGGATAACAGTATTCCTCATCATAGTGAATGTAGCTTAATATTAAAAGAAGAAAAAATTCTATGAAACTACACAGAGACAGGAAGAAAACAAATACACAAGGGTACACAAACACATAGTGGGATAACACCAATAGGAAAGGACAGGGTTCGTTTTCAGTGTAACATGTGGTACTGCAGTCCAACCCAAAACTTCATATATCTTTCCTCTTATTTCATCCTTTGTTTCCACCAAAAAAAATTCTATCTAAGCATGCTTTCTGTATTTATATGTTCACACATTTCTTACCTCAACATTTATTTCCAAGAAAATCCTACCTAAACCTGTTTTCTGTACTTTTTTTCGTATAACTTCTCAATCCATTTCTTCCAAATCATCGCGACTCATTCTCTTAGAGGCTACCCCCTCTTAAGCTAACTTAAATCTACTGAGCTCAGATGCTAAACTAAGGGACGAGGCAATGCCACAGCACAAAATAAGTAACACAAACAGCAATGACCAAAAAAATGGAAAATTGCAAAGCAAGCTACAGTAAATCTAAATTACCAAGCAATGCAACATTACAACTAATATGAGCCAATGTGCAGCAACAAGAAAAATAAATCAGTAGTAAACTGGCTTAGCAGAGTAACCCAAAGTCAAATTCAGTAACACTATGCCTGGCAAACAGCAGTAACTTACCCGTATACCTAAACATGACATAGCTCAAGCAGAATAAATATTACAGTAAAAACAACAATGCAGATAAGGGAAATGTATATTCACATCTTAATGTCTATGTAATTAAAGTGGTGCACCATAAATTATTCTACAAAAGAAATTACCAAGTACTTGAAAAGAAAATTATAGATGCAGTTACTGTTATTAGTCCCTTCTTATTGTTCTCTCCATTCCAAGAGCTCCTTTTTCGAAGAATGTGGATCAGAAAATACTTATTTAATAAATCTGTTGACAGAAAGTGTTCACATTAGCAGATGCATTTAAGTTTATTTTATAAAACTAATGCTGTAACACAGCTGGAAAACAAGTATCAAATGAAATAAGCAAAGCATACAAATATCATTCAATAGTCATGTGACATTTCATAAGTTAGTAGAAATTCTCTCAACTCTCGTAGAAAGACGCTTGTCATAATCAGGTGTGCAGATGTAAAAATATTTCTCGTCATTTCATTAGGCATTTCAGTAAATATCATAAATTACGAGCTCCACAGTATGCTTTCAACAAGGAAATGTCAATAGCGAGGACAATGGCCTCCCCTTTCTTTTATTCTACCTGTGCTTCTGATGAGGCACTCACTAATGACTTGTTCTCCCGGCGTCTGACACAGCTGCATGCCCACGATGCATTACGTGCAGGTGGTCACTTAACTTTCTTACGGAAATATTTACAACAGCAGTTTCCGCTACTGTGACAGTCTCATATACAAAATTTCACGGGTCGAGAATTTGCGTTGCAAATGTGTAGAAACAAAACCCTATAAATATAAGTGTCCAAATAAAATATTCGTCAGCATTGTGATACAGTCACGCATTTACGCACATTTCATAACTCTTAAAGTACGATTCTTGGTTTCCAACATACTTCTTATTCCTCATATACGGTAGCATCATCTTATTGATCATAAACATATCTCAACAGCATAGTACACATCGTCGTCGTAATAATAACATCATAACACCTCAGTCAAATCTGAAAAACGTCGTAGCTTTCTGCAATAATTTCAAAACCTAAAAAAAATTCTCTGCTCATTTCAATAGTGTCATCTACCTCAAACGTACTTTAAAATCATGCTCCCTTACCAAATACATCATTCAAAGCTCTCATAGTATCACAATGATTCCGAAAAAATATGAACAGTTTACAAAGTACAGACAAAATACAGTTTCATAAGTGTGAAGTTACCCAACTGTGTATTGCGTAAACATGTGTCACTGATGTAGTAAAAAAATGTTTATCTCTCAGTTAAATGATCAGATAGCTGTGTAATTTGTGTGTTAGAGAAATATGGTACCGATGTGTAAAGTTGTATAAGCAAATACCATATTAGCTAGGGTTCCTTGTGGATGCCACACACATGGTACACAAAGTAAGCGTGTACCCCCTGAGGATTAATGTAGTTATACCCTCAGGTGTTACAGATTACAGCAATGGAATGAAATGTATCATGGAAAACTTTCTTTGTAATTCAAAAATCTTTAAAAATAAATGTTTTAAGTACAAAATTAATCACTCAAATACGTGTACTGTAGCGCTAAATGTGCGTCTTGTTGCAGCATAATCTGTGTGGAAGTGTCGTAGTTATCGTCCTCCGAAAGCTAAGTTCTGCAGAAGTCAATGTACTTACCTCATAATACACAAAAGTGAAATGCTTTGCGTATAAATGTCTTAGTTATTACGCTTATTGCCGTGATGAGGAAAGTACTGTGCTGTAACGTATTGCTGTGCTACGGAAAAGGCAGTCTCATTGTAGCTATACCACAAAAGTTACTACTAAAACCTGTTTTACTTTCCACAATAATTCAGAAAAACTGTGCAGATATAAAATAGATATAGCGCAAAAGCAACATTGTAAATTGTCACTCATTAGTAGCGTCGTGATAAAATCGTGTATCTGTCACATAAACTAATCACTCTGTCGTCTGGTATCTCACAGAAAGTACTTTAAACCCAGAATGTATTTTCAAGTAAACCAAAATGTTGCATTAAAATCTGATTAGCACTACTGGTAAATGTTCTAAGTATGTGAGCCTTATAGTCGTTATGTAATCGTGCAACTAACGAAGCAAGAATGTACACACACAATAACACTGTGTCATCTGTTCACAATAACAATGCATTAGTAATTTCTGTTTCAATAAGTTCTCTTGGTTCTTGACTGGATATTTAACTTGAAACATTGTTGCATGTTAACAGATTCTAAGTCTGACAAGCATACTAGTAATGTAAAGTGAAAAGTTTTATGGCAAAGACAAAGTTAAAAAGCAGATTATCTTTCAATAAACGGTTTTACATGTGAAATATGGTGTAAACCTTTACTCTTCCTAGTGCACAGAGTTTCAACTTCAAAGCAATTATCATGTTGTATACATCGGTAAAGAATGCTAAAATTTTTCTCAAGGCTAGCGTCTTATGTTATTTTTCTCGGAGCCAGCCGGCGCAGGTGGCTGCCTGCGGCGCGAGTCATTGTCTGCCTCTTTGTTGGCGCGCGTCGTTATTGGGATTTGGAGACCTAACTTCTACAAATTCACCGTGACGAGAGGGCCCTGCTCTGTTTGAATCCCGCCAGTTGTGATGCAATTCAGGTCTGTCATTACGATCATATCGTCTGTCGTCATGTCGGTAGATTCCATAGTTTCTTTCTTGTCGGTCACATGGTGGAGAATTTCTCCCTGAATCATAACTGTGCGCTGGTCCGTTGCATCTAAAGTTATTCTGTCTCCCTTGATAAAATTTATTTTGGTTCCCATATTGTCTGTTTCTCTTATTGTCTCTGTGATAGTCATTACCATGGAGAGGTGATCTTTCCCTGTAGTTATTACTACTCTGCCAATGGATGTCATATGGGTGGTGTCTGTTTTCGTCACGATTTGTGTTGTGAGAATAACCTTGTCGTGTCAGGTTATTACTTCTTTCATCGCGGAATTGCGACGGATGTGACCTGTAATTGTTGTGTTCCTGGTTTTGCGTTCCGCGATTGTCAGTGTCAATTTCTAATTCTTGTAGGAGTCCCTGAAATGCTTCAATGTCGTCTTTGCAACGTCCTGCCAAAATAATATGTCGTAAATGTTCGGGCTGTTTGATTAAGCAAATGCGGATGAGTTCTGAGGGGCTGTATGGGTTTGAAAGATACTGATTCTTATGCATGTCTTCAAAATATTTCATAAGACTGGAAAATTCAGATTGTTCGAAACGTTTCATCATTATGATGCTATGTTTTACTCGGTCTTGTGTGGCTTGAGACCAATATGCTGAGAGGAAGGCATGGTAAAACTCTCCTTCACTGTGGCAATCGTGAATTACCGATCGCATTCTCACAGCTGGTTCATTCTCCAAGTAGCCACACATAAATTCTAATCTGTGTTCTAACGACCAGTTGGGAGGAAAACAATGCGAGAATTGATGGAGCCATGCTTGTGGATGAATGTCGTTGCCAGAATTTTCGTGTAGTAATGAACAGCTTATAGTCAAAATCATCATGTCGGCGAGTCGCATATCGGTCATTGTTAGGTCGTGTCGGCCGTTCCATCTCAAAATTCGGTGCACATTGCCAATTTCTTTCATAACTTCCGAAATGCCCTGTGTTATTATTTTGTGGCTGTTCCGTATTTCTGTGTCCCTCTTCCCGTATTGGGGCGCGAGTATCCTCTGAAATACGTAATTCTTGTATTACCTGTGTCAGCTGATCTTGTACTTCCCGGATTTCTCTTTTGTACTGTGTATTGATTTGATTTTGATTCTGTTTGAATTTTCTAATTTGTTCATACTCTTCTGTGTCAGTGAAGGCTACAGGTATTGTGTCATTCAGATCATCATCTACCTTTGTAGATAATTTAGTGACCTGATCCGAAAGTTCGGCTACTTTCTCTGATAGTGAACACATTTCCTTAGTGTGTTTTTCTGAACCAAGTTTCAGAGTGTCCATTTGTGTTGAAATCGAATCTACTGTGTCCTTTAAGTTTTCCTGAGTTTTTGCAAGTTGCGTAACCGAATCGGTAGATGCAACTGAGTCAATTTTAGCCCACAAGGTCTCATGAATTTCATGAACAATGGTTTGCAGTTCTTTTATGGCTGCTTCGTGATTCTGTAATGCATTTTCATGCCGCGAAAAAATAGGTTGAAAATGCTCACAAATTTGTGTTTTTACGTCATTACAGACTTTTTGACATTTCGATTCAATGTTATGTAACTCAGTAGTTAAATCTTCACGTGTTTGTTCAAGTGTGGTGTCTAACTTTTGAAGATTTTGTTCCATTGTGTCTAACTGTTTCTGTGTTTGTCTCTGGTGTTGTTCCATTGTGTCTAACTGTTGCTGTGTTTGTCTCTGGTGTTGTTCCATTGTGTCTAATTTTTTAAGATTTTGTTCCACTGTGTCTAACTTTTTAAGATTTTGTCCCATTTGTCTCTGATTTTGTTCCATTTGTTGCATTAATTGCAATAATAATGTATTAGTGTCTGGAATCTGTTTCTCTACGCTTTTCGGCAGTGCATTTGCACCGGCAACATTCACATTTTGACAAGCAGAAAATGTGTCTTGACTTATGTGAGAAAACGGTGATAACCCAAAACCTGAATCTACAGTATTTGCGAAATTGTGTCCTGTCATTTCGGATTCCTGAGGCGAGCTGTTGCCGACCGATCGATCGATAATGCTTCCCTGTTCACTACCTGTTCCACTGTCTACACCATTGTTTGCAGCCCGCTCCATTTCCCTATGCACAATTACCAAATTACTACTTTGAACATCAGTTAATTCATTACTCGGTGGCGCTAACACACTGCTTTCATTTTCACTGTCATTTCTCAGTTTACTTTGGAGCCTAGTCTAACGTTTTTCACACGCCATTATTGTCACAGTATTTCACACGACAACACAGAAAAACACAATTTGAAGATCAAAAATAAGAGAACACATTAACATAGCACTGAAAATAATATCTAGTTAATTGCAGCTGCGAAATGCTTGGTGCAAATCTACATGCATGCTACAACTGTTTTACTGTACAACAATGAAAGACTGCAACTACAAAGGAGATTTTCTCTACAATTACGCGCTAGCAATAAACAATAGCTACACTAATTACACAAACTACAAGAAAAAATCAGAAGATTCCAGTGAGGTATCCTCGGCTAAGGGTCGCCATATGAAACGTCCCCTTTGAACAATTATAAATGACTGTGCTTAAACTGACACACAATATTTTGTTAGCGCAACGCAATCTGACTTTCAAAATTCCCTACAAAAGAATGACCCTGACTAACGTTAAACTATACCTTTCACAAATCACTTACCTCACAAAAATCTTCGCTGCTCAAGCTACTGCAATACAGCGAGCGCCACTACTGCCAGCTAAATAAAAGATTCAAACTATGGAAGGCACTAACTACTGATAGGGATAGTTAGCAAATGAAAGATATTAATAGAGAACAAACAATGTATTTACCTTGATATCATCGTATATAAATATAGCAGTTCATGACAAATTTCAAAACTCCGCCATCTCTCTCCCCACATCCACCACTGCTGGCGGCTCACCTCCAACTGCACAACGCTACGCGCTGTTCACATCCAGCTGCCGCTGCCCAACACTACAATGGCAGACAACAATGCAAACTAGCCACAGACTGCACACAGCACAGCCAGTGATTTTCATACAGAGGTGGCGTTACCAATAAAGAAACCTAAACAGCCTACTTACACACTTTACGCAAATTTTTTATATATGATTCTTTGTCCACTTCGTTTTCGATGATTATTAATGCACTCTCTCTTGTAAGAATACAACATGTTCTCTTGCATCACTGGCCCAGCACAAGATCTGTTGGGAACTGGGTGTTTCTATCACTGCAGCTGGTGAAAAAGTGTTGTCTGTGCATTCGGTAGAAAAGAATTTTGCATTATTGTAGTAACAAGAGTCAACGAGGTTCATAAGTCTACATGTAAATGTTTCAATTCTTTTTGTAGAATACAGTACAGAAAATTGAAACACTACCTGTTGATGCTACACCACAAAATAATAAAGTGCAGATGTATTTAACATGTTTACTCAAATGATAGAAATTCCTCACATTAATATAAGCGTATTTCGTATTGGTGGTACTTATCTTGAGTTTCTCTGTATATTACAGTGAACCTGGTTATGCTTTCAAACCTCATTTACAGCTGAACACTAAAACTGCCCATAAATGCTTATTTTCAGTATTTCTGAGCAGATGAAATTTAGGCTACAGGTACATCAGAGAACAGTATATAATGTGAATATTAGAAATGTTTTTACCGTAAATATACTATAAACCGGGAAATAAAACGTACAGGTACCAATCAGTGCAAAGAAATCTTGTACATTTGAATTCTCATACCGTTAATCATCAAAAGATGTGTTAAATTCTCTTATATGAATTTATTTCACAATTCACTCATACCTATGATAAAGATATCCTGAATGTTGATATGAAGCAGTATGTTTAGTTCGATAAATATCAGCCTGCTTTAACCGTGACCTTCACCCAAATCATTTCACATTTCGGATCTCCATCAATTTCCTTCGATACTATTGCACTTCTTACCGCTATAAACACGCCACCCCCTTCACTGTCCAGCCTGTCTCTGCGGTATACATTCCAATCTGAGTTTAGGATTTCATCACTATTTACGTCTGGTTTCAGCCAACTTTCTGTCCCTAGTACTATATGAGCGTTGTGACCGTTTATTAATGAGAGCAGTTCTGGGACCTTTCTGTAGACGCTCCTGCAGTTTACTATTAGCACATTAATATTTTTATTCCCTGTTGCATTTTGCCTACTCCTACCTTGCTGCGTCTCAGGAGGCGTCTTGTCGGGCCTAGGGAGGGGATTCTCTAACCTAAAAAAACCCCATGTGCACTCCACACGTACTCCGCTACCCTTGTAGCCGCTTCCGGCGTGCAGTACACGCCTGACCTATTCAGGGGGACCCTACATTTCTCCACCCGATAGCGGAGGTCGAGAAATTTGCACCCCAGATCTCCGCAGAATCGTCTGAGCCTCTGGTTTAAGCCTTCCACTCGGCTCCAAACCAGAGGACCGCGATCGGTTCTGGGAACGATACTACAAATAATTAGCTCTGATTTCACCCCGCGAGCGAGGCTTTCCGCCTTCACCAATTCCGCCAACCGCCTGTACGAACTGAGGATGACCTCTGAACCCAGACGGCAGGCGTCATTGGTGCCGACATGAGCAACAATTTCCAGTCGGGTGCACCCAGTGCTCTCTATCGCCGCCGGCAGGGCCTCCTCCACATCTCGGATGAGACCCCCGGCAAGCAGACAGAGTGAACACTGGCCTTCTTCCCCGACCTTCCCGCTATTTCCCTAAGGGGCTCCATCACCCGCCTAACGTTGGAGCTCCCAATAACTAATAAACCCCTCCCCCCGTGTGCCTGCTTGGACCTTGCTGAAGGAGCAGGCACATGTCCACTCACAGGCAGAGCGGGCGATGCCACACGGCCAGCCTCCACATTGACCCTCCGCCTCGTGCGCCGCGAACGCCCCTGAACCCGCCACTCCCCTTGGGGAGAGGGTGGCCCAACCGCGCCCAGTACACGCGAAGATGTCTCGACAGCAGGGACAGTGGGTGAAGCATGTAACACCTGGGGTGTACCTTGTGACGCACCAGACTCCCCTCTGCCGCTACACTCCGAGGCAGCAGCCTGAAGATGGCTGACCGCAGCCATCTACACGCTCAGCTGTTCGCGAACAGTGGCCAGCTCCTCCTGCGTCCGTACACAGCAGTCACACATCCTATCCATCCTAAGGAAGTGTCCCCACGTAAGTGAGACTCTTACCTTTGACACTTTAAGTAAGAGAATATGTCTAAAACCTGTTATCGGAGGTCACATTTCTCTTAGTACATGAACCGTGTCGTTAGCCACGGTTCCTGTTTTTCCCTTGATTTACTCCTGTTTGGAGTTTCTGCGCCTTCCTAGAGGGCGTTGCGGAGCCTGTGCTGGAAGGAGGCGCTGTGTGCCGTGCCGGGGGCATACGAGGCAGTTGAGACGAGTGTTTGACCCTGGACTACCATTTTGCTGCGGGACGTTCGGTCCCTCTATGCTAACTCTGGATGGGCCCGAAAACCCGGGGCGTGAGGACACAAGAGGCCGGAAATCTGAGGAAAACGTTTGGTTTCCGTTCATGGGCTGGGGAAGCTATGAAGTCCGCCTGCTGCTGCCGATAACCTCCAGAAGGTGGTGTGGTCACTGAAAGTAAGATTTTTCATCTAGTTAGTGCAACGGTCGTCGTCTGGCGAGGCGAATCGCCCCGTGTTGTGGTAGCTATTAATAACTGTGTGCCGGCCGTAGTGGCCGAGCGGTTCTAGGCGCTTCAGTCTGGAACCGCGCGACCGCTACGGTCGCAGGTTCGAATCCTGCCTCGGGGATGGATGAGTGTGAAGTCCTTAGGTTAGTTAGGTTTAAGTAGTTCTAAGTTCTAGGGGACTGATGACCTTAGATGTTAAGTCCCATAGTGCTCAGAGCCATTTGAACCATTTGAAATTGGCAACGTCTCTCTGCTTTGAGTTTATGATCCGAAATTGCCTTGCGTGTGTGTTACCGCCCACTTGCATGATCGACCATTTGAACGCCATGCTGACTTAAGGCGCGCGTCGTAAATAAACAAAGAAAAAAAGAAATAATTTTTTGGCTGTGGACATTCTAAAAGCCTTTGTTTTCCCATGGACGGCGTAAAATGTAACCATGTACTGTCTGGCGGAGAGACAGAGCCAATTAATTTTATGGATGTCTGAAATGCGAGATTATGTCAATGTTCGCCAATATCTGTTGTGTATTTGTACGTAGCCATATTTAACTTCAGTCGTTGTTATTGTGTATATATTCCTGTGTGAAGGAGTTTAGTCCCAGTGGAATTTAAGTGCTTTATTTAATTATATTTAAAGCAGTGCTAGAGTTTCTATTTGGTAATCCGCCTAGCCACGACTTATGTTGGTTGCTCGATCTGTCTGAAATGTTGGGTCTATTGGGTAAAGATCGTTGTTGACTTGCTCTCCTTAGCTCCGAGGTCCCGTATTGATTCTACGACGGTAGTCCTGCCGGAATCTCATTTGTAGGCTGGGAGAATAGTTTATCGATTGATCCCCTAGAAAGAGTACATCAGTAAACTCAAGTGGCTCTACCATTCTTATTACATCATCATGTTGGCTATTGTTTTGTTATATAAGATCCGTTGGGCAGTGAACCAACACAGGTTCCTAAATTTACTGTAGTTTGACTCAGGATCACCTAAAATAAATTTTTTGACACTGTACTTAGCGGGTTTGCTATGTAGGAACTGCTGAAATGGATACTTATCCTAAACGCTAAGTCTTTTCGTCTTCAGTAACACACTCGATTAACAAAACGTATTTCTGAAAATTATGTATAATTATAACGAGTTGTATTTCTGGAAATTATATACTATTATTTCAGACATGTTGTCCGTGGGATTACTACAGCATTTATTCTAGTTTGATCCGTCTTCGCGCTATGGTCTACCCTGTACAGGCCTTTTAATCTTTGTATCACTTGTGCAATGCAACCCACATGCACCTGCTTCTGCTTAATTTAGTTAAGCCTTGTTCTCCCACTACATTACTTCCCACAAACCCCCAGACCCACGCACACTGTTCTCCATTTCCTAAATAATAATTTTTTGTGTCCTTATTATGTGTCCTATTAACCTGTACCTTCAAGCTATCAAAATATGCCACAAATTTCTTTCAACATCCTACTCGATTCAACACTTGATCACTAATCACCTGGCTAACCATCGGCTTGCTTCTGAAGCAAACTTGAAAACTCTTCTCCTAGTAATTTAATCCGTTTTTCCAATTTATCTTCTATTTTCTTTACGATCTGCTAAATTAGTAGATTGAATAGCTTGAGAGAGAAACCACAATTTTGTCCATATTCTTCTTAACTACTGTCTCTCTACCATGTGCTTCAACTCTTCTGACTGTAGACATGTGTCTATACACAGTTGCAGATTTTATGTTAGTTTCAGAATTTATCTCTATCAAACGCTCTCTCTACAGCTACCTTTTGCTATAGATATGTAACAGCCTTTGTTCTAGACCAAATACGAAAATCACTAAAGCCTCACACGTTCCCAAATTCATGTGTACCAACAAATGTACCCTAAGCTCGGCTTCTACTAGTCTTTCAATTCTTGGGTAAATAATGTGTTTAATGTTTTATGAATGTAAATACAATAACGTAATTTTAGACTTGATAAGGAATGTTTAATGTCCAACACTTTGATAGACAGTTGCGTCTCATAGCAGTTCAGTAAGATAGAGAATTTGTCAGCTAAAAGGTTATCACTTTTACAAGTCTTTTTCAGAGGATGACAGTGTAATCATTTGTTCTTTCAACCAGAGAACTGATTCATATGTACACTTGGGGGCGAGGTGTTGATTTACAGAAGCTTATTTCTAATATGTGGATGAACGGTGTGACAGTTATGTACACACACCTTTCACTTGATACAACAGTAGTCGCAAATTTATTGAGTGACAACACATTCCAAACATTTTCTGGGACATACGTTAAAGGAATGAATCTTAGTGATATGTGATGTGGGGGTTTGCTTTAGAGAATGCAAGGGTATACTGGTCTATTTATAGGTACCCCTGAGGTTGCAGAAGATCACTGCGTGAATACTAAAAGAGATGAGATGATGATGCATATCATTTTACTGAGTGTTTGAGTCTATGTGTAGATATTTCTATTGATGGCTGAGGACAGTGTACTGAAAACATTACATCAGTATTTACTACATAGGCAGAATAATAATTATGACTATTAGGAGTAGTATATTTTTGAGTTGATTAACACTTTCGACTACATTTGGCAAGAGCAAGCCGTTAATTCTTACTTTCCCCTCGGCAGCTGGTCAGGTGTTGATGTGTAGACGCATGGATGAAAAATGGGTAATGTATACCGAAAGGCTAGTCCACTTAGTGGAGCCATTATGGACACGCAGAAGAAAGTCATGTCTTAAGGGCTGGGACATGTTTGTGGGAAGACTATTCGATGTAGAGGGAAAACGACCAGTACACTGCTGTTTTACATACCAGGTAACACATAACAGCAGTTATACCCATTACAACGTGTATAGGGCGTCTCTCCGAGTTAAGATTGTTGGCGGTGTTGCAGACAGCCCCAATGCATGGCGTATAATAAAGTGATGTATGTGTTTTACATCCATAAATACGCTAAAAATATGAATCAGTTGTGATACTTCAGCAACGATTTTTTACCAGATATCAGGTAAAAGCTCCAACACCCAGTCCACAGATGTTACAACACATTCCTTATAACTGCTTGCCTACTCGCTGTTAAGAAACCTGGTCTGCTGAGATCATCAGCGGAGAAAGTGGAGCATATGGGGTAACAAATTGGTCACGAGTGTGTAGAAATCAAGTATACCGGAGTCAGCTCTCTGTTAAATTGTACACAAATGTGTAGATCTAAGACCATATCGGTTACAGTTGCTACGTGTGCTGACTGCTCGGGTAAATGAGTTTCGTTCTGACTTTTGCAATAACTTACAGCGACTACTGGAGGAAGACGGTTTTTCAGACAAGTTACTTTTCAATGAAGAAGCCGTATCACATGTGCCTGCATAGGCGAATCATAATAATGAACGAGTTTGAGTCACAGAAGATCCACAGGAGTTTTGTAGCACATACGTGATTCGTGTAAAGTCCACATTTTCTGTACCATGTCCTTTTCCAAGTTTATGGTTCATTTTTCTTTATGGAGAAACTAAATGGTTTAATGTACCAGAACTTGCTGTAGTAATGGGTTATGTCACAGTTACAGGAAGACAGTGGAGATTTCATTTTGCAGCAAGACAGCGGTTCAGCACACACAGTTTCAGGCGTTTGTGACTACATTAATAACGATTTGCCTCAGCACTGGATTGAACAAGCTTCCTACCGTGATCCTTGTATCACGTTCTGTGTCTCCCACGCTCAGCTGACTTCAAGCGATTTCTTGTTATTGGGTTATATCAGAGATCCAGTGTTCCGGCCTACATTGCCACTTAATCTGGAAGAGCTGCAAGGAAGGATTGTTAATGTGGGTTTCTCGTCAACAATGCCGTGTGGGGACTTGTATGGCATGAGTTTGGCTATAGCATTTATGTTTACTATGTCACAAATATTGTTCATATTGAGTACATGCAATATGAGTTAAGAACTTGGAGAGATGCTCTAAAGGCTGATATTTTAATTTATGTATGCCTTGCAGTTTTCACGCAGTCATCTTCTGGAACCCTGGAGTTACTTATGAATAACACTGCAGCATTCCTGATAAGTATTCCATTGAATACTTGTACAGCTTTTATGATACGAGATGTAACTGTATACTTCAGAATGTTGGGAGTTCAAATTTTCCTTATCAAACCTTGAAATAACTTTACCACATGTGGTGCATGTAGGGAACAGAATCTCTTAAAGTTTAGTGGAATTTGCCATTCCAAAACTTTTGTGCTTCCAGTTCGTGTCTCGCATGCTTATGGAGGAGGGATTAACAGTGAATGTGTGATGCACCCTCGTACTAATCAACGAAAATTGTAACCTTTTCGTTCTCACGCCATATCACAATTAAACGTAGCTATTGGTACATGATTTTTATTTATCACGATACTAATTAGCTTGAGGCTTCAGCTCCTTCTTGAGACTACGCTGCATTTCGAGGTCAATCTCTGATTCTGAGACTGGCTTTGAACGTTTTGACCTGACGAGCTCGTAATGTTGAACTTTCATATGAAATAAAAGTAACTGTAAATTAAGACTGACAGACACTCTGATTTCGAGAGACGGCAGTTACCTCCATTTCCCTCCCCTCAGGATATCTTGGACTCTGACTTCACTACTTCCCACGTGTTGCACGTAATGTTGGTAGCCTCAGGTGAGGTAGACTAGCAGTGTCACCGTTGACACAGGAGCGGCTAAAAAGAGAAAACTCGTCTCACAAGTAAGTACAGTTTCTCTTTCGTTTCACAGAGAAAACTTACAAGCGCAAGAAGGCTGTCCAAAAACTAAACGATTCCTTCAAACTGAACTCTACCCAACTCCAATGAGGTGTTTAGATTCTCGTTCATTTTACCCGACAGTCAATAGTAGTCTGACAGTTCACGATTCACACAACTTATTCAGTAAGTTGGAAAGGAAGTTATAATAGTGTACTGCTCTGTTTATCATAATTTTATTATCTGCCGAAACTGCCATAAATTTTACATCCTTACCTTAAAGTTTGTTACTTGTTGGTGACGCCATATTTATTGTCTGTAGAGGGTTTCTTTGTGACGTAACTTACTGTGACCTGTGGTATACAGTGGTACGAATTGCTTTACTGCAATTGCTGAAGTGGAACTATTGCAGTTATTAATAAACGGGAGTGCATCTTTTCATGTTCTTCGCAGGTATGCTTCCAGATATTATCGTCTTCACTACACGGTATTTCGGGGATCCATCTGGCCGCTATTTTCAGGTGCGATCGCTTAGTACGCAATCTTGCCGGCAGTGAATGAATGTTAGGAGCGGCGGCTTCTTAATACCCTGGGTCCAAACCACTGCGCCTGCGCGAGAAGCAGAAGACCAGCGCCGGTAGTAGAAACTGGCGAAAGTGATAAATCGCATATTAAGATGTAGAGGGTCGAAAAACAGACCGCTCTTGTCTCATATCCGAAAAAATAGGGTTCCATATCGTTTTAAAGGAAAACCTTTATCTCTATTAATAATGTCATCAGAGAATCGCATTTCGATGCATTCCTTGAGCACACAGTCCCTGTAACGAGAAGACGGAGCAGTGATTTGCGTCTGTTCAAACGACATGCTATGCCCTTTATTGACACAATCTTCGGCGACAGCAGATTTTTCAGGCTGGAACAAACGTATGTGACGCTAATGTTCCACACATTGATCATGAACAGTGCGAACTGTCCGTCCAATATAGGCCTTTCCACAATGGCGGGGAATTTTACAAACTCCAGGCCTTCTCAATCCCAAATCATCTTTAACAGATCCAAAGGCAAAAGGAAACCTTTATCATATTTCCTGAGAATTCTAGAAACTTGTGAAGAAATACTTACAGCAAAGGGTGAAAAGCAACTGATTTACTAATATCCGGCGAGGGTTTCTCTATGGTCAGAACTGAAAATCACGAATAATTTGATGATCGGTATATCCGTTGAGCTTGAAGACAGCCTTAATAGGATCCAGGTGAGGTGACCTCACAGACCATGGAATAGGACCTCCCTTTCCAATCCAGTGACCACGAAATACTTCCTGGTAATCAGGCTCATTCTCCTCGCTTCCTTGCAGGAAATAATGAATCTGCTTGTAAACAAAGAGCACAGAATGATTAAAATTATATGCATGTTAGTTGTAAATGTTCTGGAAAACACTAATGCTAGACGAAGCGGTAGACAAGTTTACTTCTATATCTCCTTAAGCAGGCGTCTCCGACTCCATGTTCCCCACCATGTTCCCCACCTCAGATTGTTCAGTGGAACATTCTTTATGTCCTGTTACATTTTTGCACGCTCTTACAGAAACACCCTGTGTTGTATATATAATCTGACTGTTAAGATATGAGTGTCAGGTATCAGATAAATCACTGACTTATGATACCTGATACCACACACACACACACACACACACACACACATACACACACACACACACACACACACACACACACACACACACACACATACATATATATATATATATATATATATATATATATATATATATATTACCAGGAAGTATTTCGTGGTCACTGGATTGGAAATGGAGGTCCTATTCCATTGCCTGCGAGGTCACCCGACTTGGATCCTCTTGATTATTTCCTATGGGGATACGTAAAGCTACTTGTGTATGGGAGCCCAGCGGATACAGAGATGAAATTAGTTGCCAGAATTATAGCTACCTGTGATGTGACTCGAAACACACCAGGGATATTTTCAGGATACTTCAGAATATTGTTGGTGATGTCATACTTGCATTGCGATTGATGGCCATCAGTTTTATCAGATTTTGTAAGATAAAATACAATGGTACGTTCATTGTGGCAGTGATGGAATTTTCAGTGTGTGTGTGTGAGTGTGTGTGTGTGTGTGTGTGTGTGTGGGCGCGCGTGCTCGCTGTGATTTATCAGGTACCTGACGCCCGTACCTTAGCAGTAAGCTCAACATCTGATGTCGATTTCAATTTAAAATCCAGTCAAATGAACCCCCTCCTGCCATTTTAATGATATTCTTAACGACGCACAAGTTGAATGACGTGATATGATGCAGATTAAGGTTTGACGACCAATCGGCGGCGAAGTCATTACGGGCACACCACGAAAATTAAACGCGTAAGGGTTTGGAACAGTATCGACAGTGAGCTTCTCAAAGTAAACACCGTAGCATTCGTCTACGGCTTTTTCGTGAAACCGAGGAAACCCCGCGCCGTTCTTGCCAGATAGAAAGTTCAGACATACCTTACACGGACATGTTGACAGAACTTCAACGATAGATCTCCCCACTCGATTGTATCCATCGTTACTATCACAATTATACATATTCTATTTTGGACATCGAAGTCCATGGAGATGGAAGACAACTTTATTATTTTTGGGGTGTCATTGTAATTGTCAGAGACGACAATGGGCTTGGAGGATCAGTTGAACGGAATAGACAGGGTCTTGAAAAGAGGCCATAAGATAAACATCAACACAACCAAACAGGATAATGCATTATAATCGACCCAAATGAGCTACTGCTGAGGGGATAGATAAGACTTAGAAACGAGATGCTAAGTGTAGTAGATTTCTTTTGCTATTTGGTCAGAAAAAGAACAGACGATGCCCCAAAAACAGTGGATATAAAGTGATTTCCAGTATCGAGAAAAGCAGTTCTGGAAAAGATAAACATATTAACTTAGGATACATATATTTAAAAACTGTATCGCGTGTTCTGAAAGCATCCGTTTTGACTCTACCGCTGTAACGAAGAGAAACAAGATTAGATGCTTTTGAAATGTGATGTTACAGAAGAATATTGGCAACTAGACGAGTAAGAGGTACTGAATCAGATTAGGAAGAAAAGAAATTTTGGTTCAATTTGACTAAAAATATAGATTGGTTGATTTGACACAACCCCAGGCATCAAGCAATTATCACATTGGTAATGGAAGGACGTTGTGAGTCTGTGTGTGTGTGGGTGGGAGGGGGGGACGGGGGGAGGGACAGAGGGATGAAATTTGAGATGGGAACCTACGCTTCACTGTAGTAAGCAGATTCAAACGAATGCAGACTGTATTGACTTTGAAGATATGAAGAATACTGCCCACAGTACACTAGCATCGAGAACTGTACCAAACCAGACTGAAGGTCACAGCATTATATGCACTATGAAATCAACTTTCATCAAATATCAATTTTTGTTCGGTAAAAGTAAACCTACATGAATTATATTCGCTTACAAGAAAAGATATATCTTTGTTTTCTCGTGAGATTTAATTGACATCTGAGTTGTACAAGTATTAGTTCACTCCTGCAAAATAAATGACATGTGAGGCATCATAGTATGGTTAAGATGTTTAACTATTTAACTGTGAACTTTCAAATTTTGCCAATGAACTGATCGTTTAATGAAGTTTGTGGTTGCCTGCTCGTGATTGATAACTATTATTTAAAATATATCGACTTGACACGGCAAGTCATCTTCAGGTGAGGTATGAAAGACTGAAGAAGACTTCCTCATTCCACAATTTACTTAGGATAATGCCTATATTATGTACATGCGTTAAAGCACTGATCACATCAGTTAGTTGCAGTTAACATCAACCGACAAGAAGCCCAGAACTTCTTTGAATAGTTAGTTTGTTTATTACTCATTCACAAATCATTTAAAAATAATAAAGAAATGTCATAATAATTGTAGAAAAGTAGCTACCACACACCTGCAGCAGTATTATCTCGTATAGATCTATATTAATATACTCGTGTTCTTGATTCTGATATGTTACGTGCAACAAAGGAGTGTACGTAACATATCACTCTTTTGTTGCACGTCTTTGCAAATAAGTTTGAATTGCTCTAGTAAAACATTTTTAAGCTATTCATTTGTGTCTCATCACTGGTCACTGCCCACACTACACAGATTCACACTTGCTACACCACACACACACACACACACACACAAAACACATACGTACAGTCTTTTATCTTAATCCTACTGATGACTTGCAGTAGCTCAGTCATGCTTTTTCCTCATTCAGTCTTGTAGAATCTGCAAGCAACTGGAGAGAGAGAGAGAGAGAGAGAGAGAGAGAGAGAGAGAGAGAGAGAGAGAGAGAGAGAGAGAGCAGGGGGAGGGGGAGGGAGGGAGAGGAGAGAGAGAGAGAGAGAAAGAGAGAGAGAGAGAGAGAGGTAGAGAGCGGTTGCTGTTGTCTCCCGCCAAATTATATTCAGTTCTGACCAAAATTGAAGCTCTGGCGACACAACCCTCTCAAAATGTGTTAGTCTCGCATGTATAACTGTTAACGATCTTGCCTCTTTCACCAACTGATTCTTATTTTCCAGATGCTTCTGTTTATGCAATTCATTCACAAAGTCTCTTTTCTCCCACAAGACAGACCTTTCCTTCTCCTTGTCCAACACTCTGGTCCAAACTGGGAGATAAAATGAATTTTATGTCAGTTGTGTATGACTTCATACACAACCTTAAGAAGAGGTGGGTTACGAGGTGGTGTGGCTTCTGTCGTTGTAGGAAAGCTGGACAGGAACATAGATAATGAATAAATAAGTTACGATAGTAAACTTGTATTTCTGCAAGCACAAAAAGACTCATTAGGAATAATGCTACAGTCCAGTTCTTAGTCAACAAGGGAGAGGCTCTCTGAAGTAAAGCACAAACGATGGTGTCGGAGCCTCGACGAGGTGGCGTCTGTATAGCATCATGTGGCGAAGAGGCTCCAGGTGTGAGTGGGCTGTCCGGCTGCCGCCGGCCGCCCTATACTGCGGCAGAGGCCGCTCATAGTTCAGAGTCGCTGGAGGCGTGGCTCAGCAGGTGTGCTCCATTGGGTCCGCCGGGTCCCGCACGACTGCTGTCGTCACGTGACAGCACTTGCAATTCCGTTGCCAACTTTGATGGTTGCAGGGCGATATCCATACGTGGTACCAATTCCCTTGGAAATTCTTAACTATATATTTTGAGCTATTTTCTATCCCCTTCAAAATTTCTACCTTTACTTTTACTTTGCTGTTTGGCTTACTTCCTAGATATTAGAAAGTATCTACTTTTATCATAATTTTCCGTTACAACTTACTTCCTTCATTTTTTAATATTCGCCGCTAATTTTCATTACCTATCGTCTTCTTAAGCTTATTTCCATGACTGCTTCTTCAGATTCCCTCTGCCAGTCACTTAGCAGTTTTGCCTATTTTTTTCTCATTGTCTTCCTATATCATCACATTGTCACCATATGCTGTTTCTTTATCTTATTTGCTGTTAAACCTTGGTGAACTTTCCTTACGCTATGGCCCATGATTATTGACGAGCTCTGGGGAGAGGCCACTTCCTTCTCAAATCTGTTCTATCTGTTCTAAACCACTTTAGTTTTTGCCGCCTATTACAAAACAGTGCAGACATTTGTTAAATAAGTGTCTAGCTCTGAACTGCATTCCTTTTGGCAGTTACACTATATTCACACTTTGCCATATCTATTCCCTTCTAAAGTGTCGTAAGTTTCTTTTTTGTACCTATGAATGTGATTACAATGTACTTCCAACATTCAGTTACTTTTACGTGTTGTAGCTCAGAGATTTTTTTCTGATTCATTGTCGAGTATCTGCAATTGATGTAACAGAATTATTTCAGTGGCTGTGTAAGCGTACATTTATTTTGCAACCTTGCTCCTGACCAGCATGCCCTGGAAACGATGAAACAATCCCACTGAGTGTTAGGGTCTGTTTAACTTGCACAAACTTTACTCACCCCACGGTTCGCTAAGATCATCACCAGGCGATATCAAGCTGGGTTGTGTTTCTCGTCTTGACCGTCTCTGCATGTTCTGAAATTTGAGAACTCTAACTAGACCTCACAGGATACAATGTTGGACCTCAGAGCGAGCATAGTAGAGTGTTTTAGAAATAATAGTGTTATTTGTGGCTTAAATCATAATTTATTTGTGATACCATACAGTATAATCAGCAGTCAAGGTCACCCGTTCGCAGATACCGTCGTTGCCTAATTTATTTGTGATAATACACAGTACGTTCACTAGTGAAGGTCACCTGTTCATACATGCCATGACCCTTACACCAAACAGAGACACCTTCATCTTCACCATCTCTACAACGACCACAAGTAAATATAGTCATTTGCCCAGTAAAATACAAAAATAGCTGTTTCAAGGTCACTTTAGCAGCTCCTTCTTTGAATGTTCCTCGTTGCACAGTTTCTTGCGCAGCGTACGTCTACTTCTAAATCTCAGTCTCCCCCAAAACTATTATGAAACGGACGGCAGAAGATATTTCCCATTGCAGCATATATAAAGGCGTGGGAAAAATGTCTTCTTAAATAGCATTGTGCAAGCTGTACTCTGATTATTTTTATGGCTAGGATCACTGCAATAACAGATGCATAGGGAACTGATGTATAGTCCTAGATCCCTCATTTAAAACTGGTACTTGAATTGTTGTGAGTTCTCTTTCGAGGAATGGTTTGCGTCGAACTTCAAGAACCTTCCAGCTCAGGTTTCCTGCAATTCTGTCATGCTCTGTTATGATCAAACAAACACGTGAGCAATGGTGCTGCCCCTCTTTGTATACTTTCAATGTCTGCTATACTGTTACTTGGTACGATTCCAACTCTCTAGACCTATATTGTGCGATGGGTCATGTGAATGTTTTCTGAGCAATTTCCTCTCTATAATTAGCGATTGTTTCAAATATCCGACCAATGAAACCACCATAATCAAATAGTAAAGTTGTGAGAACTAAAACTGACGATTTTAAAGAAGCACTTACCTCATCCACTTTTGGACGCATAGCTCTCCGAGACCAGGAGCTTCCAGATCATCATAATTGCTTCGTGGTGGATAACATTAGGCGTAAAAGTTTTTGAAAATCAGTTCCTCTGCTTTATATATTTTATGGTTTTCATTTTCATCATCAGAAAATCCGTATGTAAATGTGCAAATGGCAGGTGTAGTATAGGAAACAGATGAGGACAGAAAATGACGATATATTACCTCAAAGAGAGTAGGTCTACGAATTGCTTTTTAAAAGACATTACGTAAATAACTTTACTTTGAATCTTCATATCTTACACATTTCGAGTTGAATAATATATAAAAGAAAGTTAAATACTTGTTTCGACGTTCGTAACTGTTTGCAAAAGTGCTCTGGATAATTTTTCAGCTGTTGCAAGAACGAGTAAAGCTATCCACGGTATGGGCTGACTACATTCAGTGTATGCAACCATAGCTCTTTTGTCTCATTGTAGATAACCATGTTTTTTGTGAATGTTTAACTATTATTGTCCTCAAACATTACATAGAAGATACTTTCTCCTTGGCTCATTGCAGGTAGCCTGTCCAAATAGCAATATGAGCAATTGTACAATAATTGTTGTTGGCGAGAAGTGAGACACCGGCGCTATCAGCTATCTACGAGCAGCGAAGTTGCAGCTTCAATGTAGCAAGGCTCATGGCGAGCAGCGAGCAGCAGCGAGGCTGCATAATAAATGTACCCAACGTGCTCAACAGAGCAGCTGCCAAAAATCGAAGACCTATTGGAAGGTCTCAGTGTGCCAAACAATGTGGACATCATAGACTTTGAGACTAACCTAGCATTATGATTTTATTTGTGAATTTGTCTTACTGAAGTGTCAGGTTTGCAGTAAAGGACGAACTATCTACAGAGTCCATTAAATTAAATCAGATCAATAATCTGTAATGGGTTTCAGGTGATTGTGCATTTAATAGTCAAACATGTACATATGTGATTGCTAATAGGATTGTATTTAGTGGGTTAAGCGTTTACCAGATGCCTATTTTTACGTCTTTGGGAACAGAGTTCGTCAAGTGAACCAACTTCTAAAACTCAGTTTTTACTTATCAGCACTTTATCTTGTTCAAATCAATAAACAGAACATGAGTTTAATACCATAAGAAATTAATGATGAGTCCTCGTCCACAAGCTGTTAAAGAAACAGGAGACATTTCATTTTAAGACAGTGATTCTGGAGGGACTTTAAAAGGAACAGTTTAACTGTGAATTAACGTTAATGAAAATAAAGGATTTCATTCAGGACTTTTCACAAAAGTGCCAAAAATCATAGCAAATAAAAATGCAGCAATAAACGTTCACTCAGATGACAATGCCTGTTTCAAAGGGGTAAAGTCGAGCTTCACAGGAATGTATCCTGTAAATAAGGATACACAATGCATGTCTAAATATATTATGTACACTAAAAATTAAACTTTGCGTACATAATGTTTCCTACTGCGTTGATACATCTTCCTACTTCTATATTGGAAAAACAGATTGAAAGCATCACTTCTAACAACATCTATGACATCCCATTCTCTGATTACTACTGGCTTAGTGTGGAGACAAGGAAGACGAGATAGAATTTTGGGTTGAATCGTGATATATTAGGAAGCACAGAAACATTTATCTAATCATGTTGCAGCTTGCTTATACAAATACACACCATTTCTAAGGCGCAAAAATGTTTCGAGCCTACACGGAAGTGCACATCCTCATCAGGCTTTAGTTGTAGTATTGGACAGCTGTTTGTATTGTTTTTGTTCCAAAGAAAAGTTGGATGCACGTTTAATTGGTTGTTGACAGTTTAAGCTAGTCTACTGTATGATGAACAGTGTCAGGCATACGCATAAAGTAGACAAAGTTTAGCAAGAAACTGAAGCTGACTTTTGTAATTTATGCTTAGACAAGAGACGTGTTAGAACCAGTTACTGCTTGCAGTCACATCAGCCACTCTGGTTCACATTCCAGTAAGGTAATTTTGCATTCACCATTTAGCGTAGTCTATTATATACACTGTGAATATAACTATAGGATCCGAGTTTGAATTGTACAGAGGCAGATAATAATAGCCGAGCCTGTGAATGAATAGTCATTGCTCAATAATATGTCCAAAAATAATTGCACAATAATATGCCCGAAAGATAAGTTACCCTCTTACTTCTGTAGACAAAATATGGAGAAAGGAGGAGCTGCCACATCTGTTGAAAACAGTTTTAAATTTAAGAATATTGATATTAATAAATTTTTCTTAGAGCAGCACTTAGGAGCGTGAGCAACAGAGACAGAAGTTCATAATAGGTCCTTTTTTACAGCATCCATATACAGAGCACTATCAGGAAATTTCAACCACTTTATAAACGGTATTGAATATTTATTATCTCACCTAAATTTAAAAAACAAAGTACTAGTGGTTGCTTGTGATTTTAATGTAGATATCCTGAATAACACTGTCAGTGAACAGTTACTGAAAACAGTAACATTATCATTCAATTTAATTTCTATTGTAAATTTCCCAACTAGGGTATACAAATGTTCTAAAACTGCCATTGATAATATCTTTATAGACAACTGCAGGCAATTAAGCCACATAAAAAAAACAGAAGTAAATGGTCTATCTGACCATGACATGCAACACCAAACATTAAATTTTGAAAATTGTCAGGGTAAAACCTCTATCAGAACTGAGTACAGAAAGCCAATAAAACAGTCAAAAACTGAGAAATTTAGGACATTGCTCAACGAAATTAATTGGATGGATGTTTACAGCATCCAAGAGACAAATGGAAAATACAAAACATTCATTAATAAAGTTAGCACCTTATATGAAAATGGTTTTCCCCCTAAAGGTAACTCAAATTAAGCAGAAGTCTAATAAGAAACCATGGATCACACAAGGGATAAAGATATCATGTGAGACAGAAAGGAAACTGATATATTAGGACACCTTTGATACTAGCATTATAGCTCATTACAAACATTACTGCAAAATATTGAAGGTTATCCAGAAATCTAAACATCGGCATTATGAGAAGATGATAAATACATCCAACAATAAAATAAAAAGAATATGGGATACAGTTAAGTCAGAGACAGATAGGACCAGAAATGAGGAGGAACAAATAGCTCTAAAAATAAATGAAACCCTGGTAACAAATGCATGTTGTATTGCAAACCATTTAAACAAGTATTGGGACACTGTTACTGATAGCATGGGGTTGTTATGTTTAGTAAATAATGCAATGGAATATCTGAGACGAGTGCACACAAGCAATCTCAGTGAAATGGAATTGACACTTTCCTCACCCAAAGAAATGGAATCCATCATAACGTCCTTGAAATCAAAGCATCTAGTGGTTATGATAATATATCAACAAAGTTAATAAGAATGTTCATGTGAGCTTAGACATATCTTAAGTTATTTGTGTAATCAATCACTTATCACAGGAACATTCCTCGACTGCCTTAAATATGCTGAAGTTATTCGTCTCCACAAGAAAGGGGACAAAGAAATGCCATCAAATTACGGACCGAACTCACTTCTGCCAGCTTTTTCAAAAATAATTGAAAAGGTTATGTTCAAATGTCTGCTTAAGCACCTTAGTGAAAATAACATACTGTCATAGTCACAGTTTGGGTTTCTTAAGGCTTTTGCTGTTGAGAAGGCTATTTACACTTACAGTGAAAATGTTCTTAATTCATTAGACAACAAATTAGAGGCAATTGGCACATTCTGTGACCTGTCAAAGGGTTTTGACTGTGTGAATCACAGCATTCTGGAAACCCAGAATCTACTCTGTAGGAATCAACAGGGATTCTGGAAACAGCAATCATGTGAGACCCAACTCGCTTTATTTGTTCATGAGACCCAGAAAATATTAGATACAGGCTCCCAGGTAAATGCCATTTTCCTTGACTTCCGGAAGGCGTTCGATACAGTTCCGCACTGTCGCCTGATAAACAAAGTAAGAGCCTACGGAATATCGGATCAGCTGTGTGGCTGGATTGAAGAGTTTTTAGCAAACAGAACACAGCGTGTTGTTCTCATTGGAGAGACGTCTAGAAACGTTAAAGTAACGTCTGGCATGCCACAGGGGAGTGTTATTATACTATTGCTTTTCACAATATATATAAATTACCTAGTAGATAGTGTCGGAAGTTCCATGCGGCTTTTCGTGGATGATGCTCTAGTATACAGAGAAGTTGCAGCATTAGAAAATAGCAGTGAAATGCAGGAAGATCTGTAGCGGAGAGGCACTTGGTGCAGTGGCAACTGACCCTTAAGATAGCCAAATGTAATGTATTGCGAATACATAGAAAGAAGGATCCTTTATTGTATGATTATATGATAGCGGAACAAACACTGGTAGCTGTTACCTCTGTAAAATATCTGGGAGTATGCATACAGAACGCTTGAGTACTGCTCATCAGTGTGGGATTCGTACCAGGTCAGGTTGACAGAGGAGGTAGAGAAGATCCAAAGAACAGCGGCGCGTTTCTTCACAGGGTTATTTGGTAAGCTTGATAGTGTTACAGAGATGTTTAGCAAACTCAAGTGGCAGACTCTGCAAGAGAGGCGCACTGCATCGCGGTGTAGCTTGCTGTCCAGGTTTTGAGAGGGTGCGTTTCTGGATAAGGTATCAAATATATTGCTACCACCTATTTTTACCTCCTGTAGAGATCACGAATGTAAAATTAGAGACATTCGAGTGTGCACGGAGGCTTTCTGGCAGTTCTTCCCGCGAACTATACACGACTGGAACAGGAAAGGGAAGTAATGACAGTGGCACGTAAAGTGCCCTCCGCCACACACCGTTGAGTGGCTTGCGGAGTATAAATACAGATGTACATGTAGATTATTTTAAGTAAATTAAAGTATTGTGGCTTCACTGGTAGTGCTGTAAAGGAGTTTCAGACATGTCTTACTAATAGAAAACAGTGTCATTACACAAAATTTCAGCAGTAAGCAATCAGACACCATCTGACTGGGAGGAAATTATATGTGGTGTTCCCCAAGGTTCCATACTAGGTCCACTACTTTTTCTTGTCTATATTAATGACCTGTCATCTGTTACATTACCAGATGCCAAGATTGTCTTATTTGCTGACTATACAAACATTCTAATAAATAGTAAACCCTATATAAATTTAGAAATGGCAGCTAATCATATTTTTACTGACATTAATAAGCGGTTCATAGCCAATTCACTGTCATTAAACTTTGAAAAGACCTGCTATATGCAGTGCAGAACTTCCAAGAAATTTCCTCCTACTGTGTGTAAAATATGATGACATGTAAATAGGAGAAGTTGAGAGTGTAAAATTCTTGCGATTACAACTTGATAATGAATTCAGTTTAACGACATACTAACGAACTGCTAAAGCAATTAAACAAGTCTGTGTTTGCAATGCGAATGATGTCAAACATAGCAGATATCAATATAAAACAACTGTCGTATTTTGCTTATTTTCACTACATTATGTCATATGGTATCGTATTTTGGATAACTCCACAAATTGAGAAAAAATTTTTCGAGTAGAGAAGCGTATCATAAGAGTGATGTGTAGTGTAAATCCAAGAACATCATGTCTAAACCTATTCAAAGAATTGGGCATACTGACCACAGCTTCTCAGTATATTTATTCCTTTATGAAGTTTGTTGTAAATAATTCAACTTTTTTTTCAACTAACTGCTTAGTATACAGTATCAATGCTAAGAATAAGAACAATGTACATAAAGATTTAAAATCATTTACCCTTGCCCAGAAAGGAGTCCAGTGTTCAGCAACACATATTTTCAATAAGTTACCAGCTGCTA
This sequence comes from Schistocerca serialis cubense, assembly GCF_023864345.2. NCBI lineage: Eukaryota > Metazoa > Arthropoda > Insecta > Orthoptera > Acrididae > Schistocerca > Schistocerca serialis. The sequence continues at coordinate 64,031,452 of NC_064638.1, forward strand.
TTAAGAGTTTTAGATGTGCAGTGACAGATAGTATGATATGAGTGAACAGTGTCGCATTACATTATTTAATAAGTTATCTGTAAAATAAGTATCATATACCAGGAGTAAATCTAATGATTGTCTCTAACCAGAAGTCCGTAAATACATGTGTATACGAATTAGCTTATTTCAAATTGGTCTAAACTTGTAAATACCTTTACATATCCTATATCCTTTTAAAAAGAGATCTACATATGAATAAAGCTACTACTACTACTACTAGTACTAGTACTACTACTACTACTACTACACCTGTATGGAAGGCCAATGCTGTGCCTGTTGCTAAAGTGTTTGCCAGAAGAACCGGTGAGAGTACTGGACAAAGAGCTTGCTCCCGACATGCACAGCTCGTTAGTTGAAGCGGAAGTGAAACAATTGTTGCTCCTCTACATCGTACAGAATCATCGATTGAACAGGACGTAACCTGTACAGGCAGTACTAGGAAACGGTACAGCGCAGATCACGAGAGAAAGGAAGATATGCAGAATTTTGAGTGTAGAGGGGTGTATGGGGTGTGACCTACGCCGCCCTTTGATCACAAGAACTTCCTTTCAGTTCATAACTTTCAGAGTATAAGGATTCAGCCAGTTCTTTAAAATCCACGAGTTTCATCGGCCAGTTCGATAGCAGATTGCATCCAGATTGGCCACTAGTATATAAACTTGAATTAGTTAGTCATGCACATCGAATGTTCGGAGAAGATGTGTGGCATAGCGCCTTCCTGCTGTACCTACAAATAATTCGGAGACGAATTTTTGAGCAACTATTAGTTGCAGGAAATGCAGAACTGGACCAAAAGGGAAATCATGCCAAATCATGCCATGTGGGGATTTGGAATCGTTCGGTTTCAGAAGCCCACTGAAACTTGAATACCTATCAAGAAAAGAATCAGTTTCTCGACAAGACATGTAATACATAGGAATCTATCCAATTTTGCTACTTGAAGCCCTCACTTCAATACCAAAAATACTTGGCTGAGCACTGTGGGAATGATATCGAAATGTTTACAAGCATACTGACAAAATGAGAGAGGTTATCCATAAATCTGAACATCTGCACTATGAGAAGAAGATAATACATCCAACAATAAAATAAAAACAATATGGGATATAGTTAAGTCAAAGACAGGTAGGACCACAAATGAGAAGGAACAAATAGCTATATATATATATATATATATATATATATATATATATATATATATATATATAGAGCTATGATGTGATGTTTAAAAGATTACAAATCAAGTTCTATGCAGTGATTGATTCATTTTGCTTTGGGGAAAACTTGTGATTTGTCATAATTACATTTTCTCATGCTGCAGATGTTGAGGAATCACAATAAGAAAAGGACCATTATATCCAACTAGCTTAGCGCACGGTTCTTCCTTCACAGAGACTGTACGGCTTGCAGAGGTTTTTTGTTTCTATTTAATTGAATTTTTATGTTGTTCTGAAGTTGCGACACATTCTAAATTTTTGATGCTAACTAAGGCCATAGAAGCCAGGAGTTTTCCAAATGTACTTCTGACCAAAAAGCGATTCAGGTAGCTGGAGTCCAAAGTTTTTATTAATCGTGCATTTTGCGGGCTTGTAGAGATTATTTCCATGGCAACTTTCCTCCCCTAATAAACACCAATTTTTATAAATTAAGCTTTAAGGTTTTTTTAATGTAACGAAATATTTTCTTGATAATTTTCACCCCATATTGCATTCCTTTAGGGGTTGAATTTCCAGAAACACTTAAACAAGCAGTGTGTATTTCTAACCGAGAAGTCAAATACCAGTTGTAACAGATGTAGCACTCAAAATATGTTAGTAGTTCCTTAGTAATTTTTTATTTAAAAAACATTCACCCAGTATTTTACGCACTTAGTAGTTGAATTTCCAAAAGTGTCGACACACGTCCTTTCTGTTTTCTGAGTGAGAATCAAACTACCCATTTTCTTGTTCGTAGCTTCAAAATTACTATAGCGGGATACTTTCAAAAAGTCTTTCATCCCCTACTTCACCATCGTCGAAGAGGATTTTCAGACAGTCCTTTCTTAAACGATGTTCACATTATGAGGTCCACAACCTCTCCAAATGTCAAGTTTCTATCCTTAGCGGTTTGGATTGGGATTTGATGAGTCAGTGAATTAGGCTGACACTATTTCATCCCCTTACGGGTTGACTTTCCAAAAACCGTGAAACACATTTTTTCACCTCTAACCTAAAAGCCAAACACTAGTTTTTAAAGTCCTAGCTTTAAAAAGGTTTTCTTGATGAAATTTCCTTGCACAACTTTTCACTCCATATTTCACCATGTTAGGCAAATTTCCGAAAACAGTGATATGAGTGTGTTTTATTTCTAACAGAAAACCCAGATACAAATTTTCGTGTAGCTTCAAACATGCTTGCACAACGAAATATCTCCGTAAATACTTCCATCACCTATTTCGCCCCCATAGAGGTTGAATTTCCAAAAACAGTGAAACTGACGTTATTTTATTTGTTACTCAGAAGCCAAATTTAAATTTTCACATATAGCTTTAAAATTCTTTCACAATAAAATATTTTCGTAAAAAAAAACCTCATCTTCTATGTGACGCAATTAGGGGGCCAATTTCCAAAAGCAATGAGACACGTATTTTTCCTTCATAGCTGAGAATTCAGTTACCTGTACTCATAGATGTGGCTTTAAGAATACTTTAGTAGTTCTTTAATAATAATATACTTCCGAAACCAGATTTCCCGCACTATTTCACCCTCATAGGGTTAAATTCCCAAGAGCGAGGAAACACGATTTCTTTATTTCTCACTGAGAACCGAAATACCAATTTTCGTAGGTCTCGCATCGAAATTTCCCTAATTGCGACGTTTTTCAAAAATATGGCCTGTTTCAGCTATTAAGGTTGGAATTTAGATAAACGACTCTTATAAGATCGACAACATCGCCAAATTTCAAGTTTCTATTCTTAGTGGCTCTGGCTGAGATTATGAGTCACTCAATTGGTCACGTCACATCATTGTATTTTATATATAGAGATGTGCAAGAGATGGAAGAAGAAAAGTTAAGGATCGCCAGAGGAGCTGGGTTGTATGAGAAGGATGAACAACTCATTTCACATCGATTCTGTGTTGCTCAGTGAGCTCTATCACTGCAGAGTATCGTACTTTAATTTCATGTCAGTTTTATTGTACTTGTAGCTAGCATTGCATATAATTTGCATGTAATATCATATGTAGCTGTTACTATGTAAATGGATAAAGAAGCATAATTAACTATTTAGCATGATATGCTGTAATTAAGGTTTATATTAACCTAAAATGTGCACGGGTTGGCATACTAATCTGGTAACTGAGTCTGAAAAGTAACATGTAGTTTACACTGCATAACACAACACCAACGCCAAATACTTAAGTCCTATTTTTATTTAATTAAGAATATTCTTAAACATTCAACTAAATAGTGACATAAAATCGTTACATAAAAGCATTATGGAAAAGAGCATCATAGTGAATAATGTATGGGGAAAAGTATTTTTTATGGTTCCTTCATAATTTGAAACTAAGGATTAAAATCACTTCTAACTATCTACTGATTGTATCTGTGCATCTTGATGAATGTCTTTTGTTAAGGTTTTAATTAAGGTAAATTAAGGATAATGAAGAAATATTGAAATAGAGATCTATTTCCAATAATATTCAAAACTAGTGCATGATTTGGTTACTGTGTTGCGGCAAGCAGTGGACTGTTTCAATGCAAGAAGATCAAAGAATACCTCTCTCGGAAAATATGGATCTCTCGGAAAATATGGATCTCTCAGAAAACACGGATCTCTCGGAAAATACGGATCTCTCGGAAAATATGGACCTCTAGGAAAATATGTACCTCTCGGAAAATATGGACCTCTCGGAAAATATGGATATCTCGGAAAATATGGATATCTCGGAAAATATGGATATCTCGGAAAATATGGATCTCTCTGAACATATGGACATCTCTGAAAATATGGATATCTCTGAAAATATGGATATCTCTGAAAATATGGATATCTCTGAACATATGGATATCACTGAAAATATGGATATCTCTGAAAATATGGATCTCTCGGAAAATATGGACCTCTCGGAAAATGTCGAACTGTCGAAAACTATCGACCTCCGGAAAATTACGACACTCGAAATGTATCTGTCTCTAGAAAACTACTCACCACTCGAAAAATATCGATCTACCGACTTCTCGAAATACATCGACCTCCGAAAAAATACAGTACAATTGACGTCTCGAATAATATCGACACATCGAACAACATAGATCTATCGACAACATTACAAATACCGACAACTTGAATTATATCGAGAACTAAAATAATATCGACAACTCGAAAAATATCGACCACTTGTAGAATATCGAAAACACGGAGAATGTCGACAGCTCGGAGAATGTCGACAGCTTGGAGAATGTTGACAGCTCGGAGAATGTCGACAGCTCGGAGAATGTCGCCAAGTCGGAGAATGTCGACAGGTCGGAGAATGTCGACAGGTCGGAGTATGTCGACAGCTCGGAGAATATCGACAGCTTGCGAATAATTGACAACTAGTAAAATTTCAACATCTCGAAAGATATCTACACATCGCAAAATATCGACATATAGGAAGCTATTGACCATTTGTTATATGGCAACGATTCAAAATGTATCGATTTCTTGAAACATATCGATCTCGTGGAGGGATTAGTCTGTCGAAATAACCGATCTGTGGGAAAGTACCGATCTGTGGGAGAGTAAAGATCTGTGGGAAAGTACTGATCTGTGGGAAAGTACCGATCTGTGGGAAAGTACCGATCGAGGGGAAAGTACCGATCTGTGGGAAAGTACCGATCCGTCGAAAAGTGTCTATCTGTGGGAAAGTGTCAATCACCCGAAAAGTGTCGACTTCTCGAAAATGAAAAGTGTATCTTGAAGTAGATCGATATTTGGAAAATTACTGGTATGAAGGATATATCGACAAAATACCGATGTATTGATATATGTCCTTCTCCCTAATTATATCGATACCCAGTAGTAGTCCTATACATAGGTGTAGTTTGATGTAAAGAAAGACCTCGATCTATCGAAAATTATTGATCAAAGGAGAATTATTATCAGTCGTCAAATACAATGTATTGAAAAATGTCCATATACCGGAAAATGTCGTTATCATCGAAAATATCGGTATCTCTTTTAGTCTACATGTATCAAAAATATTGATATAATCAAAATCATTGAAATAAGGAAAAATTTCCCTATTTCGAGATATGGATGCCATATAATATTGATACCACGAAGAATATCGATCGATCGATTGAAAGATACAGATGTATTGAAAGATATCTGTCAATGGCCAGATCTCTGTCTACTGAAACATATCGATCTATCGAAAGACATACATATTACAAAATTAACAAGTCACCAATAATATCGATGCATCGAAAGACGGAGATATATCTAAAATAAAGACCTATTGAAAAATGCGGATCTACCGGAATATATCGTAGTCCTCAAAATAACAGTATCTCTAAATATATCGATATACTGGAAAGCATCGAGCAAGGGTATACGCTGATCAATCGAAACAAGTCAATCTATCAATAGAATTTGACTTAGAAATATAACGATCTATCAATAAGCTGCTATCTGTGAAAACTGTCGTTATATCAGAAAATACTAATATCTCGGAATACATCGATATAACGGAAAATGTCGGTGTCTTTCTTAAAATAACGGTTTGCAGCAAATAGTCGATGTATCGGAAAAAATTGATATCTCGAAAAATGCCAGAACTCGACGAATGTATATATATATATATATATATATATATATATATATATATATATATATATATATATATATATAAATTTCCGTTTTCTCGAAAAATAACGACATCTTTGAAATGATCAGTTTATCAAAGAATACTGATATACCGAAAAATTGCGATGTTGCGAAAAATATCAGTAGTCGAAGAATAATGATCCCCCGTGCAATATCAATCCATCGAAGGATGTTGCTCCATCAATTAATATCGGTCCTTCCAAGAATATCGATTTCTCGCAGAATATCTGTCTCTCGCAGAATATCTGTCTCTCGCAGAATATCTGTCTCTCGCAGAATATCTGCCTCTCGCAGAACATCTGCCTCTCATAGAATGTTTGCCTGTCGCAGAATATCTGCCTCTCACAGAATATCTACCTCTCGCAGAATATTGATCTACTGAAGACTATCGATCTAGAAAGATTATTGACCTGGTGTGGACTGTTGGCCAACCGGAAGATAAGATTTGTCGTAAAAATCGACCCTTCGGAAATAGACTCGTTGGAAACATCGACCCATCGGGAAATTCCGAACATCCGAAAACATCTGTACATCGAAGAATCCATCGTAGTATATCAACCTACTCGAAGAATATCAATTAAAAAATGTATACAGAATGAGATTTTCACTCTGCAGCGGAGTGTGCGCTGATATGAAACTTCCTGGCAGATTAAAACTGTGTGCCGGACCGAGACTCGAACTCGGGACCTTTGCCTTTGGCGGGCAATTGCTCTACCAACTGAGCTACCTAAGCATGACTCATGCCCCCGTTGGAAGGTAGGAGGCGAGGTACTGGCAGAAGTAAGGCTGTGAGGACGGGGCGTGAGTTGTGCTTGGGTAGCTCAGTTGGAAGAGCACTTGCCCGCGAAAGGCAAAGGTCCCAAGTTCGAGTCTCGGTCTGGCACACAGTTTTAATCTGCCAGGAAGTTTCAAAAAATGTATAGATTGCTTGAAGAATATCTATATCACGATGAATATCGATACATCGAAGAACGTAAGTCTGACAAACATCATCCATCCATCGAATAATCAGTCCCTGGAGAATAACGATCCATCGAAGAATATCTATGTCCCAAAGAATATCTATCTACCAAAGGATATCTAACTAGTAAGAATATCTATGAACCGAAGAATGTAGTTCCACCGAAGAATATCGATCAAACGTAGAATTTCCAACCAGTGAAGAATATCGAGCCACTGAAGAATATAGGTCAACCGAAGAACATCGATCGATTGTGGAGTATATACCCACTGAAGAATGTCTATCTCCGGAGGAGTATCGATCTATCGAAGAGTATAGAACTAGTGATTATCGATGTATCTATGCATACCGATTCAATGCAGAATATCGGGCAAACGGAAAGTATCAGTATCTCGAAACATTTCGGTACCTAGGCAAATATTGTTTGACGACAATATCGATCAGTCGAAGCATATTGATGTATAGAATAGTTCAGAGTTGTTGAAGAGTATTGATCTCTCGGAGGGTTGTGTCTTTGCGAAGATTATCGACCTCACAAAGTGATTTGATCTGTCAAAGAATTTCATAACATGGAGGAATATCAATCTGTCGTAGAATGCTGATATCTCGACGAATATCGATCCCTCGATGAATATCTATGTACCGTAGAATATCTAACTACCGATTAATATCTATCTACCGGAGAACATCTATCTACTGGAGAAGGACCGATCTACTGGAGGAGGAAGGATCTACTGGGGGTGTACCGATCTACCGGAGGATATCGTTATTCCGACGACTATCTTCCTCTCGGACAATGTCTATCTCTCAAGGAAGGGCGCACCATGAAGAATGTTGATGTCATGATAAATATCGATGTATCGAAAAATATGGATCTATTGAAGATTTATGAAGAACAATTTGATTGGTGAGTGAGAGTTACTGAATAAATTAGTGCGAAATTTAAGTTATGATGAATGCCCAGACTTTCAAATTGAGGGAAAAGGATTTAGCAAGAGTATTTACAGGTATCGTAGAGTAACTTTGTGAATGTGATATGGTAGTGTGAATTCTTGAATAACGACAAAACGTACAAGAATCATGATGGAACTGTTGGAGCTACAGGATTTCTTAAGGGGAGAGGGGAGAGGGAGAGATGAGGGAGGTTGATACTACCTTATCTTCGCACTTTCCTACCAATGGTTGCCTGCAATTCTGTTAATGCGTAGATTTCACAATGCCGAAGACCATGGCAAGTAATATGAGTTTTTAAAGTTTAATTTGGATTCTACGATTTGAGGGTACTAATTTCGCATTGTACCCTGATTATTTTTGCTGCAGCACCATAGGATATTTCCAGATGTTGTAATGTTTATTTCCGGTTAGAGATTTTTAATTTTATGTAAAAACCCAACAGAACAAAATATTTTTTGTCAATAACTCGATGTATGCCACAGTTTTAACACTAAGAAGGCTGTAATTTTAGATTTTCGAGTCAAAATCGTGTTATCCTTATTCTCATTAATAGCACACAAATATAACAGCCTATTTAGCTTTTATTAATGAAATATGCTTTCAGTTTCGATATAAAAATAATGTACCTAATAAAATCGAAACGATAACTGTTCGTTGTTCGAGACAATATGATTTCTGCATGCGTAGCTTGCCTCCCACGCAGTGGGCCCGGGTTCGTTTTCCAGCTGGATTGGAGAATTTCTTCGCTCGTGGACTGGGTGTTGTGTTGTCCTCATCATCATTTCATCCTCATCACCGGCGTGGGAGTCGCCCAGTGTGGTGTCGACCGCAGTAAGACCCGCAATCAGCGGCCGAACTTCCCCAGGTGGGGTCAAACAACCAGCAATACCATAAGATCATTTCATTTCTGCAAGTGATTACGAAATTTAGTTTTTGGGCCACTATACAAAAAATTACAATTTTAGAGTTTTTCCCTTTCTCAGATAAATTGCTGGGGACACCCAGCGTGGGAGGTAAATTAGTGTCATATGCTCACAAGTAATATTCTCATACAAATTATTGTAGAAGGTATGATTTACGTAAATATCTCTAATGAGCTCTGTGAAAACCGTCATGAAATCCCAGTTGAAGTACAGTAGTTCACTGCTCAGATAACATTAAGTCAGATACATGTTTTTTGCTACTACGATATTAAAATACAACACATACATGAAACCAATCGGGTGTTATAAAACAGTAAATATATTGTAACCTCCCAACCTACCAACAGAAAAAAATAAGCATAACATCACATTCAGTGTAACCTAGCACCAGTTCATTATTCCATTACCTAGCAATAATAACGTGACTAACCTCTCAATAAAATTGTGGCTTACTTATAATCTTTCAATAATTATCTGACTGTGAATCTAACTCATAAATCTGGACGTCAGCAGTGCTGCGTCATAGACCTGAAAGATCATACTGAATAAATTGAAAATTCGTACCTCAATGAAGTCTCTGGATAATGCATATATATCTGATCCTATAAGAAATTCTTGTAGCGCAGCCCAGTGCAATGCTGGTCGATAGATTTGTCATGTGTAAAAAGAAACAACTGATTTTTCTTTACAATAATCGGAATGACCATTGATTGGAGCTGGCCGGAGTGGCCGTGCGGTTCTAGGCGCTGTAGTCTGGAGCCAAGCGGCCGCTATGGTCACAGGTTCGAATCCTGCCTTGGGCATGGATGTGTGCGATGTCCTTAGGTTAGTTAGGTTTAATTAGTTCTAAGTTCTAGGTGACTGATGACCTCACTGGTTAAGTCGCATAGTGCTCAGAGCCATTTGAACCATGGATTGGAGAAATTAGTAAATTCTTTAAATTGAAATGAATGATTGTCAAAAGTTATTGTTTTATAAGAAAGATTATTATTAAGAGATTTTTAAAAACATTTACATAGGACTTGATATAACAATAGTACACATGAAAAAATGTTTATTATGCTGAAAAGTAGTAAACTTCGAATTAACAGGTAATGAAACGTGTACTTATTATGTATGTTCTCTAGTTGTCTTTCCCAAAACATTCAGTCATTATACTATGCGATATAAGGCATACTGTCAAAAGGAACTGCAACAAATACTTAAATAACTACATAGCATTTCTTAACTAACAGAAAATATATAAACTTCATCATTATCATTACCTGCAAAGAAAAATTTCATTATTCATTACCCTATTCTTCATATAACTATTCATCATTTATTATCATCTGCAAAAAATACACTTCATTGTTAATTATTCATATTCATATTACCATGTACTTCATACAACTATTCATTATCATTCATTACTTCATACATTATAGAGATTCTTACTTCTAGCATATTTCGTCACTAAAATTAACATGTGTAGTTCTGTCTGACAGCCTGCATTAATCGCCTCGTATTCTGAAAGAAAAAAAATTAGTTAAGACTGCTATTATACAGTGTGTATAGTATATTCTTGTTAATGCTTGTTAATTCTGATCGAGTTACTCTTCATGACAACGTATTGCGTTTTCTTTCGTTCATTCTGATGGTGAAATTTCCATTTCATACCACTGTGGTTATTTAATTTATTTCTTTTACACGGTATTACTTTCCGAAAATGATGAATATGGATTAATATCCTGCATTTAAATGACATACCCATTAAATAAAAACTTGTTTCTTGTGATGTAACTAAGCATACAGCATAGCATGACAGAAAACATATTAGGTCAAAAACATAGACAGTTTCAAGTGCGAAAATATACACACAATACATAATGTAGTAGCAAAAAATGTAGAGTAGTCAAGATATTGAGATATCACAAGAAAAAATGTCAAAGTCAACTTGTTTGTTGCATCTTAAAGATTTCATAGTGTATACAGAGAAAATTCTACTTTCGATAGGAAAATCATCATACATACACAAAAAAATGGAATTACGCACAGTCTGATATATAACGACAAGAAAAGAGACCTGCTAACCTTATCTTGCTGGGTACTTTCCATGAAAAAATATGATCATCATCAGTAAGAAGTCACATGAATATAATTGCAAGGTCACATGTTTTGTAAGTTTATCTGGAAAAATGTGCACAGTCTGATGCATAACGAGAAGAAAAGTGACCTGCTAACCTTACCTTGCCGGGCATTCACCAAGAAAAAATACAATCATCATCAGTAAGTGGTCATGTAAATATCTGGAAATGTCATTAAAGTGTGATAAATCATAAAGTATGTTCATTCAATAAAGGGTTTAATATTGGAAATATAGTGATTGTCCTTGCTCTTTCTAGTTCTCAAAGTTTCGACGTGTACTACATTGGGGTGACGAATGCTGTGAATTCTATATGGACCTGCGTATAGAAGATCAAATTTACTGCATCTACTCTTTCCACTGGTGGATAAATAATGTGTGCGTACTAATACCTTCTGTCCGATGCGAAAGTCACGGCGTGTAAAAAACCTGTTTTTGTTGTCTTCTCCGGCGCACTGCGGTACGTTAGATGTTGTTGAGGGCAATGTCAATTATTTCATGGTGGCGTAGCCGACGAGATGTAGGAAAAGATACTAATTCTTTAATTTTGTTAGGTGGTTCAACATTTTTTAATATAACAGTCGTAGATTCATTTGGTATGGAGATAATTACATCCTAGAATGAAAGTATGTGTGTGTCCCAATCAATATGTCTTTTATGGCAGTATATTCTACATAGTTTAGACTACCAATTTCTTTCATCAGTCGTTCAGAAGCGTTCGAAGAAGAGTGATACCTAGATTTATATATCGGAGAAATGTTTCTAGCTCGTAACATAGTCTCCATATCGCAGATCGAATTTGTGGTCCATTGTCAGAAATTACTTTCAATACATGTACTACATGAAACAGAAAATGTTTTACAAATGCATTCGAAATAGATTTAGCAGAAGCTTTGTGTAATGGAGTGAAGATAACAAATTTCGAATTGAGTTCAACAGCAACAAAGATGTAACAAAAACCTCTATTAGATCTGGGAATCGGACCAAAAATGTCTACAGCGGCCATGAGTCTCAATTTAACGGGTACAACGGGGTGTAACGGAGGTATATTTGAAGTTGTGTCTGATTTAGCTCTCTGGCTGATTTTACATGACACTAAAACTCGTCGAATACGTTTCTCCATGTTAGCAAAATAACAGTTCTGTCTCAGTATAAGAAAACGTTTCCTGGCTCCATAATGTGCGTAACTTAAATGAGTATACCAAATTAATTTGTTAACAAGCTTGTCAGGAATTCATAATAACCAGTTGTTACTGTCAGGGTGAGAGCGGCGAAACAGAACGTTATTGCGTACAGTGTAATGGTTTCTAATAGTAACGTTATTCTTATCTTGCTAAAGGTGTTTAATTTCTTTTCATGCGTTGTCTTTGCTCTGCTCTTGTGCTATGTCTCGTAATGACGACGAAATGAAATTTTCAAATGCCACTCGTTGAGTGTACATGACGCTAGAATTTGCTTGGCAGAAGTTGGTTGCGATGTTTTGCTGGTTGTTGCTGAGAGAACGGGATAGTGCGTCTGCTACAATATTTTGTCTACCGGAAATGTGAACAATTGTAACATTAAATTCCTGTAAATAAAGTTCCCCTCCCCTTAATCTGTCATGTGTAAATTTAGCGGAAAGTAAAAACTGTATAGCTCTATGATCTGTGTTAACGGTAGTATGGCTTCCAGAAAGAAAATGCCTAAATCTGGTAAATGCCCATACAACACATAATGTTTCAAGTTCTGTAACAGAATAATTATGTTCAGCAGGTGACAGAATGCGACTTGCAAAGGTGATGTTTTTAATTACTGTATTACCGTCTTCTTCAGTTACTTGAAAAATTTGTACGCCTAAAGCTGTTAGAACTGTCGGTGGCAATGGAAAATTTTCTGGTAGGATCTGGGTGTGATAAAAGTGGTGCGTTCAACAAGGCATGTTTCAGATTAACAACTCAGACTGTGTGTAGTGTCCCTTTTGCAATATTCATCCTTATCGAGGTGAAACATAAATAAAAATGACTGTATGTGACCCAAAATGAACTGCAAACATCGATTTATCTGTGAAAGGCAATAACACTAACTGTAAAAATATACAATATAGATCGATAAATGCAGAAAAGATATTATTTATATTGTATGAGATTATAATGTGATTATCTTTGTAAGAGTATAAAATACAATGCAATGCTCATTCTTCTATCTAGTCTGTTTTGTTCTGTTCGTTCTGGTGTTAGCTGGAATAAGGTATGCAAGCTATTGTGCTGCGTTAGCATTTGTTTCTGTCATAACGTAAATGCAAATATTTAATGGTGTAAACTGTGTCCCAGTAAGAATATATTAGTATAAAGTGATCTCCGTGTGTTATTTCAAGAACCTACGCCACATTTATCTTATGAAAAGAATATTTTATGAAAATTGTTTAGCATGTTTCCAGCTGCTGCGGAGCGAGTAACAGTGATCTCTGACTGCTAACAATTAGCCGCCATTACGCGGAACATTTCAAAATATTTTTTCACAGCACAATGTCTGATAGCCGGAGCGGAAGAAATTATGTAAAAATATTCAGTGAGATTAATTAAAGTAATCCAGTGAAATAATTTTATTAAAACTTGTCCATTTTCTGTGATAGTGAACTGGAGCTGAGTAATACTACGCTATTGCATTTACAATAATTTGTAGGGAGTCTGGCGCTCGATAAAACCAGATATAATACGTAATTGGCAACCTACGAAATTCATTATTTTGCTTATTATATCTCTTTTGTATTTTTTTGAAAGCTAAAAGTAAAAACTAACTCCACTAAAATTCAGTAACAGATCACGATAAATCAAAGGACAAACAAATTTACTAGGAGAGTGTTTCCCCTAAATAAATAGTTACAATATTTTTTAAGAGATATAATATGTGCTTGGCTATCCCAGGACCAAATAGTATTTTTACCCGTCAACTGGCATCGTCTAGGGGTGTCTAAAACAGCGTAATGAATAAAATTACGGAAAAAGTTAATTAAACCCAGAAAGCTACGTAGTTGATTCTTTGTCGTTGGAACAGTAATGTCACGTAAAGCTTGAAGTTTTTCCGGGTCAGGCGCAATGCCTTCTGCTGAAATTACATGTCCAAGAAATTTTATGGAAGTTACGCCAAAGCGCGGTTTGCTAAGATTAACTGTGATTCCTTGTGCGCGAAAAGTTTGCAACAGTTGTTCCAGAATCAAATAGTGTTCAGACCAGTTAGCTTCTGCGATAAGGATGTCATCTACATACGTTGTGAATCTCTCTGTAAGTTCTGCGGGAAGTATAGTATTTAAACCACGAATAAATGCTGCTAAGAAATTGTTAAACCAAACGGTAATTTGCAAAATTAATAACAATCACCAAAACAGAGAAATGCTGTGTACTTTCTGCGGTTCAGATGGAGCTGAATATGCCAAAATCCCGATTTTAAATCTAAGGTGGAATAAATAGCAGGAGCATGAAATTTCTATAGAAGTTCTTCTAGTTTCTGTGGTCGATCTGTTTCATTAATAATAATGTCGTTGACATGACGCGAATCAAGTACGAGGCGAAGTGAGCCATCCTTTTTCTTAACAATATGAAGGGGGTTTATGTACGGACTAACTGCCGGTTCAATAATACCTTGGTCAAGCATAGCTTGCAATTCTTTCTTAAATTGTTCTCTGTGAATATATGGAATGGGATAATGTTTGGCTTTAAATGTATCGTGCCGTTTAAGTTGAAATTCATACATAAAACAGGACATAGTACCAGAAACGTTGTCAAAAACTGGAGCTTGCTGTAAAAGAATATTGCGTCGTTGAGTACGTTCGTAATCTGTATTTGTACTGCTCTGTTTAACCTTATGTGAATTGATTTGCATAACGCCATAGTCGGTTCTTTCTGGTGTATCGTAGTTGTGAACATACGTATCTGTGAACATTGTGGAATGACAGTCTGTTACGTGATGCAGAAATGACCTCTGTCCGATTAATTGTTTGTTCTTCTGCAGATAAAGAGTGCTGAAATACTAATGACAGTAGAGTATTTTCATCCTTTAACATTAAATAGTAATTTTGAAAGTCAATGATTGCGTCGTGTTGTACCAATAAATTCGTACCTAAAATAACGTCTGTTGTCAATAAGGGAACAATCCAAAAATTTGAGTGCAACGTATGACCTGCAACACAAAATAAGTGTGTCTGTAATTTTACATCTACTCCTTTACTAGATACTGCTCCTTTTACTTTAGTTTTGCCTAATGGTAACGTAGGATAAGTATTCTCTTTGTTACATTCGTTGAATGTTTCTTCATTTATAACTGACATAGGTGATCCAGAATCAATTACTGCTGAAAATGTGGATGATCCAATCTTTACTTCAATGACAGGATGGGAAATGGTTTTTGAATAACTGGTTTTTCATGCATAAGTGTGTCTCGGATGTCGTCAGAAGTAATAACATTTTCGTGAACAAGAGTCTGTATGTCAAAAGTATTGCTTACCTTGCTGGAAGATTCAATCTGTACTGTACCTAGTAAAATTCTTTCTGACGTGGTGTTATTTGCGGGAGGATGCTATGGCATTTCGACTATTTGAACTGTTCTATTATTTCCTCCTGACGTATTAGGTTCGTGATGACACCGACTGTCTCGTTGATTCATGATAATCTCTTGTTGCGGATGATTCTGCTGCTGGTAAGACCGACTGTTATGCTGAAAACTGTGCTCATTACTTTTACGTCTGTCATTATAGTCATTACTATACGGCGCGTTGCGATAAGAGTTGAAATGATGTGTTTTTTGTACATAGTGATTTCCTTGTTGCTGTGCGTTATTATGTGGTGGGGCCGACGCTCTACGTGTAGGCGGCGAACCATTAAAGCTTGGTTGACCATGTACATTACATTGTTGGTTAGGTATTACGTTGTTGGTTAGGTATGCTAACCGGCTGGTTTTGTTGTTGTTGTGGGGAAAAGCCTCTATTGTCGGCAAAATATGTTTGCTGTTGCTGATAATTATGACGATACTGATGATTAAAATTTTGTCACTTATTAAAATTATATTGGTAGTTCGGAAGTGTCTAATGAAAGTTGTCACTTTCAGGTAAAACTTATCTAATCAGATATTCTTTACTCATTCCTTATCCTAGATAGATCGATAGTTGAGGAGCTGTTTTGATAGATATAAAGGAAAGTAAAAGAGTAGGCAGCAGTGCAGAAAACTAAAGAAGAAATAGCACTACTACGGCTCGGGGCACTGTACACGCTATGGCACATATTCATCGAAGTGTAATGAATCCCCTGAGGTCAAAAGCTGCAAATAAACTCTAGTTTCTGCGTTACTGACCAAGCTGGTGGAAATGCAAAAACAAAGTGTTGTATCCAGTCGAAGGTGTGAATCTGTGTTCTGTCACTTTTAAATACCTTAAATACCTTAAATTATCTCACGCATTGCTCCATAATCTGTTCAGTAAGTTGTTCAGTAGAGGTGCCAAGTTTTTCATTAATTTGTTTGAACGACCTATCGTGGTTTTCATTCGACTGTTTGAAACTTTCGTTAAGTTGTTTGAAATGGTTGTCGTGTTTTTCATTCGACTGTTTGAGATTTTCATTAAGTTGTTTGATCGATTCATTAATTTATAGCAATAATGCCATAACTTGATCCATGCCAAAAGTAGCTACTCTATTTTCTGTGCTGTGTGATGATGTATCTGCATGTGTCACGTTTTGTGTAACCATTTCCTCATTGTCTGATTTATGAAAAGGTTTGCTAATTGGATGTGCATTGTTGGTCACTACACAATTAAATAAATCTGACAAATTATGACTACATTGTTCATTTTCGTTAGAATCATTTATATGTTCACTATGTAAGTTTTGTAAATCAGGTGTATCAAACTGGGCAGCGTTCATTGTAACGGATCAATTGTCGTTAAATTAAGTGTGGACATAATTGAATTTGTTTGTTCATCATTTGAAATAACATCATTACTTGTGGTCGGCACACACTGATTATCCATAATTGGAGGATTATCATTAAGACACAGAGTATCGCTAGTATTATCGGTCAAATTATTCGAGTCGACTTTTTCACTCATTACACATCGCGATGTACTGTTAGAAGTTTTTCGTGGCATTTTCACAACTCTAAGGTAGGCACAAAATCAAAGACGAAGCAAAATTGAACAAATTCAATAACAACAAAGAGCAACAAATTGCCGATGATCTCTGAAAGAGGGAGTGACAAATTAATAAATGCGTTGCGCCAGATGCAAACAACATGTAACATTAAGTAAATAAGAGTAGATATGTAACTGACTACTTCTCAGAAATTCACAAAAAATACGATCCTGGCTGGTTGTCGACAAGTGTAACCTCCCAACAGAAAAAATTCGTAACCTACCAACAAAAAAATAATAAGTATAACATTCACATTCAGCGTAACCTAGCAACAGTTTATTATTCCATAACCTGGCAATAATAACGTGACTAGCCTCTGAATAAAATTGTGCCTCACTTATAACCTTTCAATAATTATCTGACTGTGAACCTAACTGATAAATTTGGACGTCAGCAGTGCTGCGTCGTGGCCCTGAAAGATCATACTGAATACATTGAAAATTCTTACCTCAATGAAGTCGCCCGATAACGCATATATACCTGCTCCTATAAGAAATTTCTCTGGCACAGCCCAGTGCAACGCTGACCGATAGATTTGTCATGTATAAAAAGGAACAACTGATTTTTCTTTACAATAATCGGGATGACAATGGATTGGAGAAGTTAGTAAATTCTTTAAATTGAGATGAATGGCTGTCAAAAGTTATTTTTTTATAAGAAAGATTATTAAGACATTTTTTAAAAACATTTACATGAGACTTGATATAACAATGGCACATATGTGCGAGGCTGCTTTTACCTTATACTACATCGCTCAGGCACCGCCATCGCTCCCCACCACCGGCCCAGCGAACTCCATACACACGACACCTAGCTACTACTTAATCCTACTGCCACACAGTACACTTGGCCACTGTTTCTATGTTTAGATACAGTGTATCGATACGTGGAACTGTTTCAGTGTTTCGGAACGGCTACGGTTCACTATTTCTAAACACTGGTGTTTCATTCCGCCCCTGTCTCGTATAACTGGACCGGATTCGATCTCGAGCCAGACACAGAAACTGTATCGTTGTTTCAAAATAAGGCTGTTTCAGTCCACCTCTGCTTGGAACGGAATAATTGTATCGAAACAGTGATGTTTCATTCCGCTCTGTGTCGGACGAGATTCGGGCTCGGCACAGGTACTGAAACACACTTAACATACCACTTCATGAAACACTTTCAACAGTGTCGAATTCTTTTCGACAAGCAATAGCATGAAGCTTAAGATATCCGAAAATAAAGCTTCGTTTCTAGCTGACTGTCATATTCCGAAATGGCGTAACATCCGCTTTATAAACACTAACCAAACAATAATACAACACATACTATTCACATTTAAAATAATAAATATGTGAAAATCATTCAGATAAATTACACTTTTTGATAACATACGCTTCTCTGTTCATGTATAGTAATCATATTAAGAAACGTAAGTGAGCCTACAACATTTTGAATAAAGAAAGTCATAGAGTGACAGTTATTAGACTTATACATAAATTTGATGTAGGTGTAATTGCAAGCAATCTGTTTGACATATCACTGATAGTGTAATGGTGAATGGGAAGGGGAGGAAGCATGGTGAATTTATAGTAACGGTTCGAAACACCTTGAAAGACAATATTTTTCTGTTATGTTTTATTATTTATTCGAATTATTTGGCGTTATTTGTGAGTCTATAGTCACTGTGCCTATTATCCTCAATGATTCCCTTTGTGTGCATGGAAATTAGCAGGATGGGTATATTATCCATACTAACGGAATGTGGGAATCCCAGTAGCATATCCGTTCTTTCTGCAGTTTGCTCCCACCTCCAGTTCCGTTCGTGGTGGCTCTTCTGTCTTCAGCTATGGCTGTCCTCAGCCAATTGAAAAGTATGAAAGTCACACTACACGAAAGCAGCGCATTTGCTGCTGGAAATACGAAACTGCCAAGACGCCTAAGTGATAATATCATACTTTCTGCGATATGATTAGCGCTCTCGCACCTCATTTGTGTTTATGTGGACATAATTATACAGTAGACAGTCAAGATCATAAAATGTATAGGTTTATTAGATTACGAAACACAAACTGTTTCACTGTTTCGAAACGGCGTATCGAAACATTACATTGTACTGTTTCATTTGTTTCGAAACAGTAACATGTTTCAGTTTGTCCATCTCTACCACACAGTTTCTACTGCAGCCAACACTGCTCTCTGCTCCGAGATTCTCTAATAGTTTGCATATCGCAGGCAGCGCGTGAGCAATCCATCGAAATTACATCTGCTCAAGTGTGCTCGCAATAAATTCCTTAGTCATGGACCTCTTACAATATGCATTCAAATCATACATCTTTTGCAAGCCTCAAAACTATAGGACAATCAACTTCACATGTCTTATTAAATAAGATACTTCTCTAATGTCCAATTCACAGAATACGTTGCTGGAGATATGTCAAGATAGGTGGTGCCAGTGTTCAGTTTTGTGAAGAATCACACAACTATGTTTCTTGATATATACTTAATATCGCGTCTTCAAGGGCAGAGCTATTTCTACGACGTGAATACAGTGCGGAATTTAAAAACAAAATGTGCACTTCCTACATCATACATGATAAAACTGTAGAACTATTATAAAGTAGGCAGTGCTAGCACCAAGAAATGACACAAAGAGAGATACATTGATATCAAGAAAGGAGGAAGCCTTGAAACGCATCCTGTCCATCGGCAGATGGAAGATATCTGCAGCCTTCCACGATCTCAGGAATAACAGAACTCTGCTCATGAGTAGTGTCGCTCTGGCAGCACGATCTGCGGCTGAAGAACACGTCCAGCAAATGGTCATCAAGCGGCACACAACTATGACTACCCACAGTGTCAACACGAGGATCTGGAAAAATTTCGCCTTCCAGGCCGTGTCAGCGTGCACTGTCTCTATTACAGCGTAGGAGAAGTTGATGGTGAGAAGAAAGTTACCAACAACGGTGAGCAACAGCGCGGGTCCGAAGTGTCCTCCGCAGAGGCGGGCGCAGCGGTGCAGCGCCAGCCGGGCGCGCTGCAGACGCCGCAGCTCCCCCTCCGCTGCCACTGGAGCTCCTGGAAGGTCTGCACCCACCACCGCATCCTCCAGCTGTTCCTCGCAGTCCAGTGGCGGACGCACGCTCCTCAGCAGCAGCGCATTCACACTGACCATCCGATCTCTGACCGTCAGGACAATACCAACGAATTCCATCTGCCACAACGTGGATAAACCGTGCAGTCCAACGAAAATGTGTTTCACTGGTAATTTATCGAATAAATCCGATACTACGCAAATGGCTGTTAGAGATATCAGAAACACTAGAACACACAACATCACGTTAGCAATTAATCGCGTTTTAATGTAAGTTCGTCTGCCATATGAGTTTTCACAACGAGTGAGCAATATTTCCACAAGTTCTATGAGCTCTATCACCTTCACCAATTTTCCGTTCGCTGTAAAGAGGCAGATGCCCAGCATTGAAGCTGGTTCTAGCCACGTTAACAATGAAGCCGTCGGATACGAAATATAAATTAACAATGGCCATTCTCCAGGGAAACGAACAGCGATGTGATTGTACAAGTACCACATACCAGCTACAACAATGACAGCGAAACACAATGGAGTGGCAGAAACACAGGTAATCCTCTTGAAACGCTTACATGAAGTTTCTGTTGAATAACGCTTGCCGTCACTTCTCACTGGAGCAAGACCACATACCGTGTTCACAAGAAAGAGAAGTCTGACTGCCTTTCGAAAGCTATAATCGCGCATTGCTAAATCCTGAGGAAATGACTGTAAGCAATGCATCCTACAATATTCAGATTCACACCGATATATCTCAGGTTACAAGTTTTTTCTTGTAACAGCTAAGATCGTCTTGCATCCGTTGCTGAAATTCAAGGTATTGCAAATGGAGAAATCTCACAGAGACAACAAGTAACGACTCAATGATAATTGTCAGTTGTCGAACTTTGTCTCGCCTATTAGAAAAGACACATACACATGGCTGAGTCCTTCCGACCATTAACAGGCTATTGCATTGCTGCCAACCATTAGACTGAATTTTCGCACAGGCAATACCGTTAATGAAACGTCGGTCGAAGTTCATTAATTTCGTGATACCATAGCCACTCATAGAATGAGTGATCAATAGATTCCTGGAAATCAAATATACACAGTGAACAGCAAATGTGGGTTCCATTTAATGTAATTCTCACTTAGGAAACTACCCCCGGGACAATTTAATTTATGGATGTCTCACAATAACGAAGTACGCATCCCAGTGCTGTTATGTTCATACGTAAAAAACAAAGCTTCGGTCACTGCTGTAACGATATTTATTTTCTTAAGGAACTCATTTTTAGATTAAAAGCTCAGTTTCTGTGTGAACACTTGGCTAACGTGAAGGAATGGATCAAACCACATTTTACAGCTACCCCAACCAAAGAGTAAAGATACAGAAACGCGGGTTTCACTAAGCAGCAGCGGACAATGTCGAAAATTTTCTGACATGCACAAGTGATTTTTAACGCTTATAACTGTCGAATTATTATCCTGACACTTGTTTAAGACTATATACTTTCTTTGTAGAGCACTGAAAGGACCTTCGAAGACATTCGAACGACATAAAGCGTGTCGGACTGGATAGAATACCGTATGTTTATAATTAAAATGCAGCTACTCACGCAGATATTTACTGTATGGCAACGAAACTCGGTAAATATGACAGTGCTGAACCAATTAACGATAGATAAAAACTAGTTCGATTTTTGGCCAACAGGTGCTGATCTGCAGCTTTACGCTGTTCGTATAACGGGACGACATCCACGCCGTCATTTTACAAAACACAACGTGACTGAACAGTATGGCTGTCAGTGAAACTGCTTTGTGTGGACGGCAGGAGTTACAGAGCTACATTCAAAGAGTCCGACGACCGAAAGCCCTGAAGAAGGGCCGATGACATTAAATGTTAAAATAAGATGGTAAAGGAATTCGAAAACACGGACGAGCTTATTGTGGCTCTGGAATAGGATGGTGTCCTAATACGGCGGAAGTTGCTGAAGAATTTGCTGCAACTGACCATGCAGCACGTACTGCGATAGTGGCAGCGCTGGTGCAGTGACCCGAGAACTGTCCACCCCACGTTGAGCAAACAGTAGTGAAAGTTTAGCGGTCTATATTATATTGGTACCCGTACAAGATCCAGACGCTGCAGCTGCTGAACGCTCATGACCTGAAACAACGTTCTGATTTTGTTCTTCGGTTCCTGATACTGACAGAAGTTGACGTCATGTGGCTGAGCAACACTTTACGGAGTCACAAGGTACATTTTACGCTATAGGGTGCAGTGAAAAACCAGAACTGCCGAAACTGGGGTACTGTTAAGCCGCATGGTGTGCACGAAGAGCCATTGCAGTCGCCGTATATGACTGTGTAGTGTGGATGTGTAGTGTGGATTCGAAGTCACCTGTATTGTCCCGGCGGAGGTTCGGGTCCTCCCTCGGGCATGGGTGTGTGTGTGTTTGTCCTTAGAATAATTTAGGTTAAGTAGTGTGTAAGCTTAGGGACTGATGACCTTAGCAGTGAAGTCCCGTAAGATTTCACACACATTTGAACCCTTTGAACCTGTATTGTTGGTCCATTCTTCTTTAAAGACAATACACCAGAGGGCCAGACAGGTGAGCCGTGACGTCAGTGCGTTATAGAATCCTCCTTGTACGGCATGTGATTCCTCCTTTGGAAGAGCGCAGCTGTGCGGAAACCACTGTTTTCACGCAAGATGTTTAATAATAAAACCAATATAATGCCTTTCTAACTTGTTTGGCTGTTATTGCCCTCGCCCCGTTCTTAATCGTTACCTATAGAAATATTTCTAAACGGTTCTTGCATTCACTGCGCCAGATTTGCATCTGGTGGCCATAATGGAACTAACTGTTTCCAGCGAAAATCGATTCGACATTAACGCATTAGCATGTGTACCAAGTTTCGCCGCCATACCGTAATTACAGCCCACACTTGACTACTGCGAGCAGGTACAGTTCAACTATAACCACCCATTACTTAAAACAAATAATACTACGATCCGCCGTCCCGCCACCCCGACAACTGTCACGTTCTGTCACATGCAACTAACTCAGGAACGCCCCGCGTGTTTATTGTCATGGCTGTCTTACGAAGTGCCGAAAATGTTGGACTTCCGTCCTCATACATGATGTAAAACGATTTTGTCCTGACAATACAGCATTGTGCAGGCTGGAACGAAGATGGCTGATAGGTGGGCAGGCAGTATAATTACGTGACTGTGTAAATAGGATGGCGTTCTATAAGTAATGCAACACTTTCTTCTATAAGCAAGCTGTTTTTATACTGAACTCTAATTCACCATATTATTCCCCACTCCATTAGCTACGAAACTCTGTTCTCCAACATAGCCTCCGATCAAGGCGATGGCATTATGCCAATGTAAATGGAGCACTTGTATGTCCACAAGGTACCAAACTACAGGTCGATGTCTGAGCAAATGTCTTGCTGCATCAACAACCTCTCCATCATCTACGTACTGCTTCCCGTGGAGTGCATCCTTCATTGGGTCGAACAGGTCTATGTCGGAACATACGAGGTTCTTGCTGAAGGGTGGATGAGGAAGACCAGCGCGGTGAACATTTGTAAGCTTCTCTAGGGTGTGCAGACTTGTGCGAGGCCTTCCGTTGTCATGGAGAAGGTGAAGATCGTTTTCATTTTTGTGGCGACGAACACGCTGAAGTGTCCACAAGTTCCAACACAGCTCTGTGCCAGCGGTCGGCACGAGGGAGATGGGACAGTTCTGCGCCACATTGTTGCGATGATGACAGACGCCTCGCCCAACGACCCGCCGTGCATTTGTTCTCTGCCAGGTCTCCGTAGACACTGCGCAAGTGCCTATGAATATCTGCGATGCTCTGGTCGTCCTCTAAGGGAAACTCAGTGGCAGTTCTCTGCTTGGAACAAACCTCCGTTACAGACGCCATTTTGGAGGATGCGTATAGTGCCGCCACTAATCGGAACTTCATAGGAATATAATGGCCGAAGCGGGGCATATTGCACGGCGTCACACAACAAAAATTGCATTTTTTCAATCGAAATCGACCGAGAAAACATTTGTTGCATTACTTATTGAACGCCCGTCGTAACTATCAAAATTAACGTGGTAAAATTCATCCTTTTTTTGCTTCTTAAGAGATAGCTATGGCGCAACTAAGGAATCGCGAATTCCTTCGTTTGGAGGGGCCGTTACGGCCAACGTTTCGAAGGGGACATAGGAAAGCAGTGAGCGAAGTGTTAACGGATCGTAATCCAGCAGCCGAGAGTGAGAAGCGTCTCTGTTCCATTCATCAGCTGCCCATGTCCGAGTTTGGACGTGATCTTTTTCTATGCTCCTATTGGTCAGGGAACGCGACAGGGTTCTTGCCGAGGCGTCCAGTCCATCCACGAGCGGTACTCAGCGTTGGAAAACTGGCAAGACTTGCACCCCGCGCTAGGATATTCTTCTACAGCACTCCGAAATATTTAATAATGTACCAGGAACCATGTCCAGCTTTGTTTACGAATGTCAAGTAAAACCGCATGATACATCCAAGGCGAAACATTATTCCATTCCGTTCATCTGTAGAGATCAACTCAAGCCAGAACTTCCGGCTATGTTAGATCAAGTTATCACTGAAGCAGCCGTTAGTCAATGTATTAAACCTCTTCACGTTGTTAACAAGAAAGATGGCTCACTTCGCCTTGGGTTGGATTCACAAAATCATTATTACTAAAACCGATTGTCCACAAACGCTGGAAGAGCTCTTGCAAACATTTCACGAAACGTCGGTCTGTTCTACTCTGGACCTAAATATATGGATTCTGTCAAATTCAACTGGATCTTAATTGCAGAAAATACACTGCTTTCTTATGTTTTGATAACTGCTACCAATTTTGTAAATTGCCTTTTGGTTTAACAATTAGCTCCGCTGCTTTCATCTTACGATGAATACTATTCTTCCAAATAAATTAAAAGACAGAATCACTGCATACATTGACGACATCCTAATTGCAGAACGTTAGTGATCGGAACATAATTCTGTTCTTCGCATGCTACTGCAAACTTTTCTTGCAGAAGATGTTACCGTGAACCTTAGTAAATCTCATTTCGGTAAGACTACCATTAAATTTTTAGGTCACGTTATTTCGGCTGACGGCATTACGCCCGATTCCGACAAACTACAAGCCATCCGTCACATTTCAGTTCCCTCTACCAAAAAACAACTTCGCAACTATCTCAGTTTGATAAATTTTTTTCGCCGTTTCATACACCACTCTGCACTAGATACCCCACATTGTGTCATCTTACTGGTCAAAATACTATCTGGTCATGGGACGACCAAGCACAGTCCGAGTTTCTCAATTCAAAAAATGCATACTTAACGCTCAACATCTATCAAATCCTGATCCGACAAAGAATTTTTCGATTGCTACAGACAGTTCCAAGACTGCTCTTGGGGTCCATGTACTTCAGGAAATAGAAGAAAATGGTACAACTATGAAGAAGAACATCGCGTTTACTAGGCACATCCTCACATCGGCTGAAAGAAATTATTCTGTCACCGAACTCGAAATATTATGTGTTGTTTGGGCTTTCACTAAATTTCTTCACGTTCTATACGGCAGACAAAAAACAGTATACACAAATCACAGACCTATTCAGTTTCTTCTATCAGCTAAATTTACACATGACGGACTCAGTCGTTGGAGACTTTATTTGCTGGAATTTGATTTTACGATTGCCCAAATCCAAGGAACCCAGATACGCTTCCTCGTTCACTGTGCAGTAACCACAGAGGATCGCCGCCAGATTGTGCCACACTATTTTCAGCCTTCTGTATATTAAACAGGTAGCTTTTGGAAATTTTATTTCAGCACCGTTAAGACATCGCCAGAGAGCAGAGCAAGGACGACATCTGGAAAGATCAAATTTCTGTGGCGTGACACGAGCCAGACCACAATCAGAAATTACTACACCGTGCACAATAATATTCTGTTTCGCGGCGCTCGCCCTGACGCCGATAACTGGACACTCTGCATACCTGAAGAACTTGTCAATAAGTTAATCTGATATACGCACTTGTGTGACGCCCATTATTGTGCTTGCAAATGCTTTTTCATATTACGACTGAACTGTTATTTCAGAAACATGAAAAAGCGTATTCGACGAATTTGGCGACGTGCGAAATTTGTCAACAAGCTAAATCTTCTACAGTATCTCACATTGCTGCTCTGTACGTCAATGTACCCATGAAATTAAGACAAATGGCAGCTGTTTATCTATTTTGACCCGTTGCAAGACATAATAAAGGTTTCTGTTATACTTTAGTTGCTGTAGAGCTAAATTAGAAATTTGTATCTTTCACTCCGTTACGAAAAGCCATTGCTATAACTGTTTCTAACACTTTCATTAAAATTTTTGCCTCAAGTTGGACATGTTCAGAAGGTAATCTCCGGAAATGGACCGCAATTTCGATCAGTAATATGGAAACGGACACCCATTTTTATTTCCAGATATCATACTTCTTCCAACCCATGAGAGCCCATCATGAAAGAGATTGAAAAACTGTCACATCTACCTTCACAAAAGACACACTGATTGGGACAAGCACATTTCAGATTTTCAGGACGTCGTCAGTTCAATACCGAACGACTACACCATGCTTTCACCGCACCTTGTGTTGCAAAATGTAGATCCACTTAATGAAATTCGTGAAATTGTGTCTTTTCCAACTACAAAAAGATTACGACACCATGAAATGTAATCTGCTATTTTTTATGATACTACACTGAAATGTATGCTATTGTCTGTTGAATTACTGTTACATTTTTGCGTTAGGTTAGTCACTCTTTGTATTTTAGAATGTTACCATGTTTCATTTATGCTCAGTCGTGTGCTCTAATTTCGCAATACTTCTCTAGTACTTGATGATGTCACTGGTTTACTTGCCTTCACCTACGTATATTTAAGGAATCAATGTACCCTTTAACTCATGTCCATAACATGTACTCATCCATTTTGTATATATTCCAGAACCAATGTACCAAAGTCTCATTGTATTCAGATGAGACATTATGCTCATAAATAGAAAGTGCGGGAAATGCAGTATATAGAAAGCACGACTTAGGCAGCTTATAGGGAACTAAACACCATTGACACTTCTTACATTGTTTCCTAGCAGGCCTTTTATAAACATTTTCCTCTTAGTGTACTAGGTAAATAGGCAGATTGCCTATAAAGATTAAGGATTTTATCTCTGCATTTTGTGTTAGATATAAGAGTATTATTGGAATAGTTAATGAGTGTTCATGCTCTGAGCTGCACCACTTTTTTTCTGGAATGATGATGGACTATTGATGTTTAATAACAGTTCATGCCATGAGCTGCGCTCCCATAATGAGGATTATATTGATATATTTGTGTCTTTTCTTAATGATATTCTATGCTGTTAATATATATTTTTTGTAAGTTGTGTCTTTTCTAGGAAAATCTGTCTTGCTTTGTGCCACATAATCGGAGGTGTCTGTGGGAGACTGTCACGAAGCTTTACACCTAAAATACATTTCTGTTCACCATTCCTTATGAGATTGGTTATGATACTCTCTTCTTATGTTAGCACACATGACTGCCTTTTTTTGTTTCCAGGTTAATAGTTACATTTACAGCTTCCACTATTTCTGCCATTCACCCCCATCTTAGTACATTTATCTCTTGATTTCTTCGAATATGTTACGTTTATCTAGTCACTAAGGTATATTGGTCTTTCTACTCCTGTCTTTGTGCTTGCATGTACCATTACTACACGTTTTCTTTGCTCTGGCCATAGCAGTTCTTTGCTCAAGACGAATAACGATTGACTTTTAGTCATTTTATTTACAGATTAAGTTTACTGTCCTTATCAAGCATTCTCCTATCCTTCCATGTAGATGGGCGCATTGTTAGAGATATATAAGTAATTTAATAGATAGTTTTATGAAACCCTGAGGGTGCCACACAACCTATAAATATTGTGTCTTTAGTCACATGATATCATACTTTGATTCTATGATTCTATCTGTCTTATATGTATTCTACCGGCCATACAGGGCCGTACTTTTATATAATACTGCTATTTATGCGCTTTGTTCTTGTAAAAACCATCTCGACTTATCTATTCTTATTATGAATTATGCATCGGCCTCTGAGTGCCATATGAAGTTATAGATAAAAGACAATTTTTGATACCTTCCCAGCACTGATGTTTATGCTATGTAAAACTAGGCCACCTTGAGCCACAAACATGTTTTCTCTCACATATTTGCTAACAACATCAGCAATTATTTCATGTAAAACCAGGCCACTGAACATCAAATGACATTTTTGTCACCTTTTTAGTTATTAAGGTCAGTAATTATTTCTTTGTGAAACTTCGCCACTTTGAGCCGCAAATATAATGTCTGTAACTTTTTATAGCTACTAAGATCAGCATTTATATATGTAGAAAGACCTCTTGGCGTCTCTGATTGAATTTTTTCTATTCAATTGTTTTAGTTATTAAGATTTGCATGTATTCTAAGTAAAAGGCCACCTGGAGCCATTCAGTTCTTGATTGTCCTGTTACGTTTCTTACGTAATTACAGCACAGTAATGTATGTACAAGGTAACTGAGAGCCACATTATAATGTTATGAACAAGTTATGTTCTGTGTAATGTTAGGTTATTATATGTCTAATTGGCAGCATGATGTTATCTTATTCAGAGTTCACCTCCAATTTAGACTATTCACTCTGATGTAAAGCACCGTTGCTTCATCCAGTCTGTGATTTCATTGGGGTACTGAACTTTTCCGATCAAATAAATTATTCGAAGTTGACGTAGGTGGAAATGGTCATGTTGAAACACCCACGTTATGTCTTTTATTAGGTTTTGTGTGATTTAACGAAGGCGCCAAACAGTTAATTATTATGAATATATGACCATGTGGTTAATGGATGAAAGGCCATCGGTTTTTCTGCTGTGGTTTCGGGGGTATTTCAACAGTGTGCGGCTGTTCTGACATGAAATAGTTGATGATTGAAACTTTTTCTATTATTAAAGACCACAAAGGCTGCGATATACAAACCGATATGTATTTTCTATTAACACACAAATTATGATGCAGCTGCTACCTTCATTTTACATGTTTAATTACGGTTATATCTTCTATTGGTAGCTGATTTTAATTACTTCGTCACACGCAGTGATGATGGCTAACATTCACAACAATCCTCACTGCAATCCATGGTTGTTACTGGAAGACGCGGTTGACAACAAAACACGTATTTTGTCACTTGTCACTTTTGGTTTTATATCACTCGTGGATCACTAATAATGAGGGTCAACCACACAATGATAAAGGGATGTGATAATTTGTCACGCTCCGGTGGATTTACAATTTACTCCTCAGGCGACACATCCGCCATTGACACCCTACTAAGCTCGACCACCATTTTTGCGCGTCTTCTCAGTACTGATTCCACTCGACACTAATGTCACTGCCTCCTGCAGTGTTCGACCATCGGCTCCTGTCTGCTATCAACCTGGGTGTCAGATACTAATATCTATGTTTGTGCGATCACGGATCCCTTGCATCCCACCCTCAAAACCTTCTTTGTAGTCACAGGCGAAAATGAACAAAAGGTAAAAATTATCACACAGCATATAAATGAAGATGTGGAGCATTAGATTCTGGTTAACATATTGAAAGTTACAACGTATCACAAATAATACCCTATTGACTCTGGTAGCTAACTACCCCTACAAAAACATGATACAACATCAATCTATCTTAACTAACATAGCATGGTAAATATTTTAACGAACTTTGTCTTACATTCAATTAACAAAAATCTTCACTTACAAAGGTTTCTATAGGCTGTTAACTACATATTTGTTACTGGTTAATGTTTTATAACTTACTACACCAAAGACAAGAAAAAAAACTAGTCAAATTCCAGCCACCTCTTTGGTATGCCATCCTTTCAGCAGGGTTCCTACCATCCATACTACTATCACTCTAACTTATAACTCACATGGTCAACACACACGAAAGTTAAGGAAGAAATTCACAACTTATTCATTTGAGTCTTTAACACAAGAGAAAGTGTATATGAGAACAAAATATAGAATTTATACCTTGACTTATGCAGTTACTTTACAATTTCTCATGCCTCTACAGATTGATGCAATAATCTTAAATGCTCCATTATTGCACTAAATATGTCTTACATAACTATTTGCATCGCTATAACTAATGTGGTTGTCCAATGAAAAATTTTAAAATACTGATCATTTAACTTTGCCAAACATTTATACTGCCATATGCGAATTGTTATCACTAATGCTCAGATGAGAGGTACAATATTTCCTGCTATATTGGCATTAATCCAAATCTGCTATATAGATATTTATTATTCATTACAGAGTGCCAGAATTCTGTTTCTAAAGCTCGACCTAAGTATAATCATAATTGACTCTGAAGGTTCATTGGATACATGAATTAATCATTACTCATGAGTTATATTTTTTTGTTTTATCAGCATACTGTAAATGAACATGTAACCTACAAATACCTACATACAGATGTTGCTTGTGTGCAAAGTGACATACTTCAAACATCTCATATTCAGTACACTTCATAACTCCCTCACCTTAACAGCAACTTCAACTGCTTATATATATATATATATATATATCTTCAACCTACATCAACCCTCCATATTCGCCGCAATAGTTACATAAAAATACTACTCCCGGCTCCTTGACCTCTCTGTACATCATATTTCGCATCATTTATTCGAACAAGTATCTCATCATGTACTTGTTTCTTCATATGCCTTCCTATGTACAAGCTGATACATTACTTCGATTCTCTTACAATTGCTTGAACTTTTCATGCCGCATAAAACAACTCTATAAGATTACACAAACTCTTGTTTGACCAATTAGCTTCCCATCACATTTTATAAACATTGGCTTTCTGATTTGGTTCTGATTTTATTATTTCTGGCAGCATTAATTTTGCATTGTACTGACACTAAACTGATTTTTTACTTACTGAGTCTTTGACATCTCACACTCTACATTAACATTAACTACTTGTCCAGGCTATAAGCCAAGTATAAATTTGCTACATGTATCCTGACTGATTAATTTGGATGACCACTACCTATTCTAACTACTACACACTAACTTCCTTAACCTAAGAGAAAGAAGGTAGAGGAGTGAAACTTGAAATAAGAAATAAGGTCTCACCCAGCTGGGAGCATACCAGACGCCACTTGGTATACCAGCGAAAGAGTTTCTGGCTCCCTACACCTCCTCTGACTCTAACTACGGGTAACACAGGTTCTTTGGAAATTTGCTGACTCTCTTCCATTAAGTCTTTTCTCAAGTCGCCTCCCTCATCGTGTCAAATAAGATTAATGCTGGTCCTAGTAGATCTCACTCCCGACTGGACCACATCTGGAGCACCATTTTGTTTACCGGATCTCTTATTTCTTCAGTTTCTACCTCATGATCCCTTCGTCTATCTTCTCCCCTCTCGTAATTCCTGTCGTCATCATCTCTCCTATAATTGTGGTAAAACTGTCGATCATTGCCATGGTTCCTATATCCATTACCCCCACCTCTACCTCTGTAATTTTCTGGGCCTTTAAATTGACTTTGATGGTAATTATTTCCACCTTGGTTCTGATCATGGATCTGGTTGTTTTCCTGTGCACGAAAAGTTTCTAATTGATCCAATACTTCCATTAAAGTATCTTTATCTTTAATCAGGCTTCTGGACAAGTTTTCTTCCATCCTGCAACTTAACCTCCTTTTAATGGCTGATGTCTTTGTGTCGTCATTCAGTGGCTGCTCTGATGTTTCATTCAATTCCCATAGATCCTCAGCAAATTCTCTCAAGGTACCTCTCCATATATTAAGGGATTTGTGACGCAGTAAATCTTCAAGTGTTGCACACTAGTGACATTTGAACCAGTATTTCTTTAAAACATCTTCCTCAATTTGACTGTAGCTAGCAACTTCTTCTTTCTTCGTAACTCCCCAGGTGAAAGCTCCCCCTCCCCCCCCCCCCCCAATCCGGTCTATTGCAAACTGAATTTTATTTGTATCTCATAATTGTGCTCCGACATGGAGTGCACACTGATAGGAATCTAGAAGAGAACTGGGCCTGACTCTAGCTCGCAGCACTCTTATTTATATAGCCGCTGTGTGGATCGCCGAAGGTGCAGCAGACAACATTTGCCTTCCTGACTAGCCGCTGGGGCAATCAGAACACCACTTCAAGTTACTAAATAATTAATTGCTTCATTCGCTGAAGGCCAATGAAGCTCTCAATTTAGTGCAATCAGTACACAGGTAAGTATCTGTAATAAAACTCTGATATGGAGAGGCTACATACTTTTGGCATGATAATTATTTTAGTTGCACTGCACACAATAGATGAGCTCTGAACTTGCTCTTTGCAGAGACGCTACAGCTATAGTTTTATAGCTACATTTTGGAAACTTCTCACATCTTTGTTATTATAGCGTATCTCCATTCTACCAAAATCTGAACATCCTAACTTTATCTCATCACTTAGTTAATCTATCTTCCTTCCGTACCTTTAGGAGACAAAAACAGAAAATCATGAATTTCAACCAAAATACTAACCTACTGGCCATTAAAATTGCTACACCAAGAAGAAATGCAAATGATAAACGGGTATTCATTGGACAAATATATTATACTAGAACTGATATGTGATTACATTTTCACGTAATTTGGGTGCATTGATCCTGAGAAATAAATACCCAGAACAACCACCTCTGGCCGTAATAACGGCTTTGATACGCCTGGGCATTGAGTGAAACAGAGCTTGGATGGCGTGTACAGATACAGCTGCCCATGTAGCTTCAACACGATACCACATCCCATGAATAGTAGTGACTGGTTTATTGTGACGAGCCAGTTGCTCGGCCACCATTGACCAGACGTTTTCAGTTGGTGAGAGCTCTGCAGAATGTGCTGGACAGGGCAGCAGTCGAACATTTTCTGTATCCAGAAAGGCCCGTACAGGACCTGCAACATGTGGTCGTGCATTATCCTGCTGAAATGTAGGGTTTAGCAGGGATCGAATGAAGGGGGCCCTTAAGGCATAAGACAGTGCGGCGTATTCAGCCGATAACTAAGTTCAGGAAATGGTACTGTAATGTTTGGTCAAATAAATAAAGTTATATGTGTTCGAGTGTGAGTGACAGCTGCTCATTTTGGCCCCTTTCCACAATTCCAACTACCTGTCCTTTCCTGGGGGTTTAGCAGGGCGTTTCAGTATATGCGACTATGTATACCTAATGCAATCTATACAATTCAGACCATCCGAAAAGACTTCGTATTTTCCATGTTTCCCAAGTCCAAAGTATAATATAAACTAGTTTGTATTGCTGTATATGAAATTAGGACCACATTTTATTACCAGAGCCCTTAGGAGATGCAGAAAATCTGCTAATGGGACTGCATAAATTACATTTACCTTTGCATTATACTAACATCCACTACCCCAGTAGTGGAAATATGTGAGCCACAAACGTTTCTCTACTGCAACAGAACAAACAAATTACATCGGTATTTGCTACATACATGTTCTATACACAAAATCATTAATAAGGAATTGTTTAACACTGTCCGACAGAATGTTTACTTTTGTAAAGGCATGCGGAGTAACGTCGTTTGTAGGAGGAATCACAATTCGTCCATGTCGCTACATATAGTGGTATTCTGCCGAACAGCGTTCGAGATTGAGACAAATTGTTTTTATACTGCGATAATGCAACACGTCCACATCACTATCATCTAATGCATTTAGACAGTCCTCCACAGGATCAAACACTAAACAGTCCATTCATTAGCGATAAATCATAACTTACAAATATATTTCCTGACGAATTTTTTTCATAATGGATCTTGATGCTTATATTTTCTCGAAATGACCTACAATGCTCCCCTGCAAATTTTCTCACAATACTCCTCTTGCTACAGACGTGCCGCTCTCATGTAGCAGAAATTCAAGTTTCATTATGACACCATGTCTCAAGAATGTTTCCTATAAAAAGTACACATATCGGATGTCATTTGTCTTTTATATCTAGTGCTTCCATTTTGTCACTAATTCCGTTTACTTACACTGTATGTTGCGTTTTTTCCAAGGTGTATCTGTAAATCACTGTAGGCAGTTAATTATAACTGATAAGTGTGGTTATGCTACCCTGTGGTACACATCGATTATCCACTGCAAAGCACTCAGATGTGGTGTCATCCTTCTCCTATATCCAGTGCTTACATTAAAGTCCTATAGCTTCTGCCACGAATTGCGACTACCCCCTTTGTATAGCGCTTTTTCCAAGTGTATCTAAGAATTAGTGTAGGTACTAATTATATTTGTTGTGTAATAGTCTGATGTGCGCTACACTATGGAAGTAGCTACTGGCTAGCATACCACTTGTGGAGTGCACAAGAGAGTTTCTTAGGCTAGGCAGTAGTTGAGGTGCTCCGAGGAACACTCGCCAGTCGATTCACAGCAACAGAAGTCAAACGGCTTTCAGAATAAAAACACTTCGGCTGTCACAATTCTATCAGGAAACTGTCGAAGCATTCGTAATAAAGTTCTTGTATTTACTGCCCTCCAGGAAAGTTCTCGTTCAAATTGTTCTTGGGGCTGAGAGCTGGCTGAAAGCCGAAGTGGAAAGCACTGAGATACTTGCTGACTCGTCGACTGTATATCGGAAAGACAGGTTAGAGGCCATAGAACGGGGAGTTTTCATTACAGTTGACAAAAAGGTTTTGCCCCTAATGAGGTTGAAGTTGAGTGTGACAGTGAAGTCGTCTGGTTGCGTATAACAGATGTAGGTGAAACTACGTCAATTGTCGGTTTTTTTACCTTCCGCCCGATTCCGCTGTAGCAGTTTCAGAGCCATTCAAAGAAAGTCTACGGTCAATAGTGCATAAATACTCAGATCACGCAATACTAGTTGGAGGCGACTTTGATCTGCCGGTAGCTCGGTAGCCAATACACAATAGAAATTTCTTAGACCTTGTAGCTACAAATGGATCGAACTTTATCGAAATTGGGATTTAGCGTTCATGATGTCATTATAGCACTGTGATTACGAAAGTTAATAAGTCAAAAAGGCTAGGAATCTGGTTTTGCTAGACAGAGCAGATAAGCATTTATTAACATCTTACTGATACAGTGAACTGGCATCATTTACTACCAGTAAGACGGACTTGCCGGTCGCTGTGGCCGAGCGGATCTAGGCGCTTCAGTCTGGAACCACGCTACTGCTACGGTCGCAGGTTCGAATCCTGTCTCGGGCATGGATGTGTCTGATGTCCTTAGGTTACTTAGGTTTACGTAGTTCTAAGTCTAGTGGACTGATGACCTCAGATTTTACACTACTGGCCATTAAAATTGCTACACCAAGAAGAAATGTAGATGATAAACGGGTATTCATTGGACAAATATATTATACTAGAACTGACATGTGATTACATTTTCACGCAATTTGGGTGCACAGACCGTGAGAAATCAGTACGCAGAAAAACCACCTCTGGCTGTAATAACGGCCTTGATACGCCTGGTCATTAAGTCAGATACATCTTGGATGGCGTGTACAGGTACAGCTGCCCATGCAGCTTCAACACGATACTACAGTTCATCAAGAGTAGTGACTGGCGTATTGTGACGAGCCAGTTGCTCCGCCACCATTGACCAAACGTTTTCAATTGGTGAGAGATCTGGAGAATGTGCCGGCCAGGGCAGCAGTCGAACATTTTATGTATCCAGAAAGGCCCGTACAGAACCTGCAACATGCGGTCGTGCATTATCCTGCTGAATTATAGGCTTTCGCAGGGATAGAATGAAGGGTAGAGCCACGGGTCGTAACGCATCTGAAATGTAACGTCCACTATTCAAGGTGCCGTCAATGCGTACAAGAGGTGACAGAGACGTGTAACCAATGGCACCCCATACCATCACGCCAGGTGATATGCCAGTATGGTGATGACGAATACACGCTTCCAATGTGCATTCACCGCGATGTCGCCAAACACGGATGCGACCATCGTGATGCTGTAAACAAAACCTGAATTCTTCTGAGAAAAAGACGTTTTGCTATTCTTGCACCCAGATTCCCCGTTGAGTAAACGATCGCAGGCGCTCCTGACTGTGATGCAGCGTCAAGAGTAACCGCAGCCATGGTCTCCGAGCTGATAGTCCATGCTGCTGCAAACGTCGTCGAACTGTTCGTGCAGATGGTTGTTGTCTTGCAAACGTCCCCATCTGTTGACTCAGGGATCGAGACGTGGCTGCACGATCCTTTAGATCCATGTGGATAAGATGCCGGTTATCTCGAGTACTAGTGATACGAGTCCGTTGGGATTCAGCAAGTCGTTCCGTATTACCCTCCTGAACCCACCAATTCCATATTCTGCTAACAGTCATCGGATCTCGACCAACGCGAGCAGCAATGGCGCGATACGATAAACCGCAATCGCGATAGGCTACAATCCGACATTTATCAAAGTCGGAAACGTGATCGTACGCATTTCTACTCCTTACACGAGGCATCACAACAACGTTTCACCAGGAAACGCCGGTCAACTGCTGTTTGTGTATGAGAAATCGGTTGGAAACTTTCCTCATATCAGCGCGTTGTAGGTGTCGCCACTGGCGCCACCCTTGTGTGTATGCTTTGAAACGTTAATCATTTGCATATCACAGCATCTTCTTCCTGTCGGTTAAATCTCGCGTCTGTAGCACGTCATGCTCGTGGTGTAGCAATTTTAATGGCCAGTAGTGTATATAGCGCGTAAGGACCACGAAGATAAGATACGATAAATAAGGGCTCATACGGAGGCACACAGACATTCGTCTTTCCCTCACTCTATTCTCGAGTGGAGCAGGGGGGAAAATGACAAATAGTGGTAGATGGTACCCTCCGGCACGCACCTTTCTGTGGCTTGCGGAGCACCAATGTAGATGTGGATGTAGATGTTTTTCCATGCAGTACACCGAAACACAGCCTGTAGTTGCTTCTAGCTCAGCAGAGTGTAGAGTACAGGACAGCTCTGGCACGTTATATGTACACTCGTGATCAGAGGTATCCGAACGACCTAAATTGCATTTCGCCTGATTCGCATGCAACCCACATAACGCAGCTGTCTAGCAGGTCCTCTAATCGCTCCTTGGTACAGTCGTTTGACTTTTGAAAATGGTTCCAACAAGTCACCACTAGAAAACACTGCTCTGTATCGCAATAACTCAAGATGTAAAGTAATACTACGATACTACAATTATCAGGAAACTCCTTATCACAGATAAGACTATCCTTAAGGCTTGTAAGCTCACATTTATTACAATAAATGACATACCTGAAATGTTACCACTCTCATTATTACGTCAGATAGGTAACGCACGTAGTAAGTTCGTCGTATTCATGATTTCCTCTTCAAAGTAATATACCGTACTTATTATTTAACACAAAATGACATTAACAATTTAAGTTATTCACGAGTAGGTAGTTGAGAATATGTTTGAACTTCAAATGACACGACGAACCGTCTCGTTCTGCACATGGATTCAAACCCAGGTCATGCAGAGTAAGCAAAGATTTCGTGACTGACGGAAACTAACAGTCATTCCTGATTAGACATACAGAGTGTGGTATACTTCGATTTGAGACAGTATCAATTAGCAAATACCAATTTTAAATTACATAACGCAAATATTTTTAACTGACGCGAATTCCTACCCACCTGTTAACGAAATACGAGAGAAGTTAAATATTGCTTCTTAACAAGTAACTTACTTGAAATGCAGTGAGGTAAACCTTTTTGTTGGACAGGGATTCGAACCCAGAACCTAATCGTATAGATATTGAAGGACAATCAACTTTG
Organism: Schistocerca serialis cubense; assembly: GCF_023864345.2. Lineage (NCBI taxonomy): Eukaryota > Metazoa > Arthropoda > Insecta > Orthoptera > Acrididae > Schistocerca > Schistocerca serialis. The sequence goes on from NC_064638.1 coordinate 64,069,471, forward strand.
ACATATCGCATTTTCTCGGCAGTAGCTAGATGTTTTAACTGAAATGACAAGACGAAACATTAATTTTTTCCTTCCCAGGACTCCAACCCAGCAACTATCGCTGTTTTATTCTAGAGAAAACGAACGTTAAATATGGGTTTGTTGCACCAGCAGCGACATGTGAGCGTGTTTGAACTAGAAATAATATGACGAAGAGTTTAGTGCTGACTGGGAATAGATCTCCACACATATCGTTGTTGACTACACACAAAGAGTCGTCAGCTACCGAATTTTTCTCCACCAGCAGCTCGGAATAACATCTTGAACTTACAGTGATCTTGCAAATAGTTCTGTGTCTCATTGGGATTCAAAAACGTCAAATTATTATCGAAATTATTATCCAGCAGCAGATAGGTGTTCTCATGGTAGAGCTTGATAATACATAATGAAATCTTTAGTGACTGGCCAGGATTCGAACCCATTCACGCTCAATACGTTGAGATGTTGAGAAATCTGCAGTTTTGAAAAAACAACAAATTGTAGCCGAGCTGTATTGTCACGAATGGAAAAAATTCCGCGTTAAGGGCGGTCTGAGTTCCATTCCCAGTTCAGAACCAATTTTATCGACATGCAGAAGCTCAGATAAATGAAGGAATAAGTGTCCTGTGAGCCGACATAGCGTTTGTTTGGTCACTAGAAATAAATTACTAGTATAAGAAAGGTTACTGGTGATAGAGTTTCTACATGTCGCCACTCCAGACTTTATTATGGCTCAACCTAACGTCTACCTGGTAGAGAAGGAACACCATTTTTAAAGTGAATTTCAGACCACAATGCCATTATATCTTCTTCACTTGGTGCAGCCAGAAGAGAGTGGAATCAGTCTCTCCCTATCTAAAATCACTGACCGAAGCTGGAATCGAACCCAAACCATAGATATATGAACCTATCATCAGCCCAACAGACCACCAAATGCTCTTCTCAGTGGCTCACTTTCCTATCATAACGCCGTTGTGCCACACTGGCTGAGAATTCTGACACACAGGCTCCCTGTATCAATTTGCAGCATGTTCAGTAAATTCATTTACTTGGTTGACCGAATCACCATGAACTAGCTGCCTCGGCTACCTAGTGCGTACATTCAACTTTATTTTGTAATCACCGAAATAAAATCACGTAACTGCCACCTACACAGAACTGCCAACAGTGTAGGATGCAGAAATTTAAATAGGAAGTGTTCCACTTGAGCTACTGTATTGCGCGATCTGTTTGTTGAAAACGTCGTGCAGTGCAAAAGGAAAGGTATAACTGTTTGTCTCTCAGAAGTATTGACCTCGCCATATGCATTATCCCACAGCGCTGTGGAATGCAGTAATTCTGGAGGCATTGTTGTTGACTTCTGGAGCTGCTATAGCTACCCATCAGCTAGTAACGTAATGCTAAGTGTCGCGCGCGGTAGTTGTCTCGAGTTCGAGTACATTCACTACTATTCTTTTTTAAAACGCAATTCTGCTGTCTGCTAAAGTTAGCAATGTAATGGAACTTGTAACATAATTCTCTTCACTTCTCAACCCAAAATAGTCGTACGTGAAAAAATGGCTAACTTCTGCGACATTTTGTTCATTTCAAGTTTAACAGACAGCCAGACAGTAGATGCATCTCGAAACTTTTGTATTATGTATGGGGAGAGCGCATCGTGCCAAAATACGTCGGAAAAGTATTTTCTACATTAGCTGTCGTCTGGTAGTGGCATTTTATTCTTCTTCAAACCTTGTTTGACAGCTTTAACTCAGAACAAGTTTTCTACATGCATGTGATCAATAAACCTCATGTGCATGTTCAGACTGCTATAGATAACATCAGAGAATTCTCATATATCGTTGATGATTGATTTCTCTCTCATGTTTACTATTGTTTTAACAACACTAAAGGAAACCTTACGAAAGTTGTGAGCTGTATTATAAGAAATGTAATAAAACTACTCACAATAACCTTACGACGAAAGTCTGTTTTAATAAAACTGAGTATCTGTACACGAGCGTGCCTCTATCGACATGAATTGGTAAAATACTACTCACTTAGATTGTGATTGGTTCTGTGTTTAATTGGTATGCTGTGTCATACTCAAGGGGTATGCGATTGTGGCATTTCATAAATGAAGTTATGCATTCCTAGAAACACAAAATTTGCTTGTCAGCAGCGGAAAGAGGCGTTACCTGTTGTGCAGGATTGTACGTTTTTCACCATGAACCCAAAGTATTTTCTTGCGATTTCCTTATCGATGTTAGATCTGAGTGTTTGTAGCTGTTTCACAGAAGGGATAAAAACGCTACACTCAGTGAGACTGGAACTGCGAAACGCAACACACGCTTTTTTACAAATCAGCACGTTACCACAGAGCTGGTAGAGAAGTATGTGACTTAGTTTCCTCTTACGAGGCCAATAGTAGCTGGAACTCGTAAACCGCTATTTGAAGGACGACATTAGTTGCGATTTCCACGTGCAACGACTTACCTGGTCTGAAAACCGTAAATTTACAATCTTTTGTTACACCTCAAGCGATAATAACTCAGATTATTCAATGGAAATGACAGGTAAAATCAAGTGAACTTTGAGGCTTAATTCCGTGCACACCAGGAAGTAACTCGTCGATCACAGAGTTGCCAAACACAAATTGCCTTGTTGCCAAATCGCAGTTACAATACCAGCTGGAAGCAGACGAACCGATGTGATCTTACAGCGGGCTGGGAAGTGACCGTAGCTGGTGTCTCCAAGTCGCTGCTGCTACGGACTGGAATACGTAATGCGTCTGATTCGCATTTCTGTAACTAGGTTTAGGGACTGGAGCGTAGTTACTAATAATACTCAGAACTGACTGCATACTAAGCATCATAAATCAGTATCTCTCATAGTTATTTTTATATTTCTTTCGTAAGTGTACTCAAAACTAAGAAACTCATTCACAGACGTTTTCGTGCCTCGCCGATAGTCGAGCACAACAAACTAAAAAAAAAAAAAAATGTGTGTGTGTGTGTGTGTGTGTGACAGAGAGAGAGAGAGAGAGAGAGAGAGAGAGAGAGAGATAAAAATCAAAAGGAATGAGAGAGAGAGAGAATAAGAAATTGTAAAGAATATGAATCATGGTATGTAAAGAAATTTTTCATTAAAATGACACGTTCCACATCATTACGAAATATAGTATTCATGATCTATGAAACAAGAATTAATCTAATGTAATCTAATCTAATCATATCATATTGACGACTTGCCATAAAGAGTCATGAATTACTATAGTTTTTGCCAATACCAGTAACCAAATCTAAACTTGTAAATAAAAGAGGACAGTTTTTGTAATAAACTGGGACTTCTGTCAAGACCCTTTCGTCCCTGTTAATTAACCACGAAAGATATCTGACATACCGCTATTCTGAAGTAACAAAGTGTGCATGTATTTAAAAACGAAGTGTATGATGTGAAGTTCTGTGACAGAGATACGAACCCAACACGATTCTTTCCCTGTCTACGGAATCCTTTTCATGTTAATATCAAACATCAGCAATTACTCGTAGATTACATTAAAATTCAAGTAACTGATGAAGACATTACTTGATACCAAAAACGCGTTGCCTTTCGTCATTTACTTGCGCCTAGAAATGGCTATCGAGTACTGCCAAACCAAAAGGCAACCGATATACGCCGCTGTCAGTTCTTCCATATGATTTGGTCTACATGACCTGTTTCAAGTTGTGTATGACAAACAATGTTTTAGAAAATCAATTGTTTTCCTTTGCAATAAACAGAAAGATTTTCATTCTAAGCTATCCAAGTACAAAATTTTTGTAATATTAGTTCAAGTTTAATATTTGCTTCTATAATGTAGGAAAGTATTTCACAGTTGCAAAACACGCATCCGTCTCATTGACGTTACACTTAGTTGGCTGACCATAAATTCTAGCTCAGAGTGACACCAGATTAAGTAACCTAATGTAGCGAAGACTGCTTTTTAGTGCTCTTTCTCACCGGAAAATACGCGATTCACTAATTGGACTCCATAAGTACACTGTAACAGCAATTTCTGTGTGTATGCAATGCATACGGATTAGAATTTAGTTGTGCTCTCTCTTCCACTTCTGTATACAATATGCCTGACCTAAAGGGGCCCTTTATCATTACAGGCCCTGGGCAGTGCAACATCATACCAACAACAGTAATGTGTTTATACTGACAACCTGACTCTTCGTTTTACCTGATTTCGTAATCATTTAAATAAAACAACATGATCTTCCGGTAGCATTTTACCAATTCGTGTCGATAGAAGCACGCTCGTGTACAGACACTCAGTTTTATTAAAACAGACTTTCGTCGTAAGGTTATTGTGGGTAGTTTTATTGCATTTCTTATAATACAGCTCACAACTTTCGTAAGGCTTCTGTTGTGGACTGGCAAGACAGCCAATCCACTGTAACGGGAAGCCGATAGGCACGCGTTTAAGCTCACGCAGGCTGGCGTGAAGTCTGGGACAGGACAATGTCTTGAGACTAGCAAAAAAGGTACTTAGCTTCTGGAATACTTAACTTTAATCCATAATTGGTGAACATCGCTCTTGACGGTACATGTTTTACAATCTCAATATTAACTGGTAATGGCGCCTTGGTAGGTCGTAGCAAATAACGTAGCTGAAAGCTATGCTAACTATCGTCTCGGCAAATGAGAGCGTATTTTGTCAGTTTAGCATCGCTAGCAAAGTCGGCTGTACAACTGGGCGAGTGCTAGGACGTCTCTCTAGACCTGCCGTGTGGCGGCGCTCGGTCTGCAATCACTGATAGTGGCGACACGCGGGTCCGACGTATACTACCGGACCGCGGCCGATTTAAAGGCTATCACCTTGCAAGTGTGGTGTCTGGCGGTGACACCACAGTTTCCTGTAGTGTTGTTAAAACAATGGTAAACATGAGAGAGAAATCAATCATCAACGATATATGAGAATTCTCTGATGTTTTCTATAGCAGTCTGAACATGCACATGAGGTTTATTGGTTACATGCATGTAGAAAACTTGTTCTGAGTTAAAGCTGTCAAACAAGGTTTGAAGAAGAATAAAATACCACTACCAGACGACAGCTAATGTATAAAACACTTTTCCGACGTATTTTGGCACGATGCGCTCTCCCCATACATAATACAAAAGTTTCGAGATGCATCTACTGTCTGGCTGTCTGTTAAACCTGAAATGAACAAAATGTCGCAGAAGTTAGCCATTTTTCCACGTACGACTATTTTGGGTTGAGAAGTGAAGAGAATTATGTTACAAGTTCCATTAGATTGCTAACTTTAGCAGACAGCAGAATTGCGTTTTAAAAAAGAATAGTAGTGAATGTACTCGAACTCGAGACAGCTACCGCGCGCGACACTTAGCATTACGCTACTAGCTGATGGGTAGCTATAACAGCTCCAGAAGTCAACAACAATGCCTCCAGAATTTCTGCATTCCACAGCGCTGTGGGATAATGCATATGGCCAGGTCAATAATTCTGAGAGACAAACAGTTATACCTTTCCTTTTGCACTGCACGACGTTTTCAACAAACAGATAGCGCAATAGAGTAGCTCAAGTGGAACACTTCCTATTTAAATTTCTGCATCCTACACTGTTGGCAGTTCTGTGTAGGTGGCAGTTACGTGATTTTATTTCGGTGATTACAAAATAAAGTTGAATGTATGCACTAGGTAGCCGAGGCAGCTAGTTCATGGTGATTCGGTCAACCAAGTAAATGAATTTACTGAACATGCTGCAAATTGATACAGGGAGCCTGTGTGTCAGAATTCTCAGCCAGTGTGGCACAACGGCGTTATGATAGGAAAGTGAGCCACTGAGAAGAGCATTTGGTGGTCTGTTGGGCTGATGATAGGTTCATATATCTATGGTTTGGGTTCGATTCCAGCTTCGGTCAGTGATTTTAGATAGGGAGAGACAGATTCCATTCTCTTCTGGCTGCACCAAGTGAAAAAGATACACTCCTGGAAATGGAAAAAAGAACACATTGACACCGGTGTGTCAGACCCACCATACTTGTTCCAGACACTGCGAGAGGGCTGTACATGCAATGATCACACGCACGGCACAGCGGACACACCAGGAACCGTGGTGTTGGCCGTCGAATGGCGCTAGCTGCGCAGCATTTGTGCACCGCCGCCGTCAGTGTCAGCCATTTTCCGTGGCATACGGAGCTCCATCGCAGTCTTTAACACTGGTAGCATGCCGCGACAGCGTGGACGTGAACCGTATGTGCAGTTCACGGTCTTTGAGCGAGGGCGTATAGTGGGCATGCGGGAGGCCGGGTGGACGTACCGCCGAATTGCTCAACACATGGGGCGTGAGGTCTCCACAGTACATCGATGTTGTCGCCAGTGGTCGGCGGAAGGTGCACGTGCCCGTCGACCTGGGACCGGACCGCAGTGACGCACGGATGCACGCTAAGACCGTTGGATCCTACGCAGTGACGTAGGGGACCGCACCGCCACTTCCCAGCAAATTAGGGACACTGTTGCTCCTGGGGTATCGGCGAGGACCATTCGCAACCGTCTCCATGAAGCTGGGTTACAGTCCCGCACACCGTTAGGCCGTCTTCCGCTCACGCCCCAACATCGTGCAGCCCGCCTCCAGTGGTGTCGCGACTGGCGTGAATGGAGGGACGAATGGAGACGTCTCGTCTTCAGCGATGAGAGTCGCTTCTGCCTTGGTGCCAATGATGGTCGAATGCGTGTTTGGCGCCGTGCAGGTGAGCGCCACAATCAGGACTGCATACGACCGAGGCACACGGGGCGAACACCCGGCATCATGGTGTGGGGAGCGATCTCCTACACTGGCCGTACACCACTGGTGATCGTCGAGGGGACACTGAATAGTGCACGGTACATCCAAACCGTCATCGAACCCATCGTTCTACCATTCCTAGACTGGCAAGGGAACTTGCTGTTCCAACAGGACAATGCACGTCCTCATGTATCCCGTGCCACCCAACGTGCTCTAGAAGGTGTAAGTCAACTACCCTGGCCAGCAAGATCTCCGGATCTGTCCCCCATTGAGCATGTTTGGGACTGGATGAAGCGTCGTCTCACGCGGTCTGCACGTCCAGCACGAACGCTGGTCCAACTGAGGCGCCAGGTGGAAATGGCATGGCAAGCCGTTCCACAGGACTACATCCAGCATCTCTACGATCGTCTCCATGGGAGAATAGCAGGCTGCATTGCTGCGAAAGGTGGATATACACTGTACTAGTGCCGACATTGTGCATGCTCTGTTGCCTGTGTCTACGTGCCTGTGGTTCTGTCAGTGTGATCATGTGATGTATCTGACCCCAGGAATGTGTCAATAAAGTTTCCCCTTCCTGGGACAATAAATTCACGGTGTTCTTATTTCAATTTCCAGGAGTGTATAATGGCATTGTGGTCTGAAATTCACTTTAAAAATGGTGTTCCTTCCCTACCAGGTAGACGTTAGGTTGAGCCACAATAAAGTCTGGAGTGGCGACATGTAGAAACTCTATCACCAGTAACCTCTCTTATACTAGTAATTTGTTTATAGTGACGAAACAAACGCTATGTAGGATCACAGGACACTTATTCCATCTTTTATCTGAGCTTCTGCATGTCGATAAAATTGGTTCTGAACTGGGAATGCAACTCAGACAGCCCTTAACGCGGAATTTGTTCCATTCGTGACAATACAGCTCGGCTACAATTTGTTGTTTGTTCAAAACTGCAGATTTCTCAACATCTCCACGTATTGCGCGTGAATGGGTTCGAATCCTGGCCCGGCACTAATGATTTCATTATGTATTATCAAGCTCTACCATGAGAGCACCTATCTGCTGCTGGATAATAATTTCGATGTTTAATGTATTTTCGTTCGTTGTGAACACTAACGATATTTGACGTTTTTGAATCCCAATGAGACACATAACTATTTGCGAGATCACTGTAAGTTCAAGATGTTATTCCGAGCTGCTGGTGGAGAAAAATTCGGTAGCTGACGTCTCTTTGTGTGTAGTCAACAACGATATGTGTGAAGCTCTATTCCCAGTCAGCACTAAACTCTTCGCCATATTATTTCTAGTTCAAACACGCTCACATGTCGCTGCTGGTGCAACAAACCCATATTGAACGTTCGTTTTCTCTAGAATAAAACAGCGATAGGTGCCGGGTTGGAGTCCTGAGAAGGAAAAAATTAATGTTTCGTCTCGTCATTTCAGTTAAAACATCTAGCTACTGCCGAGAAAATGCGATATGTCACAGTTGATTGTCCTTTGATATCTATACGATTAGGTTCTGGGTTCGAATCCCTGTCCAACACAAAGGTTTACCTCACGGCATTCCTGATTAGGCATACAGAGAGTGATATACCTCGATTTTAGACAGTATCAATTAGCAAATACCAACTTTAAATTACCTAACACAAACATTTTTAACGGACGCGCTTTCCTACCCAGCACCTATTGTCCCTGTTAACGAACTACGAGAGATGTTAAATATTGCTTCTTAACGAGTAACTTACTTGAAATGCCTGGAGTCCTGGGAAGGATAAAATTAATGTTTCGTCTCGTCATTTCAGTTAAAACATCTAGCTACTACCGAGAAAATGCGATATGTCACAGTTGATTGTCTTTCGATATCTATACGATTAGGTTCTGGGTTCGAATCCCTGTCCAACACAAAGGTTTACCTCACGGCATTTCAAGTAAGTTACTTGTTAAGAAGCAATATTTAACATCTCTCGCAGTTCGTTAACTGGGGCAATAGGTGCTGGGTAAAAATGCGCGTCCGTTGCAAATGTTTGCGTTATGAAATTTAAAGTTGGTATATGGTATTGATACTGTCTAAAATCGAGGTATATCACTCTCTGTATGCCTAATCAGGAATGACTGTTAGTTTCCGTCAGTCACGAAATCTTTGCTTAGTCTGCATGACCTGGGTTTGAATCCATATGCAGAACGAGACGGTTCGTCGTGTCATTTGAAGTTCAAACATATTCTCAACTACCTGCTCGCGAATAACTTAAATTTTTAATGTCATTTTTTGTTAAATAAAAAGTACGGTATATTACTTTGAAGAGGAAATCATGAATACGACGAATTTACTACGTGCATTACCTATCTGACGTAATAATGAGAGTGGTAACATTTCAGGTATGTCATTTATTGTAATAAATGTGAGCTTACAAGCCGTAAGGACAGTCTTATCTGTGATAAAGAGTTTCCTGATATTTGTAGTATCGTAATATTACTTTACATCTTGAGTTATTGCGATACACAGCAGTGTTTTCTAGTGGTGACTTGTTGGAACCATTTTCAAAGTGAAACGACTGTACCAAGGAGCGATTAGAGGACCTGCTAGACAGCTGCGTTATATGGGTTGAATGTGAATCAGGCAAAATGCAATTTAGGTCGTTCAGATACTTTTGAGGATGACTGTACATCGCGAACCACTTCTTTACAAATTATAAAGGACTGAGTTGTGCAGACGAGAATATATTAGCAGTAACACCCTTCGAGGAACGAAATGGACTTCTTTAACCCTATGAAAGAGAATCTACGTCGACAAATGGTGGCACTGTATGCCAGTTCTATCTCTTAATATTCAAACTATGATTCTTTGAAGCTGGTCATGTTTTTTTGAAGAATCTGTTAAGACCATGATGTATTAATAACGATCATACAACGAGCTGACCTAAGTGTGGTTGATGTGGGGAAAAAAGAATGACCTGCATTTTTAACAATAGAACTTCATTTTCCGTAATATACAATAGAATAATTCTAAATACATAGTTGCTATTTTCATAAAAAATGCTCTTACTCTAGCTAATAACGTTTTCCGGCTTAGTACAGGAAAATTTGAAGTGCACATTTAACACCAGCAGCATATATGTCTGCACGGAAGGACTAGCAGCCCTATATTGTCCTAGAAAACGACAGTTCTCACAGTCATATGCTGTTCTAAAGCTGCTGTCAGAAGATTTGATGGAAGTTTAATATTAACTGCATTCTCTCCAGTAACTATTACAGGTTTGGTCTGACAAAAATTATCTACAAATTCCTTACCTTTCACAGTAAATCACTGGCAAAACCATGGAAAACAGAACGTTAAACTCGACAATTATGTGTCTCTTCCCAATGTTTCACCCGTATACCACAACAGGAACACATGGTCGGAAATCTGAACGCAGTTTCACATAGTTTGTCAGGACACTGCTTAATGGCTAACGGCCAGCCATCAAAGAATGTTAGTCTCGATTCATACGTTCTATACGTAGGGTAAGGGAAACATATGGTTCGCACATCATGTGAACTGTGCAACTATGCCTGTTCAGGAGTTTGATCCAGATGTATGGTTCAAATGGCTGTGAGCACTATGGAACTTAACATTGGAGGTCATTAGTCCCCTAGAACTTAGAACTACTTAAACCTAACTAACCTAAGGACATCACACACATCCATGCCCGAGGCAGGATTCGAACCTGTGACCGTAGCCGCCACGCTGTTCCTGACTGATCGTCTAGAGCCGCTCGCCCAATGCGGCTGGCGATACAGATATATTTCGATTCTGTACTGGTTACAATCGCCATACAAAAAATAATTTGAGGTGTAACATTCGACTCATCAGAGACTCACTTTGACCTTCCGAATTATATTAGAGAGAGAGGGACTTTCATTCAAAACTTCTCACTTTCAGACACGTGATCATAACACCCCATCTTCTCATGCATTGTGCATTTGCTTGTAGATGCAGTCCAGGTGTATACACCTAGCCCAGTTGCGCTATTTGTGTGTTTGTGTATGTGTGTGTGTTGGTTTGACATGTGGGGGCCCTAAAACTCTACCCCAGACCTCACACTGGTGGATCCACCATCATCTAGAACACAGGTTGATTCACATCTAGACAATACCCCGGTTGCACAGCAGGCGGATCCACCTCCAAACCCTATCCTAGACCTACATCACATTGTGGTGGCTCTTAATGCTAAACCAATCCCTAAAAACCCCTCCACCCCCATACGTAAATAGGCAATACTGCAACTGGCCTAGTTGTTTGTAATTAGATTGCGTGTGCAAGCAAATGCGTGACCAGAAGTGCATCATGATCACGTGAACGTAACTCTCACCATTTTGAGAGTTAATAATACATGAAACGCTTCAAAAGCTAGTCTCTCTCAACATACTGGACGTCTGGGCTGTTTGGGAGGTGTACCTGTGATAGTGGAACGAAGTATATCACTGATTCTGCCTATCAAGAATCCAACAGTTTGTTTAAAATTTGTGTCAGTAGATGTCTGTGCACAGGTCGTGCAATCCACCTAAATAACGGGCCCCTGATTTGTATCTGTGGTGATTGCTCCGGGAATCCATCGCCATGGGTTCCATCGGATTCACATCAAACGAATTAGGTGGCCAAGACATCTACGCGATTTCACTATCATGCTTTTGATAATACTGTAGCTCGATTCTGTCTGCAAGACATGCATAATTATCTTGCTAAAAGATGACATCACCGACAGGGAAGACTTCAGGCATGTAGGGATGCTGGTGGTTCGCAGGTGGCATGTTGTCTTCGATTACTACCGCAGGTCTCATGCAAAACCAAGAGGATGTCAGACATAGCCTAATATAGTTCCCACCAATGTGTGTCCGTTGTACGATGCGCGATTCGAGCCGCAGCTCGCTTGGATGATAACGTCTATGGAGACGATCAAGGAACTTGATTCATCCATCAAGGTTACTTGTTTCCATTTATCTACAGTCCATTCCTTGTGATCCCGTGCCCACTGAAATTTTAATTGATGATGTCGTTGAGAGAACACATGAACATGTAGGGGTCATCTGCTACGGAGGCCAGTATTCGATAACGTGTGCCAAATGGTATGCTCCAAAACACACATGCCTCCACCGGCATTGTGCTTCTTCTACAAATGGGCCACAGATTTCCGTCTACCCAACTTTCCAGAGGAGACAATCTTCCAAACCCCACGTACTGTGATGGGTCGTGGACGTCCAATCATTTAGGGGCTAGTGGTAGTTTCAGTGGCCTTCATCCTCTTTTCTTAGATGCTCACGACAGTAACAAGTGTACATTCGACCAGCTACGCCGTTCACAGGGTCTTTGCAATAATAATTTCCCTTTGTCAAAACCGATAATGTCAGTGTATTTTCATTTTGCGGTCCGTATCGTCGTTAGAATGATTTCCTGTTGGTCTATGCTGCGATTACATACTTTCCTTGCCACATCACGTTTTCGCAAAGCTACCAGGTAGGATGCTTACCACCTTGTATAAATACATTAAATTGTCCTAATAAAACATTTTGCTATCCATATTGGGCGCTATCCCTTGGAAGTTTTATTACTTCCACATCAATATTTGCCTGTAAGCCAATGTATTTGTTGTTGTTGTTGTTGTGGTCTTCAGTCCTGAGACTGGTTTGATGCAGCTCTCCATGCTACTCCATCCTGTGCAAGCTTCTTCGTCTCCCAATACTTACCGCAATCTACATCCTTCTGAATCAGCTTAATGTATTCATCTCTTGGTCTTCCTCTGCGATTTTTACCCTCCACGCTGCCGTCCAATGCTAAATTTGTGATCTCTTGATGCCTCAGAACATGTCCTACCAACTGGTCCCTTCTTCTTGTCAAGTTCTGCCACAAACTCCTCTTGTCCCCAATTCTATTCACTACCGCCGCATTAGTTATGTGCTCTACCCACCTAATCTTCAGCATTCTTCTGTAGCACCACACTTCAAAAGCTTCTATTCTCTTCTTGTCCAAACTATTTATCGCCCATGTTTCAGTTCCATACATGGCTACCCTCCATACAAATACTTTCAGAAACGACTTCCTGACACTTAAATCTATACTCGATGTTAACAAATTTCTCTTCTTCAGAAACGCTTTCCTTGCCATTGACAGTCGACATTTTATATCCTCTCTACTTCAACCATTATCAGTTATTTTGCTCCCCAAATATCAAAACTCCTTTACTACTTTAAGTGTTTCATTTCCTAATCTAATTCCCTCAGCATCACCCCACTTAATTCGACTACATTCCATTATCCTCGTTTTGTTTTTGTTGATGTTCATCTTATATCCACATTTCAAGACACTATCCATTCCGTTCAACTGCTCTTCTAAGTCCTTTGCTGTCTCTGACAGAATTTCAATGTCATCGGCAAACCACAAAGTTTTTATTTCTTATCCATGGATTTTAATACCTACAGCGAATTTTTCTTTTGTTTCCTTCACAGCTTGCTCAATATACAGATTGAATAACATCGGGGATAGGCTACAACCCTGTCTCACTCCCTTCCCAACCACTGCTTCCCTTTCATGTCCCTCGACTCTTATAACTGCCATCTGGTTTCTGTGCAAATTGTATGTAGCCTTTCGCTCCCTGTACTTTACCTCTGCCACCTTTAGAATTTGAAAGAGAGTATTCCAGTCAACATTGTCAATAGCTTTCTCTAAGTCTACAAATGCTAGAAACGTAGGTTTGCCTTTCCTTAATCTTTCTTCTAAGATAAGCCGTAGGATCAGTATTTCCCCACGTGTTCCACTATTTCTACGGAATCCAAACTGATCTTCCCCAAGGTTGGCTTCTACTAGTTTTTCCATTCGTCTGTAAAGAATTCGCGTTAGTATTTTGCAGCTGTGACTTATGAAACTGCTAGTTCGGTAATTTTCACATCTGTCAACACCTGCTTTCTTTGGGATTGGAATTATTATATTATTCTTGAAGTCGGAGGGTATTTCCCCTGTCTCATACATCTTGCTCACCAGATGGTAGAGTTTTATCAGGACTGGTTCTCCCAAGGCCGTCAGTAGTTCTAAAGGAATGTTGTCTACTCCCGGGGCCATGTTTGGACTCAGATCTTTCAGTGCTCTGTCAAACTCTTCACGCAGTATCGTATCTCCCATTTCGTCTTCATTTACATTCTCTTGCATTTCCAGAATATTGTCCTCAAGTACGTCGCCCTTGTAGAGACCCTCTATATACTCCTTCCACCTTTCTGCTTTCCCTTCTTTGCTCAGAACTGGGTTTCCATCTAAGCTCTTGATATTCATAGAAGTGGTTCTCTTTTCTCCAAAGGTCCCTTTAATTTTCCTGTAGGCAGTATCTATCGTAGCACTAGTGAGATAGACTTCTACATCCTTACATTTATCCTCTAGCCATCCCTGCTTAGCCATGTTACACTTCCTGTCGATCTCATTTTTGAGACGTTTGTATTCCTTTTTGCCGGCTTCATTTACTGCATTTTCATATTGTCTCCTTTCATCAATTAAACTCAATATTTTTTCTTCTACCCAAGGATTTCTACTAGCCCTCGTCTTTTTACCTACTTGATCCTCTGCTGCCTTGACTACTTCATCCATCAGAGCTACCCATTCTTCTTCTACTGTATTTCCCACCCCCCCCCCCCCCCCATTTCTGTCAATTTTTTGTTCCCTTATGCTCTCCCTGAAACTCTGTACTACCTCTGGTTTTATCAGTTTATCCAGGTTCCATCTCCTTAAATTCCCACCTTTTTGCAGTTTCTTCAATTTTAATCTATAGCTCATAACCAATAGATTGTGGTCAGAGTCCACATGTACCCCTGGAAATGTCTTACAATTTAATACCTCGTTCCTAAATCTCTGTATTACCATTATGTAATCTATCTGATACCTTCTAGTATTTCCAGGATTCTTCCATGTATACAACCTTCTTTTATGATTCTTGAACCAAGTGTTACCTATGATTAAGTTATGCTCTGTGCAAAATTCTACCAGACGGCTTGCTCTCTCATTTCTTTCCCCCAATCCATATTCGCCTACTATGTTTCCTTCTCTCCCTTTTCCTACTCTCGAATTCCAGTCACCCATGACTATTAAATTCTCACTACCTGAATAATTTCTTTTATCTCATCATATACGTCATCAATTTCTTCGTCATCTGCAGAACTAGTTGGCATGTAAACTTGTACTACTGTAGTAGGTGTGGGCTTCGTGTCTATCTTGGCCACAATAATGAGTTCACTATGCTGTTTGTAGTAGCTTACCCGCACTCCTATTTTTTTATTCATTATTAAACCTACTCCTGCATTACCCCTATTTGATGTTGTATTTATAACCCTGTATTCACCTGACCAAAAGTCTTGTTCCTCCTGCCACCGAACTTCACTAATTTAGTACCATCAAAATAGCGGTAGTTTCCTGCACTCTGATTGGCCGGTGGCTCCGCTCACGTTCTTGTCTGCTCCACTTCATGTTCTTCTCCACTGGCACTATGCCAGTCTTCCCCTCTGCTTATTGTCTCAACAACGCTGCCAAATCCGTAATGATCTCCACCTAATTTAATATCTCTTTCTACTTCAATGGGGATTCCTTTCTGCTATCCGCCTTTGTCTAACATCTTGTTTTGTCTGTACGACAGTCTATGCGCTACCACTGCGTTAACATTACTTTTCATCCCACCTCTGTTTCTACACCCATACCTACTACAAGGCTGCATACCTCATTGTCACTGAGCGCACTTATCTCTCGTTCTTGCTCTGTTGTCACTTCTACCGTTCCTGCATTCTTCTTGTTTGAAAGCTTAATGATCTGCATTGAAGTTCTAGCACTGTCCTGGGTATTACGTTTTTGTCGTCCTCGTGTGTGTCAATAAATTGATTTTTTTTTTCTATTTACCTTCGCAGGAAAAAGCTTTTTATTCGGTCGTAACGTTTGGATAACGCATCCTTGCACCAATTCTACCGACGGGTCGTTTATTGCATTTATTGCCGTCTTCTTTTCTATAGACAGTGTTGTGGACTGCAATTTGTTGTGCACACTTTGTTCTACTACCTTGAAGTTTGATTCATGCAGTCTGTGTCTGGTTCTGTCTTTGATACTACGGTCACTACTGTATCGTGCTATTGCCCCTGGCCTTCCTTAACTTGACGACAACGGCCTTGCCGCATTGGATACATCGGTTCTCGTCAGATCACCGAAGTCGAGCACTGTCTAGCGTGGCCGGCATTTGGATGGGATACCGTCCGGGTCATTATGCACTGTTTCCATTTTTGGAGGTGCACTCAGCCTCGTGATGCCAATGGAGGAGCTACTCGACCGAATAGTAGCGGCTCCGGTCGAAGAAAACCACCATAACGACCGGGAGAGCGGCGTTCAGACCACTCGCCCCTCCTATCCGCATCCTCAGCTGAGGATTACAAGGCGGTCGGATGGTTCCGATGGACCACTTGTGGCCTGAAGACAGAGTGCTTTTGTGCTTTTCCTTAACTTGCGTTTTCATGTCCATAAGAAATTAGGTTATCAGTTACTGCATGCGGACTCTTCGGCGAGGTGTGCCGCGAAACATTCAGCAATGACCGCGGGTTCACTACAGATGTCGCCATTGATACAGGTGCCAGGAACCACTGGGGACGGTGAATGGCCGCAAATGCATTGGAGATGGAGTGTGGGCTTCTACAGAAGAAGTATAGCGTTCCCAACACTTCTACTTCTTCTTCTTCATTTAAAACTGTGCCTTCGCTCGAAGTCTCTGATTCCTATTAAATATTCGGTAGATGGATGGCGCTCGTGTCACTGAAGTACCACGTGACGCTGTCTGACAACTGCGTCTATCTCTTCAGATCACAATGCCACTGGAGTAAGACTGAAGAACAGAGTATCGTTGCTGGTGTTGCGTGTATAGTCGTGTCAATAGCTTCTTGTACCACGCCTCTGATAGTGTTCTCTTGTCTGATTTTCAAACTTGCTTTGGAGGTGATACCTTGCCATTTGACTTTCCGAAGTGGCCAATGTGATGCAATTCCCACAGGCTGGTGAGTCGGGAAAGTGAGAGAGATAGGAAAAGTGGCCACTGCCACAGAGGTCACCATGGAAATGCCACTGGATCAAGAGCTGCAGACCGTAACATCTATGGCTGAGTTTTGAGATTTGTTGGAGCTCCAGAGTTAAGGAGACAGACTTCCAGTCCTGAAATCAACCGATCTATTATATGGCCCCTGCTAGATGTGATTTGACTGCACACAGAGGATGGTCGGCATTGAAGTCCCCGAATAGGAGAAAAGGTGCAGGCAGCTGTTTCACTAGCTCTGCCAGCTCGTGATATGGTATAGACCTGTGTAAGTGTAGATACACTACTGGTCATTAAAACTGCTGCACCACGAAGATGACGTGCTACAGACGCGAAATTTAACCGACAGGAAGAAGATGCTGTGATATGCAAATGATTAGCTTCTCAGAGCATTCACACAAGGTTGGCGCCGGTAGCGACACCTACAACGTGGTGACACAAGGAAACTTTCCAACTGATTTCTCATACACAAACAGCAGTTGACCGGCGTTGCCTGGTGAAACGTTGTTGTGATGCCTCGTGTAAGGAGGAGAAATGCATAGCATCACGTTTCCGACTTTGATAAAGGACGGATTGTAGCCTATAGCGATGGCGGTTTATCGTATCGCGACATTGCTGCTCACGTAGGTCGAGATCCAATGACTGTTAGCAGAATATGGAATCGGTGGGTTAAGGAGGGTAATACGGAACACCGTGCTGGATCCCAACGTATCACTAGCAGTCGAAATGACACGCATCTTATCCGCAAGGCTGTAACGGTTCGTGCAGCCACGTCTCGATCCCTGAGTCAACAGATGGGGACGCTTGCAAGAGAACAACCATCTGCACGACACAGTTCCACGACGTTTCCAACAGCGTGGACTATCAGCTCGGAGACCATGTCTGCAGTTACCCTTGACGCTGCATCACAGACAGGAGCGCCTGCGATGGTGTACTCAACGACGAACCTGGGTGCACAAATGCAAAACGTCATATTTTCGGATAAATCTAGGTTCTGTTTACAGCGTCATGATGGTCGCATCCGTGTTTGGCGACATCGCGGTGAACGCACATTGGAAGCGTGTATTCGTCATCGCCATACTGGCGTATCACCCGGCGTGATGGTATGGGGTGCCATTGGTTATACGTCTCGGTCACTTCTTATTCGCACTGACGACACTTTGAACAGTGGACGTTACATTTCAGATGTGTTACGACCCGTGGCTCTACCCTTCATTCGATCCCTGCGAAGCCCTACATTTCAGCAGGATAATTCGCGACCGCATGTTGCAGGTCCTGTACGGGCCTTTCTGCATACAGAAAATGTTCGACTGCTACCCTGGCCAGCACATTCTTCAGATCTCTCACCAATTGAAAACGTCTGGTCAATGGTGGCGGAGCAACTGGCTCGGCACAATACGCCAGTCACTACTCTTGATGAACTGTGGTATCGTGTTGAAGCTGCATGGGTAGCTGTACCTGTACACGCCATCCAAGGTCTGTTTGACTCAATACCCATGCGTATCAAGGCCGTTATTACGGCCAGAGGTGGTTGTTCTGGGTACTGATTTCTCAGGATCTATGCAATCGAATTGCGCGAAAATGTAATCCCATGTCAGTTCTAGTATAATATATTTGTCCAATGAATACCCGGTTGTCATCTGCATTTCTTCTTGGTGTAGCAATTTTAATGGCCAGTAGTGAAGATATTACATAATGTTACCGTAACTGACAGGCAGGCAAGATCAGCCACGGTTTCTAGCGCGGCACCTGCTCAGTGAAAATGTCAAACTGGATGAGCGAGCAGGTTCTTCAGATACCCTCTCGGCGTTAACGCGATGTTTACAATGGGATTTGTAATTTTTAATAGTAGGAAGTTGGACTTCCGAGAACGGTGTTTCCGAAGTGCCACACCAAATGTAGAGTAAGCAGTTGTAAGTAGGCTGTTTATGTTTTCTCTATGTAAGTAGGCTGTTTATATTTTCTTGTTGGCAACGTTAAGTAGGCTGTTTAGGTTTTTTTATGGTAACGCCACCTCTGTATGAAAATCACTGGCTGTGCTGTGTGCAGTCTGTGGCTGCTTTGCATTGTTGTAATACTCGCCATTGTAGTGTTGGGCAGCGGCAGCTGGATGTGAACAGCGCGTAGCGTTGCGCAGTTGGAGGTGAGCCGCCAGCAGTGGTGGATGTGGGGAGAGAGATGGCGGAGATTTGTAATTTGTCATGAACTGATATATATATTATGACTTGTGATGATATTAAGGTAAATACATTGTTTGTTCTCTATTAATATCTTTCATTTGCTAACTATCCCTATCAGTAGTTAGTGCCTTCCATAGTTTGAATCTTTTATTTAGCTGGCAGTAGTGGCGCTCGCTGTATTGCAGTAGCTTGAGCAGCGAAGATTTTTGTGAGGTAAGTGATTTGTGAAAGGTATAGTTTAATGTTAGTCAGGGCCATTCTTTTGCAGGGATCTTTGATAGTCAGATTGCGTTGCGCTAAAAACATTGTGTATCAGTTTAAGCACAGTCGTGTATAATTGTTCAAAGGGGAAGTTTCACGCCAACAAACCAATTTAGAATTCTTTTGTCAAAGCCACAGCTTCTCTATGAACTTTCTCATTGTTCCATTATTGTCGACGGAAATTATATTGGGAGTAGACTTTTTGAATGAATGCAAAGCAATCTTAAACTTTTACGATGCTGAAGTAAGTTTAGAGAAAGAAGGTAAGTCAATAGCTTTGAAATTTGAAGATTGGCTCTCAAACCATGACGAGGAAATTAATCGGCTTTACCTTCTGTTAGACAACAGTTCGGACTTTTCTACGGAACTAGACACTAACAATCACTCTGCAAGTACTGACCGGGATGATATCGACGGCGCATTTGACACTAATAAGTTAATTCAGAATAAAATTCAAACAATTGGGAATTGTAATGACATTGCGTTGCGCTAAAAACATTGTGTGTCAGTTTAAGCACAGTCGTGTATAATTGTTCAAAGGGGAAGTTTCACAATGATTAATAGAGAGTTCAGTCATATGACGACGGTAGCCGTTACAGTACCATTGAAGCAACAGCATATTGGGAACTCTGAAAGCAACAAACGAGAAATGGCGGTACGAATTACTTCCTTCGTGAGTTGTGCTCCCCTGAATATGCAGTTCTTCTTCGGTATTCATAGGCTCGATCTTGGGAGGATGATGACTGGGTGAACTGAAGCAGCATAACTTGGTTTGTCTTACTTGTCCGTGTGAGGTTTAAGTTTCTGTGAGGAAACAGGTAGATCCGTTCACATTTTTTCTTAACGTCTTGTTAACACAGGCAACCATGTGTTTTGTCTTTCTCGATTTTCTTCTCCGTCTTGAAAACTGAAGACGTCGTCGAACGAATGGATGGTTTTCAGGGAAATTTATACACGTAGGGAGTTGCCTTCGCTGGCTGCCGTCATACATTGTCCTGCCACACGCCCCACAAGTAGCCTCATTAGTACAATGGGAGGACCTCTGTCCAATCTTGTGGCACTGAAGACTTCTCGTGGAAGGCGGATGATAGA
The DNA here is from genome assembly GCF_023864345.2 of Schistocerca serialis cubense. Classification (NCBI taxonomy): domain Eukaryota; kingdom Metazoa; phylum Arthropoda; class Insecta; order Orthoptera; family Acrididae; genus Schistocerca; species Schistocerca serialis. Next base: position 64,089,863 of record NC_064638.1, read on the forward strand.
GCTTCACATCACACTTATTCCTCATGAAAACTTTCCAGGTAAAATATTTTCATCACAGACTAACATAAAAGCTCCGGTGTCCATCCCACATTCGCTCTGGTTGATACGAACAAAGTGAACACCACGTATATGTAGCTTGAGGTTCCAATGGAAGATACATTTACTCTGCCGAGTTTTTTATGAGGAGAGAGGGTATGTGGCACATCCCCCAGTTAGTCACAGTCCTGAAGCGCCTGTAATTTGATAGCATTCAGTGCTTTGATCAGCAGTGAAACATTTGTCATTATCACTACCTTAGTAAAATCTCATAACCGATACTCAATCTTTTCAGCGAAAAAATGTGCCTTTCATACTGAAAAACATTTCCCATCAGTCCTAGAGCAAACCAAGAGCTGGAAAAACTGTCCACTTCCATCTCTCCTTGCTTTAACTCTCACCCTTTCTGTGGTGAAGAACGGAAACTACACACATCAAAAAAAATTTTACATCGTCCCGGTTCCCAGAACTCCTGAACATAGACGTTGACTGTGGATATTGTATAACAGACACAGTCCCTTTGACTGTCACTAAACCTGCCCTAAAATGTAAACAGCCACGCATGAGAAGTGCCTATTAGACGGAAGGAGTCTAACAGCCGATCAGTTCCAGTCATTCCACCAGCAAGGAGGTACACGGCTCGTGTTGTCTGTAGTTCAACCATGCCTAGACGGTCAATACCGCTGTTCGATCGCGTCCGCATTGTTACTGTGTGCCAGGAAGGGCTCTCAACAAGGGAAGTATCCTGGCGTCTCGGAGTGAACCAAAGCGATATTGTTCGGACATGGAGAAGATACACAGACAGGAAATGTCGATGACATACCTCGCTCAGGCCGCCCAAGCGCTACTACTGCAGCGCATGACCACTATCTAAAGATTATGACTCGGAGGAACCCTGACAGCACCGCCACCATGTTGAATAATGCTTTTTGTGCAGCCACAGGACGTCGTGTTACGACTCAAACTGTGCGCAATAGGTTGCATGATGCACAGCTTCACTCTTGACGTCCATGTCGAGGTCCATCTTTGCCACCGCGACACCATGCAGCACGGTCGAGATGGACCCAACAACATGCCGAATGGACCGCTCAGGATTGGCATCACGTTCTCTTCACCGATGAATGTCACATATTCCTTTAACCAGACAATCGTCGGAGACATGGTTGGAGGCAACCCGGTCAGGCTGAATGCCTTAGACATACTATCCAGCGAGTGTAGCAAGATGGAGGTTCCATGCTATTTTGGGGTGGCATTACGTGGTGCCGACGAACGCAACTGGTGGGCGTTGAATGCGACTATAGCGGCCATCATGTTCCCCAGACATGAACCCTGTCGAACATGCCTGGGATATATTGAAAAGGGCTGATTATGGACCACTTGACCCACCAACCACTCTGAGGGATCTACGCCGAATCGCCGTTGAGCAGTGTGACAATCTGGGCTAACAGTTCCTTGATGACCTTGTGGATACTATGTCACGACGAATACAGGCATGCATCATTGCAAGAGGACGTGCTACTGGGTATTGGAGGTACCGATGTATACAGTAATCTGGACCACCGCCTCTGAAGGTCTCGCTGTCTGGTGGTAGAACATGCAATGTGTGGTTTTCATGAGCAATAAAAAGGGCGGAAATGATGTTTATGTTGATCTCTATTCCAATTTTCGGTACAGGTTCCGGAACTCCTAGAGCCGAGGTGATGCATAACTTTTTTGATGTGTGTGAAATGGTACGATTATACAGGCTAAGACGTGGGTAAAGCAGGGGGCAGACTTTGGTTTACTGATAAAATACTGGTGATATGCAATCGGTCTGCAAAGGAGATGGCTTACAAATCACTCATTCGACCCATTCTCCACTACTGCTCAAGTGTGTGGGGCCTATGTGAAATACGACTAACAGGAGTTATTGAACGTATACAGAGGAGGGCAGCACGAATTGTCAGAAGTTTGTTTGACCCGTGGGAGAATATCGCGGAGACTCTGAAGAAAATTATTCCAAGAAAGACTACTTATAAAGCTTCAAGAACCGACTTTAAATAAAGACTCTAGGTATATACTACAAGTACGAACGTGTCGCTCATGTAGCTATCGTGAGGACAAGATTAGATTAATTACAGCACGCATGGAGGCAGTTAAACGATACCTCTTCCCGCGCTCTATACGTGAAGGGAACGTAAAGAAATCGTAATAAGGGGTACAGTGGAAGGTACACTCTGGCATGCAATTCACAGTAGTTTGCAGAGTATAGATATGGATGAAGATTTACTGAAAAATTAAGTCTACTCGGAGAAAAAAATGGTTCAAATGGCTCTGAGCACTATGGGACTTAACATCTATGGTCATCAGTCCCCTAGAACTTAGAACTACTTAAACCTAACTAACCTAAGGACATCACAGACATCCATGCCCGAGGCAGGATTCGAACCTGCGACCGTAGCAGTCGCGCGACTCCGGATTACTTTTACATTCCGCTTAGTTGTCGTGGCTGAATACAGGTTTTCATAAGGCTACATCTAATGCACAGCGCTTACAAGAAAGTGTAGTTTCCTGCATCGTGCTACGTCGTGCTATTGTTAACTAGGTGAAATATTTTGTGGTAGCTGTGTTTAAAATGAATGTACTTTTGAAAGTATTGTTCGTCAAATATTTGAATTAATCGTCAACTGCAGATGTACCTGCACATGTTATAGCATAATAGCTGTAGCAGCGTTAGTTTATACTACAGACTAGAATAGGTTAGGTGTAACTTTTGATCCTTCAAGGGGTGATCGTGGCCATGCGGCCTGGGTCTATATCAGCCGCGCCTCGCGAGCTACGGGCCAGCCAGGCTGGCCGAGGCGAGACGCGAGTGAGCGAGCTGGCGGTGGCGTAGGTGGGCCAACAGCCCGGGACGAGCCATCACGGCTGCGCCGCATGCCTCTGCCTCTGCCTCTTGTGCTCCGTTTGACCTAAATATGTTTACCTCCTTTCCTGGAATCAGCATAAAAGCGGCAATCAGAAATACACATCAGGCTGTCTGCCGTAATGGCTCACTGGGAGAGGTCTATTCGAGGTAGAGTCAAAAAAATGGTTCAAATGGCTCTGAGCACTATGGGACTTAACATCTGAGGTCATCAATCCCCTAAAACTTAGAACTACTTAAACGCAACTAACCTAAGGACATCACACACGTCCATGCCCGAGGCAGGATTCGAACCTCCACCATCTCGTTGCAGTGGTATGTGGTACGCCATACCGTCTGCCAGCTTCTCTGATGCAACATCCTCCTTCCTCGATGAGAGCGACGATTCTACCTCGGCCGGCCGGAGTGGCCGAGCGGTTCTAGGTGATTCAGACTGGAACCGCGCGACCGCTGTTATATTCTAGAGAAAAGGAACGTTAAGTATGGGTTTTTTACACCAGCAGCGACATGTGAGCATGTTTGAACTAGAAATAATATGACGAAGTGTTCAGTGCTGACTGAGAATCGAACCCCAAACATATCGTTGATGACTACACGCAAAGAGACGACACTTACCGAATTTTTCTCCACCAGCAGCTCGGAATAACATGTTTGAACTTACAGTGATCTCGCAAATAGTTTTGTGTCTCACTGGGAGTCTATAACGTCAGATATCGTTAGTGTTCACAACGAATGAAAATGCATTAAAAATAAAAATTATTATCCACCAGCAGACAGGTGTTCTCATGCTAGAGCTTGATAATACATAGAGAAAAGTTTAGTGCTGGCCCAGGATTCCAACCCATTCATGCGCAATATGTGGAGATGTTAGGAATCTGCAGTTTTGAACAAACAACAAGTTGTAGTCGAGCTGTATTGTCACGAAGGGATCAAATTCCGCGTTATGGGCGGTCTGAGTTGCATTCCCAGTTCAGAACCAATTTTATCGACACACAGAAGCTCAAATAAAAGATGGAATAAGTGTCCTGTGACCATACACAGGGTTTGTTTCGTCACTAGAAATAAATAACTACTATAAGAAAGGATACTGGCGATAGAGTTTCTACATGTCGCCACTACTTACTTTATTGTGGTTCCACCTGACGTCTACTTGGTAGAGAAGGAATATCAGGTTCAATGTGATTTTCAGGCAAGAATGCTGTTATACATTATTCACGTGGCGTAGCCAGAAGAGAACAGAATCTCTCTCTCCCTATTAAAACTCATCTGCAAAAGTTGGAATCGATCCCAGACCATCATCATAGTAACCTGTCATCAATCCAACAGGCCACCAAATCCTCTTCACTTAGTCTCATTTTTCTATCATAACACCGCTGCAGCACACGAGAATTCTGACACACAGGCTCCCTGTAGTGGTTTGCGGGATGTTCGGTGCATTCATTTACTTGGCTGACCGAATCGCCATGAACTAGCTGCCTTCGCTACCCAGTGCATACATTCTACTCTATTTTGTAATCACCGAAATAAAATCGCGTAACTGCCACCTAAACAAAACTGTCAACAGTGTAGGATGCAGAAATTTAAATAGGAAGTGTTCCTTTCCATTTGAGCTACTCTATTGCGCTATCTGTTTGTTGAATCCATCGTGCAGTGCAAAGGAAATGCTGTAACTGTCTCTCTCTCAGAAGTCTAGATCCGGCCATATGCATTATCTCACAGCACTGTGAAATGCCGAAGTTCTGGAGGAACTGTTGTTAACTTCCAGAGGTGCTGTAGCTACGTCACAGCTAGTAGCGTAACGGTAAGCGTCGCACACTGTTGATAAGACGTCGCGTGTTCTATTGCATTCGCTACTACATTTTTTTTAAAACGCAATTCTGCTGTCTGCTGAAGTTATCAATTTAATGGAACTTTGAACGTAATTCTCTTCACGTCTGAAGCCAAAATAGTCGCATGTGGAAAAAGGCTAACTTCTGCGTCATTTTGTTCTTTTCAGGTTTAATAGATGGTCAGGCAGCAGATGCGTCTCGAAGCTTTTGTAATATGTATGGGGAGAGCGCATCGTGCCAAAATAGTCACAATTGTATTTTCTACCTTAGCTGTCGTCTGGTAGTGGCATTTCATTCTTCTTCAAATCTTGTTTGACAGCTTTAACTCAGAACAAGTTTTCTACATGCATGTAATCAATAAACTGCATGTGCATTGTCAGACTGTTATAGATAACATCAGAGAATTCGCATATATCGTTGATGATTAATTTCTCTCTCATGTTTAGTATTGTTTTAACAACACTAAAAGAAACCTTACGAAAACTGTGCACTGTATTATAAGAAATGAAATAAAACTACCCACGATAACCCAACGACGAAAGTAAGTCTGTTTTAACAAAACTGAGTATCTGTACACAGGCGTGCCCTTATCTGCACGAATTAGTAAAATACTACCCACTTATATTTCGATCTGGTCTGTGTTTAAATGGTATGCTGTGTCATACTCAACAGGTATGCAATCACGGCATTTCATAAATAAAGTTACGTATTCCTAGAAACCCAAAATTTGCTTGTCAGCAGCAGAAAGAGGCGTTACTTGTTGTGTAGCATTGTAAGTTTTTCACCATTGCACTTTGAGCTGAAAGTATTTTCTTGCGATTTTCTAATCAGTTTATTTCCTTCATACTTATCACCCTGGCATGGGAGTCTTAAGTGAAGAACATTATTAAATTTCGTGTCGTTGACTGTCGATTCGAATTTCTTCAGAGACGCTTGTATTGTATAGCATCTTGGCACTCAGAAAGCCGAGATCTACGACCATTAACGCAACTTACTGAGTCGAGCTGCCAAAAGGATTTGATGTGTAAAGGTTTTCTTCTGATTTTGTTACAGAATTTTTTCTGGGAATTCGCAGCTCCATGAAATAATACACAAAAAAAAGCTCGCACGCGCTGCCCCTACCACAGTTAGAACCGACGATTTTCTTAATCGTTGGAAAACGAGACACGGGCGGTACCACGGGGCTACGGACACACTGCTGCCAGTACGCAAATCTCGTCATATTATTGGTCGCCCAGCCTCATAACGAATCGTGAAAGACATTAAAAGTTGTCACTTATGTAAAAAATAGCATTTGTTTAGCCAAAAAATTGATATTTCTGTCTCAGTGTCTTAGTTTACGTGAGGATTATGTACTACGAGTCATTCAAATGGAAAGGGAACATCAAGTGAATTTAGCGAGTCAGTTCAGTACCATACGCGGAAGTGATTGCACTGTCACAGTGTTGCCAAATGTTTGTGACGATGTTGCCAATTCGCAGCTATGCTAGGAACAGCTCTGTAGCGTTATAGGAGGAGAATCCTCTGCTCGTGTCATAGGAGCATACGGAGAGGAGGCGCGGAGTTTGGTTAGTATGCAGCGTTTTCTCCTACCAGCTGTGTCAAACATGCAGGTGTGTAATCCTCCGTCACCCTTACAGTTTCCCACAAAATATATACGAATAAAACACTTACCTTGTTACTTTGTTACAAAAGATCATTTCTGTACAATAAAAAGTCTTTGGAAATCAACTTTGCTAACCTGTCACGAAAAGTAAGATAACGAACACTTTGCACCTCGAAATCGATTGCATCTATGTGCAGTCTTGTGATCATACAAGTAGAATTTCATGAATTGCACGAGAATGTAGAAAAAATTTTGGTGCGAATGGAAGCTATAAGAAACACAGTTACCTAATTATTCTGTACCACGTAATAATCAATTAATTTGATAATTCAGAAGAGAATAAACTAAAAATTATGCCCATTAAGACAGAAACTGAAGTGCAGATGCGGGCACTGTGCAGATCTGCGCTTTTTCATCCTCAGATCGATACAAATAATATATACTAACCAGCGCATTCATTGCTTTCGTAATGTTTCCCTCTTGTTTAGTCTTCTTATGATGAACCATGGACCTTGCCGTTGGTGGGGAGGCTTGCGTGCCTCAGCGATACAGATAGCCGTACCGTAGGTGCAACCACAACGGAGGGGTATCTGTTGAGAGGCCAGACAAACGTGTGGTTCGTGAAGAGGGGCAGCAGCCTTTTCAGTAGTTGCAAGGGCAACAGTCTGGATGATTGACTGATCTGGCCTTGTAACTATAACCAAAACGGCCTTGCTGTGCTGGTACTGCGAACGGCTGAAAGCAAGGGGAAACTACAGCCGTAATTTTTCCCGAGGGCATGCAGCTTTACTGTATGATTACATGATGATGGCGTCCTCTTGGGTAAAATATTCCGGAGGTAAAATAGTCCCCCATTCGGATCTCCGGGCGGGGACTACTCAAGAGGAAGTCGTTATCAGGAGAAAGAAAACTGGCGTTCTACGGATCGGAGCGTGGAATGTCAGATCCCTTAATCGGGCAGGTAGGTTAGAAAATTTAAAAAGGGAAATGGATAGGTTGAAGTTAGATATAGTGGGAATTAGTGAAGTTCGGTGGCAGGAGGAACAAGACTTCTGGTCAGGCGACTACAGGGTTATAAACACAAAATCAAATAGGGGTAATGCAGGAGTAGGTTTAATAATGAATAGGAAAATAGGAATGCGGGTAAGCTACTACAAACAGCATAGTGAACGCATTATTGTGGCCAAGATAGATACGAAGCCCACGCCTACTACAGTAGTACAAGTTTATATGCCAACTAGCTCTGCAGATGACGAAGAAATTGAAGAAATGTATGATGAAATAAAAGAAATTATTCAGATTGTGAAGGGAGACGAAAATTTAAGAGTCATGGGTGACTGGAATTCGAGTGTAGGAAAAGGGAGAGAAGGAAACATAGTAGGTGAATATGGATTGGGAGACAGAAATGAAAGAGGAAGCCGCCTGGTCGAATTTTGCACAGAGCACAACATAATCATAACTAACACTTGGTTTAAGAATCATGTAAGAAGGTTGTATACATGGAAGAACCCTGGAGATACTAAAAGGTATCAGATAGATTATATAATGGTAAGACAGAGATTTAGGAACCAGGTTTTAAATTGTAAGACATTTACAGGGGCAGATGTGGACTCTGACCACAATCTATTGCTTATGACCTGTAGATTAAAACTGAAGAAACTGCAAAAAGTTGGGAATTTAAGGAGATGGGACCTGGATAAACTAAAAGAACCAGAGGTTGTACAGAGATTCAGGGAGAGCATAAGGGAGCAATTGACAGGAATGGGGAAAATAAATACAGTAGAAGAAGAATGGGTAGCTTTGAGGGAAGAAGTAGTGAAGGCAGCAGAGGATCAAGTAGGTAAAAAGACGAGGGCTAGTAGAAATCCTTGGGTAACAGAAGAAATATTGAATTTAATTGATGAAAGGAGAAAATATAAAAATGTAGTAAGTGAAACAGGCAAAAAGGAATACAAACGTCTCAAAAATGAGATCGACAGGAAGTGCAAAATGGCTAAGCAGGGATGGCTAGAGGACAAATGTAAGGATGTAGAGGCCTATCTCACTAGGGGTAAGATAGATACCGCCTACAGGAAAATTAAAGAGACCTTTGGAGATAAGAGTACGACTTGTATGAATATCAAGAGCTCAGATGGAAACCCAGTTCTAAGCAAAGAAGGGAAAGCAGAAAGGTGGAAGGAGTATATAGAGGGTCTATACAAGGGCGATGTACTTGAGGACAATATTATGGAAATGGAAGAGGATGTAGATGAAGATAAAATGGGAGATATGATACTGCGTGAAGAGTTTGACAGAGCACTGAGAGACCTGAGTCGAAACAAGGCCCCCGGAGTAGACAATATTCCATTGGAACTACTGACGGCCGTGGGAGAGCCAGTCCTGACAAAACTCTACCATCTGGTGAGCAAGATGTATGAAACAGGCGAAATACCCTCAGACTTCAAGAAGAATATAATAATTCCAATCCCAAAGAAAGCAGGTGTTGACAGATGTGAAAATTACCGAACTATCAGCTTAATAAGTCACAGCTGCAAAATACTAACACGAATTCTTTACAGACGAATGGAAAAACTAGTAGAAGTCAACCTCGGGGAAGATCAGTTTGGATTCCGTAGAAACACTGGAACACGTGAGGCAATACTGACCATACGACTTATCTTAGAAGAAAGATTAAGGAAAGGCAAACCTACGTTTCTAGCATTTGTAGACTTAGAGAAAGCTTTTGACAATGTTGACTGGAATACTCTCTTTCAAATTCTAAAAGTGGCAGGGGTAAAATACAGGGAGCGAAAGGCTATTTACAATTTGTACAGAAACCAGATGGCAGTTATAGGAGTCGAGGGACATGAAAGGGAAGCAGTGGTTGGGAAGGGAGTAAGACAGGGTTGTAGCCTCTCCCCGATGTTGTTCAATCTCTATATTGAGCAAGCAATAAAGGAAACAAAAGAAAAATTCGGAGTAGGTATTAAAATTCATGGAGAAGAAATAAAAACTTTGAGGTTCGCCGATGACATTGTAATTCTGTCAGAGACAGCAAAGGACTTGGAAGAGCAGTTGAATGGAATGGACAGTGTCTTGAAAGGAGGATATAAGATGAACATCAACAAAAGCAAAACAAGGATAATGGAATGTAGTCGAATAAAGTCGGGTGATGCTGAGGGAATTAGATTAGGAAATGAGGCACTTAAAGTAGTAAAGGAGTTTTGCTATTTGGGGAGCAAAATAACTGATGATGGTCGAAGTAGAGAGGATATAAAATGTAGGCTGGCAATGGCAAGGAAAGCGTTTCTGAAGAAGAGAAATTTGTTAACATCGAGTATAGATTTAAGTGTCAGGAAGTCATTTCTGAAAGTATTCGTATGGAGTGTAGCCATGTATGGAAGTGAAACATGGACGATAAATAGTTTGGACAAGAAGAGAATAGAAGCTTTCGAAATGTGGTGCTACAGAAGAATGCTGAAGATTAGATGGGTAGATCACATAACTAATGAGGAAGTATTGAATAGGATTGGGGAGAAGAGAAGTTTGTGGCACAACTTGACCAGAAGAAGGGATCAGTTGGTAGGACATGTTCTGAGGCATCAAGGGATCACCAATTTAGTATTGGAGGGCAGCGTGGAGGGTAAAAATCGTAGAGGGAGACCAAGAGATGAATACACTAAGCAGATTCAGAAGGATGTAGGTTGCAATAGGTACTGGGAGATGAAAAAGCTTGCACAGGATAGAGTAGCATGGAGAGCTGCATCAAACCAGTCTCAGGACTGAAGACCACAACAACAACAAACATGATGAACTGGATTCATACCCATGAGTCTGATTTTTTCTTTGTATCCTTCCATCTACTATCTTTGTGTGTTATTGTTCGGTGTTCAAAAAGCAAAATATTGTGCCTTCTCCCACGAGGTATTAAAATGACGTCGCAAAAAGGCTAACGAATTATAATCAAAATACAGTGAGACGCCAAATTGGCTGTCGTCATGGTGTTAAGTGGACACAAATAGTTGGGTGTTATTGTCGTCTTTTCTTACTGAGATTTTCATATTACCCTGACACAAGACGCCGAGATAAATGTGTATATTCTCCGTGACGAAACATCCCACATTCCATTCATCCTGATCCATTCGTCACGTGCATCGGCGGCAATGAGTGATAGGAAAACTGTTGTGGGGTGACGAACAACAATAACAATGGTAGTAATTGCAAATCAATAATCAAGGATGTTTACGGCATTACAGACGATTAACAAAATAACCAAATGGCTGAGTGTTTAATTGGTGCACTGAGTAGGTGTTCTTACCACTTTGTTACTGAATTCTGTTCTAGTAGTTTGCAGAGAGAAAACAAAGAATCCCGTAGCCATACATATCGCTAGTACAACGAGATATTACCTATCAACTATCCTTGCTTTACATCACGAGACGACCATGGCGTCACTGAGCTGATATTTGAAATACATTTCTGTTTTCTCTCTGTGTCTCTCTCTTTTTATTTTTATTTTAATTTTTTCAGGAAAGCATCGAGAAGCGCGATAATAAGCAAGTAGGCATATAACCTGTTTACAGTTATTTTCATCGGGATACATAATGCAAAAATACAACTTTTAAGTGTGTTATTGCGTAATTACAGTTATTACAGTCTATTCGTGAGCTTGCTCACATTCAGTGGGGTGAAACCTATCACAGAAGCAAGCAACACACAAATATTTCTTGCACCATGAGCAACACATAAACGAAATCTCGCTGCACTGAGGTGTTGTCTGATATATTGCGCGGAAAACATATCTGTTTCATGTTGCTAAATACAGCTCTATCAGATATCAATTTGGAAGCGTACCAAGTGTATAAAAGTATATCTTGAAATACGCAGAAAGGCCCATAGAGGTATTCGACTGAAACATAGCCATAACCAAAATTGTAACTGGGGTCGACAACATCGTCGTCTACCACCTTGACAACTCGAACGGTGACAGTACTCGGCCGGTTACTTACGTTTACTGGTATCAAAGCTACAGCATGAAAACACAAAAATGTTAAGAACCCGAAGATCATTAGTTTTGGAATCCATAGAAAGTAAAGCAGTCATCAGTCGCAAGAGTGGTTTGAACACCACAGTGCTTTAATAGGCACGGTCTTGTTGGAGGTGGTATGCTGTTGCTTTCATCCGACCTTTGAGTTGACTTACCTAGCCAGTTAATAGGGGAACCTACAGTTTTACGTGGCTTTCGGACCACAGTGAAACTCGGCATTTTTCACATCAACAAACACTGCCCCAGGGGAAATATGTGTGAAACGACACATAAAAATCGTGGGACTGGTGAGGGATCGAACCTGAGACTTTCGTATCCATAATCTTGCTCATTATCACCTTGCCACCATGCAGCCAACAGTGTGGTTTCTGCTTGCCATTAAAATTAAGGATCTCTCGTTTGTGCCTGCGTTGGCACTTGCGTGTTCCTTAGGAGACCTTCCCTTTGGGAATACCCTCGTATACGTGTGTGTAAACGTCTACCAATGCCCACTCAAGGAAGACAAGGATACCTAGTCTAGCTTCAGTATTACAAATACACCTCAGTTTTTGGATGAACGCAGACTTAGGTTGATAATCATTTTGAATATTTATCAGTACTTTACCCATTGGTTTGAAACTCTGTTTCTACCAATAATTCCCACAGCTACAGGAACACTACTTTAATACCTCTTACACAAAATACTTACGCAGTGCTATCAGACGAAAAGATCAACCTGACACAAACTGTGGGAACTTTGTTTTACAACCTTCGTACCTGGATAAAGAGCTTTTCCTATTTGAGATATCTGTGAACGTTGCTGCATAAGACGATTTAAGAAGAAACTAAATTCCTTCAGCTGGTGGTGGTGGTGGTGGTGGTTAGTGTTTAACGTCCCGTCGACAACGAGGTCATTAGAGACGGAGCGCAAGCTCGGGTTAGGGAAGGATTGGGAAGGAAATCGGCCGTGCCCTTTTAAAGGAACCATTCCGGCATTTGCCTGAAACGATTTAGGGAAATCACGGAAAACCTAAATCAGGATTGCCGCAGACGGGATTGAACCGTCGTGCTCCCGAATGCGAGTCCAGTGTGCTAACCACTGCGCCACCTCGCTCGGTTCCTTCAGCTACGCCAATGTTTAAAGAAATCATGTTAACGGCACTAAATCGTAGTGTGTAAATCGTTTGCCAGCCGTACTCTGCCGCATTTCGCCGGTCCGAAGACAAAAAGCTTACTGACAAATTTCACAGAAGGAAAAGGGGGACGAAATGTCTCCCACTCGAAGGTCATGTTGTTTTACTTAAATGATTACAAAATCGGGTAAAACGAACAATGAGGTTGTAGGTATAAGCACATTACTGTTGTCAATATGATGTTGCACCGCCCAGGGCCTGTAATGATAAAGGGCCCGTTTAGGTCAGGCATATTGTACACAGAAGTGGAAGAGAGAGCACCACTAAATTCTACAATCCGTATGCATTGCATACACACAGAAATTACTGTTACAGTGTACTTATGGAGCCCAATGAGTGAATTGCATATTTTCCGGTGAGAAAGAGCACTGGCAAACAGTCTTCGCCACATTAGGTTACTTAAACTGGCGTCACTCTGAGCTAGAATTTATGGCCAGCGACTAAGTGTGAGGACAGTGAGTCGGATGCGGGTTTTGCAACTGTGAAACACTTTCCTTACATTATGGAAGCGAATATTAAATTTGAACTAATATTGCGAAAATTTTGGACTTGGATAGCCTAGAATGAAAATCTTTCTGTTTATTGCAAATGAAAACAACTGATTTTCTAAAACATTCTGTGTCATACACAACTTGAAACAGGTCACGTCGACCAAATCATATGGAAGAACCGACAGCGACGTATATTGGAAGGCAGTAAGATCCCTTGGCTTTTGGTTGGCAGCATTCGACAGCCATTTCTACGCGCAAGTAAATCAAGAAAGGCAGCACCTTTTCGTTATCAAGTAACGTCTTCATCAGTTACTTTAGTCTTAATGTGATCTACGAGTAATTGCTGATGTTTGATATTAACATGTAAAGGATTCCGTAGACAGGGAAAGAACTTGTTCTTGGGCAACTACTTCTATAATGACCATAAGGACATAAATGATCTTCAGGCACATGTGTTCCAGCAGCGGTATGAAGAAAATGATAGTAATAATGACGGTGATAATCGAATTATCCTGTAACTTCACACTTCAAAGTGGATTTTCTCGAACTAAGAAATTTCCTGAATTAGTGAAAATTTCAAAATGGCTTCAAATCGAGGCTATGAGGCCTAGAAGAGTCTTTACATCCTGCTGACATGAGAATAGCATAATCTCCACGTCAGAAGCTTGCTGCTACTTAACCATTTAATAGACTCGCGTTTTTTTTTTCACCGTGACTGGTTTAGTAAGCTAAGCACATCATCCATTACAGCACACTCCTGTGGGTGGGAAATGTGGCCACAATGGTCTGGTGGAACGAACTATCAGAAGTGCAATGAGTGGGTTCAGGCATTTACTTTTAAGAGGCACAATCATATTTACTTTACCTCTGGTAACCTCAAGAGAAAGCTGTTATAATCCAGAATCCGCATTAAACATCAAGTTCTTTCATTCTAAACTGGACAGAGCCGGTTTACGTTGGAAAATGACATAGGTGGATGTCAGGGTAAACAGAAATACTGTCACCAGTAAACTTACTAACATTAGAAAATTTTATTTTATGTGATGAACTGATAGCCGTCTCAAGGAACAGGGCTCTTATTTTACTTGTACTTGATTGAACTAGAGACGTTGAAAAATTTGGTGCTGGACTGTGATTCAAATTCGTATCTCCTCTTTCGAGGATCTGAATCTCTCGGAACAGTATAGTTCAATCATTTCATTCCTTTTCCCAAGACTGCAGTCTTCTCTAGGTCTCCTCCAAAGGTAAATATGTGTTCCGAGAGATTCAGATCCTCAAAACAGGAGATACGAATTCGAATCACAGACACATTACGTATTCCAGGCCGTAGCAGCTGCGTCTTTGAGACGCCAGCTATAGTCACTTCCCAGCCCGCTTTAGGATCATATTGCTCGTCTTCTTTCTGCTGGTGTCGTAACTGAGATTTGGCAACAAGGCAACGCATGTTTGGCAACTCTGTGATCGACGAATTACTTCCTTGTGTCCACGGGAATAAGCCTCAACGTTCACTTGATTTCTCGTGTCATTTGAATTCAATAACCTGAGTTGTTATCGCATGAGGTGTAACAGAAGATTGTAAATTTACGGTTTTCAGCCCAGCAAAGTCATTGAACGTGGCAATCGCAACTAATCTCGTCCTGTAAATTGCCGTTTACGAGTTCTAGCCACTATTGGCCTCGTAAGAGGAAGGAGCAAACCATATCTATCAGCTAGCTCTGTGTTGACGTGCTGACCTGTGGAAGCGCCAGTGTTGTGGTTCGCGGTTCCAGCCTCGCTGAATGTAACGTTTTTAACCCTTCTGTGTAAGAGCTGCAAGCAGTCAGATCAAACATCGATAAGCAAATCGTAAGATAATACTTTCAGCTCAAAGTGCAATGGTGAAAAAACTTACAATGCTACACAACAGGTAACGCCTCTTTCCGCTGCTGACAAGCAAATTTTGGGTTTCTAGGAATACGTAACTTTATTTATCAAATGCCGCGTTTGCATACCTGTTGATTATGACACAGCATACCATTTAAACACAGACCCAATCGAAACATAAGTGAGTAGTATTTTACTAATTCGTAGAGATAAGGGCACGCCTGTGTACAGATACTCAGTTTTGTTGAAACAGACTTACTTTCGTCGTTGGGTTATCGTGGGTAGTTTTATTTCATTTCTTACAATACAGTGCACAATTTTCGTAAGGTTTCTTTTAGTGTTGTTAAAACAATACTAAACATGAGAGAGAAATTAATCATCAACGATATATGCGAATTCTCTGATGTTATCTATAACAGTCTGACAGTGGACACGCAGTTTATTGATTACATGCATGTAGAAAACTTGTTCTGAGTTAAAGCTGTCAAACAAGGTTTGAAGAAGAATGAAATGCCACTACCAGACGACAGCTAAGGTAGAAAATACAATTGTGACTATTTTGGCACGATGCGCACTCCCCATACATAATAGAAAAGCTTCGAGACGCATCTGCTGCCTGGTCGTCTATTAAACCTGAAAAGAACAAAATGACGCAGAAGTTAGCCTTTTTTCCACATGCGACTATTTTGGCTTGAGAAGTGAAGAGAATTATGTTCAAAGTTCCATTAAATTGATAACTTCAGCAGACAGCAGCATTGCGTTTTAAAAAAATGTAGTAGCGAATGTAATAGAACACGCGACGTCTTATCAACAGTGCGCGGCGCTTACCGTTACGCTACCAGCTGTGACGTAGCTACAGCACCTCTGGAAGTTAACAACAGTTCCTCCGAACCTCGGCATTCCACAGTGCTGTGAGATAATGCATATGGCCGGATCTAGACTTCTGAGAGAGAGACAGTTACAGCATTTCCTTTGCACTGCACGATGGATTCAACAAACAGATAGCGCAATAGAGTAGCTCAAAGGGAAAGGAACACTTCCTATTTAAATTTCTGCATCCCACATGTTGACAGTTTTGTTTAGGTGGCAGTTACGCGATTTTATTTCGGTGAATACAAAATAGAGTCGAATGTATGCACTGGGTAGGGAAGGCAGCTTGTTCATGGCCATTCGGTCAACCAAGCAAATGAATGTATTGAACATCCTGCAAACCACTACAGGGAGCCTGTGTGCCAGAATTCTCGTGTGCCACAACGGTGTTATGAAAGTGAAATGAGTCGTAGAAAAGAGTGTTTAGTGGTTTTATATGATGATGAACTCGGTTCGATTCGAGCTTCTTCCGATGTTTTTTGATAGGGTGAGGCAGATTCTATTCTCATCTCGCTACGCCAAGTGACGAATGTATAATGGCATTGTGGTCTGAAAATCACATTAAACATGATATTCCTTCTCTACCAAGTGGACGTCAGGTGGAACCACAATAAAGTAAGGAGTGGCGACATGTAGAAACTCTATCAAATGATTCAAATGGCTCTGAGCACTATGGGACTTAACATCTATGGTCATGAGTCCCCTAAACGTAGAACTACTTAAACCTAACTAACCTAAGGACATCACACAACACCCAGTCATCACGAGGCAGAGAAAATCCCTGACCCCGTCGGGAACGAACCCGGGAACCGGGGCGTGGGAAGTGAGAACGCTACCGCACGACCACGAGCTGCGGACAGACAAACTCTATCACCAGTAACCTTTCTTATAGTAGTTATTTACTTCTAGTGACGAAACAAACCCTGTGTATGGTCACAGGACACTTATTCCGTCTTTTACTTGAGCTTCTGTGTGTCGATAAAATTGCTTCTGAACTATGAATGCAACTCAGACCACCCTTATCGCGGAATTTGATCCCTTCGTGACATTACATCTCGCGTACAACTTGTTGTTTGTTCAAAACTGCAGATTCCTAACATCTCCGCCGGCCGCGGTGGTCTCGCGGTTCTAGGCGCGCAGTCCGGAACCGTGCGACTGCTACGGTCGCAGGTTAGAATCCTGCCTGGGGCATGGATGTGTGTGATGTCCTTAGGTTAGTTAGGTTTAAGTAGTTTTAAGTTCTGGGGGGCTGATGACCACAGCAGTTGAGTCCCATAGTGCTCAGAGCCATTTTTTTTCCTAACATCTCCACAAATTGCGCATGAATGGGTTGCAATCCTGGCCCAGCAGTAAACCTTTCACTATATATTATCAAGCTCTAGCATGAGAACACCTATCTGCTGGTGGATGATAATTTTTATTTTTAATGCATTTTCATTCGTTGTTAACACTAACGATATCTGACGTTTTTGACTCCCAGTGAGACACAAAACTATTTGCGAGATCACTGTAAGTTCAAGGATGTTATTCCGAGCTGCTGGTGGAGAAAAATTCGGTAAGTGTCGCCTCTTTGTGTGTAGTCAACAACGATATGTTTGGGGTTCGATTCTCAGTCAGCACCGAACACTTCGTCATATTATTTCTAGTTCAAACATGCACACATATCGCTGATGGTGTAACAAACCCATAATTAACGTTCCTTTTCTCTAGAATATGACAGCGATACCTGCCGCGTTGGAGTCCTGGAAGGAAAAATTAATGTTTCGTCTCGTCATTTCATTTAATACATCTAGCTCCTGCCGAGAAAATCCGATATGTCAAAGTTGATTGTGCTTCGATAACAATCCGATTAGGTTCTGGTTTCGAATCCCTGTCCAACACAAAGCTTTACCTCACGGCATTTCAAGTAAGTTACTTGTGAAGAAGCAGTATTTAACATCTCTCGTAGTTCGTTAGCAGGGACACTAGATGCTTGGTAGGAATTCGAGACCGTTAAAAAAGTTTACGTTATGTAATTTAAAGTTGATATTTGTTAACTGATGTTGTCTAAAATCGACGTATATCACTCTCTTTATGCCTAATCAGGAATGACTGTTAATTTCCGTCAGTCACGAATTCTTAGACTGCATGATCTGGGTTTGAATCTGTGGTGTCACCGCCAGACACCACACTTGCTAGGTGGTAGCTTAAATCGGCCGCGGTCCATTTAGTACATGTCGGACCCGCGTGTCGCCACTGTGTAATCGCAGACCTAGCGCCACCACCAAGGCAGGTCTCGTGATACGAGAGAGCTCTCGCCCCAGTTGTACGAGAACCTAGCTACCGACCAGATGTACGAAGCCTTTCTCTCTCATTAGCCGAGAGACAGAATAGCCATCAGCTAAGTTAATGGCTACGAACTAGCAAGGCGCCATTAGCCATACAGTGATTGTACTTAAAGTCTCCTGTGTATCGTCAAGATCGATGTACCAGTAAAGTTAAGTATTAAACCTGCTCCGTACTTTTGTTCCTAACATTAATTACGTATCCTGTTCCAGTACTTCACGCCCGTCTGCGTTAGTCTAGCGTGCATTTTCAGCCATCTTCAACTTCACGGTGTCGGCCCAGATACCGACACAACATTGGCGACGAGATAAAAGAGTTCTTTCTGATTGCTTACATTTAATTGTGTCATGGCTTCGCCACATTCTCCAGATGTACTGTCTGAATTTTATCGCTTGCAGAATCAACAGACGCAGGCGTTACTGGATGCCCTTGGACAGCTCGTCCAGGGTCAACGTACCATTCAAACCGATGCGGCCGCCGCCGCTTCTTCGCTACCGTTGCCACTAAACGCTGTTGCACCTCCCTTTCGACCATACGTGGCAGCCGATGAGACCTGGCACGAGTGGTCTCGCCAGTTCAACTTTCATCTAGCAGCCTACAGAATTCAAGGTAAAGAGCGGCAGCCGTTTTTGCTTTCTTGTGTCGGTGTGTCCACATACCGTGTGATAGTGAAATTGTTTCCCCGACGCGACGTAGCAACTCTGTCCTACGAGGAAATTTTGTCTGCATTAGATGCCTATTTCAAAGAAACAGTTAATGTGGTTGCAAAACGGTATACGTTCTTTCGTACAAAACGTACGGCCGGTCAAACTAATAGGGAGTGGGTAGCAACATTGCAAGGACTTACTAGGGACTGTGCCTTTGAATGTGACTGTGGTCTTTCTTATTCAGATACAATGGTGCGTGATGCAATTGCACAGAACGTTTCTGATGTTCGCATACGGGAGCAAATTTTGAAACTAGTTAATCCCTCCCTTCAACAAGTGATAGACATATAGGATAGACAGGACACACTTGACTGTGCTCAGGAATCTTTTGAAACTTCGCCAGCCGTGTGTAACATTAACTGGCCCGCTGGACGCGCTGCGCGGCCCGGTAACCGGGCCTTGCGCACGTCGACACAGCGGCCGCCGCGTGCTAAGCCAGGTGTGCCGCGCCAGCACACAAATGCAGTGAAATAATGCCCGCGGTGTGCTACTAGACATTCGCGTGAACATTGCCCGTCACGCCAAGCTATTTGCTTTTTCTGCAATAAGAAAGGACATGTTCAAAGTGTTTGCCAGAAAAAGCTCAGATCAGACAATCACAATCATTCCAGGCCCTTTGCTTCGCGCCGGAATCGAACCAAGGACACTCAGGCTCGTGGACCTTCGCCTATAGACATCCATGTCGTTAATTCCGCTTCGTCCAGTGACACTTTCTCTAACAGTGACTGTGTTCGTCCCACAAAAACTGTGCGTCGACGTCGCCGGAAATCACGTCAATTAGCAAGTGATTCTGTACCAGTGTCTGTTCCAATTGCACAAAACAGTCGCTCTTGTCGTCAGCAGAACAATAAACTTTTTGTGGACTTAGACTTTGAAGGCAAAGTGATACCATTCCAGCTCGATACCGGAGCTGCAGTTTCATTGCTCAATCATGACACGTACAAACAACTGGGCAAACCTCCGTTGCGTTCCGCAAATGTTAAGCTAACTACATATTCCGGACAGAAAATTCCTGTGTTAGGACAGTGCAGCCTTCTTGCAACATACAAGGGACAAACAAAACTTGTGTCATTTTACGTTCTTCGTTCTTCTTCTGCAGTGAACTTGTTTGGTCTAGATTTATTTCAGTTGTTTAACATGTCTATTGTAAATCAGGTCCTATCAGTGAATCAGACTGTGCCTACAGACAGTGTTTCTCGGCTGTGTGACGAATTTGCAGACATTTTTGCACCGGGCTTAGGTTGCGCTAAAAACTATGAAGCACATTTAGAACTGAAGGTAAACGCGCAACCGAAATTTTTCAGGGCGCGCAATGTTCCCCACGCATTGCGTGATGAGTTCGCAAGAACGTTACACGATCTCGAATCACAGGGTGTACTTGAACGTGTGCAAGCTTCTCTCTGGGCCTCACCCTTAGTAATTTTGCCAAAACCTTCCGGAAAATTGAGACTTTGCGTGGACTTTAAGGCCACAGTGAATCCACAGCTAGTGACTGCTACTTTTCCTTTGCCCCGCCCGGAAGATCTTTTTGCTAAACTGTGCCCGGGAAAATATTTTTCAAAGTTGGACCTAGCCGATGCGTACTTGCAAATACCGGTGGACGACGAATCCCAGCGCGTATTGGTGATTAACACGCATCTTGGATTGTACCGCTTCAAAAGGCTGCCATTCGGGTGTGCATCCGCCCCTGCCTTGTTTCAGCAATATTTACAAACTATTTGTGCGTCGGTCCCTACTGCAGCAAACTATCTGGACGATATAGTGATCTCCGGACAGACAGAAGAAGATCATCTTGCGAACTTACGAACATTATTTCAGGTCTTGCGGCAAAATGGTCTTCGCTTGAGGAAGGACAAATGTGTGTTTTTTGCTCGTGACTTGCCATACCTGGGACATGTCATTAATGCCCAAGGCATACATCCGAGTCCAGAGCACCTCCGTGCCATACAAGAATTGCCTTCCCCTCAAAATGTGAAACAGCTACAGAGTGTGTTGGGTAAAATTAATTATTACAATAAATATGTGCGCAATGCCTCTTCCATTTCAGCTCCGCTTCATCGCTTACGCCGTAAAGGTGTTCCGTTCGTCTGGACGACGGAATGTGAACGCGCCTTTCGCCAGTTGAAATCGGCGTTGCTTTCTAATACTTGCCTTACGCCATTCGATCCCCAGAAACCCCTTTTGTTGATGGTAGATGCATCGGATTTCGGGATCGGTGCTGTGCTTGCGCACAAAGTTGGCTCCCATGATCGCCCTATTGCCTTTGCGTCCAAATTGCTCTCGTCTGCGCAAAGAAATTATTCACAGATAGAGAAAGAAGCTTTGGCTCTCGTGTTTGGTGTTACTAAGTTCCATGATTTCTTGTATGGTCGTCACTTTACCATCATCACAGACCACAAACCTTTGACATCGCTTTTTCATCCGACCAAGCCTGTACCTCCACGTACAGCGCAGAAATTCATTCGCTGGTCTATTTTCCTCTCGCAGTACCGCTACGATATCTTGTATCGGTCCACTGCTAAGCACGGAAACGCCGATGCGTTGTCCCGTTTGCCTGTTGCTGAGGATAAAGTATTCGATTCTTCCGAACTTGCTTGCATGTTCATTGATTCGGAAACCGATGAAGTGGTCGAATCGTTTCCGATTGATTTTCGTCGTGTCGCTACGGCCACAGCTGCTGACCCTGTCCTTGCTACTGTTTTACGTTTTGTTGCTACGCAATGGCCTTTGTCAAAGTCTCGGATCGCGGATCCGTTGGTTCGCCAATTTTTTGCTCACAAGGAGAGACTTTTTGTTCGACGTGGTGTTTTGTTGTTGCGTTCTGATAATGATCAGTCCAGAATCGTGGTCCCACGTTCGTTACAGTCCTCTGTTTTACGGCTTCTTCACCAAGGACATTGGGGTATAGTGCGAACGAAACAACTTGCTCGTCAGCACTGTACTTGGTTCGGAATCGATGCTGCGATTACGAATATGTGTTCTTCTTGCATGGCGTGTGCCGAACAACAGTCCGCACCGCCGCGGAAAGTCTTTGCATGGCCAAAAGCCACTTCCCCTTGGCAACGCTTGCACATTGATTTTGCTGGTCCATTCTGGAATGCTCGATGGTTGGTTCTAGTCGATGCCTTCAGTAATTTTCCTTTTGTTGTCCGGATGTCTTCCACGACGTCCTCCGCCACCATCCAAGCGTTGTCTGCTATCTTTTGCATTGAAGGTCTTCCGCAGACTATTGTTTCCGACAATGGCCCACAATTCATGTCCGCAGAATTTCAGTCATTCTGCCAGGCCAATGGTATTCAACATCTGACATCCGCGCCGTTTTCGCCTCAGTCCAACGGTGCCGCTGAACGATTGGTCCGGACTTTCAAGTCACAGATGTTGAAATTGAAAGAGTCGCATTCTCGGGAGGACGCATTGTTGCTCTTTTTGTCTTCGTATCGCTCTCAGCCCCGAGATGGTCGCTCGCCGGCTGCGTTGCTCCACGGTCGTCCTCATCGCACCTTGATGTCTTTGCTGCATCCGCCGCATCAGGTTCCTGTGCAGCGGCAGACTCCTGCTTTTGCTCCAGGCGACGTTGTATTTTATCGCAACTATCGAGGTTCACGGCGTTGGCTCGCAGGGCGCATTCTTCGCTGCCTCGGCCGCGCGATGTATTTGGTTTTGGGGGCCTCTGGTGAGGTGCGTCGGCATCTCAATCAGCTGCGCCTCTGTCGTCGCTCGGGTTCTGCCGCTCCCCGTCTGCTTTCAGCGACGGTGCCGTCCGGTCAGCGCCCTGGGGACCCATCTACTGGCTCGCCTCATCCCCAGGTGTTACCGACGATGCCTTCCATTTTGCCCCATGGCGACGCGCCGCCGCCGCCGCAGCAGCAGCAGCCGCCGCCGCCGCCGCTTGTTCTCCCGCCGGCGCCGCCCGCATTCGACGCTTCGTTGCAGCCGCCAAGCGCCTCCCAGGGTCACGCGCCGCCGATCGCTTCCCGTGACCAGCTGTCCTCCGCCATGGAAATCCCGCTCGCTCCGGACCACATGACGTCATCGCGCGACGGCTACCCCGACGCAATGGAGGTTGATCCTTCGGTCCCTCCTGTCTCTTTACGGGCGCATACACCGCATGTTGACGTGCACCCTGGACTAGTTTTTCAGGCGTTTCCTAGCTCCCCTCGGACCGAATGGCCGGGTGCGGATGGCACAGCCTCACCTGTTGTTAGGCTCCCCACCTCATCGCATACGTCAACATGTGGTCCTCCCCACGGCGGGCGGAAGCCTTATCACACGACCGTTCGCCGATTTGCGGGGGAGGAATGTGGTGTCACCGCCAGACACCACACTTGCTAGGTGGTAGCTTAAATCGGCCGCGGTCCATTTAGTACATGTCGGACCCGCGTGTCGCCACTGTGTAATCGCAGACCTAGCGCCACCACCAAGGCAGGTCTCGTGATACGAGAGAGCTCTCGCCCCAGTTGTACGAGAACCTAGCTACCGACCAGATGTACGAAGCCTTTCTCTCTCATTAGCCGAGAGACAGAATAGCCATCAGCTAAGTTAATGGCTACGAACTAGCAAGGCGCCATTAGCCATACAGTGATTGTACTTAAAGTCTCCTGTGTATCGTCAAGATCGATGTACCAGTAAAGTTAAGTATTAAACCTGCTCCGTACTTTTCTTCCTAACATTAATTACGTATCCTGTTCCAGTACTTCACGCCCGTCTGCGTTAGTCTAGCGTGCATTTTCAGCCATCTTCAACTTCACGGTGTCGGCCCAGATACCGACACAACAGAATCCATATGCAGAACGAGTCGGTTCGTTGTGTCATTTGAAGTTCATACATATTCTCAACTGGCTTTTCGTGAATAACGTAAATTTTTAATGACACTTTGTATTAAATAACAAGTATGTTACGTTACTTTGAAGAGGAAATCATGAATACGACGAACTTACTGTGTGCATTACCTATCTGACGTAATAATGAGAGTGCTAACATATCAGGTATGTCAGTTATAGCAATAAATGTGAGCTTACAAGCCTTATGGACAGTCTTACCTGTGATGAGGTGTTCCCTGATATTTTTAGTATCGTGGTATTACTTTACATCCTGAGTTATTGCGATACAGAGCAGTGTTTTCTATTGGTGACTTGATGGAGCCATTTTCAATAGTCAAACGACTGTATCAAGGGGCGATTAGAGGACCAGCTAGACAGCTACGTTATGTGGCTTGCATGGGAATCAGGCGAAATGCAATCCAGGTCGTTCTAATACTTTTGCGCATGACTGTACTTCGTTAACAATCCGATTAGGTGCTGGGTTCGCATCCCTGTCACAAGCTTTATATGATGGCATTTCAGTTTTAAACATGAGCATACCTTGTTCCTTGTGAATGACACCATATTAAACGTCGTTGGGGGTAGTTCCCAGGACTGTAACTGTTATGACAGGATCTGAATTAATAACTGATACTGGTGCAAACGTCTATATTTCACGTCTCTTTATGCCTAGTGATCCGGTCTCAATAAGGCACAAACAAAGCTTAGCTTAGTTAGCAATGGCTATAGGTGCTGGGTTTGAATCCAGGTCCAGAACGACGACGTTGGTCATATCATTTAAAGTTCAAATTTGTGTACACGTAGCTGTTGATGTGTTACGAGAACAATGATATTACTGGTGATTCACTGTTAATGTTGAGATTTCCTTAGAGTGCTTGTTGCCATTAATCACGTTTTTCTACTGGTTCGTCCAGTATCCAGTTTCCAGAGCCAGTCGCCGTTCAGCACGTGGACAGAAAACCTTTTAGAGAGCGAAAAACTTTTCTCCATTTGCCGTACAGCTTTGTAACTCCATATATTGTCTCAAGTATTTAATTTTGACTAAGGATTACTGTACGATATATGTAAAATAATCCGTTTTCTCAGAAATTTTGGAATGTCACTTGTTGTAATTAAGGTTAGTTTATGAGTGTTATGGGGTGTCTCATCGCTAAGAACGTGTTTTCTAATATGTTTTGTATGACGATATTAGTTGACGCTTAGACTGACGCCATAAAGACCTTTCGTCTCTTAGTAAAAAAAAATGGTTCAAATGGCTCTGAGCACTATGGGACTTAACATCTATGGTCATCAGTCCCCTAGAACTTAGAACTACTTAAACCTAAGGACATCACACAACACCCAGTCATCGGTCTCTGAGTAGTCTCTTGCGGTACTCATTGTGTGGAGACAAACGACTGTACCCCACGGGATTTTGGTGTTTAGAGGACCTGCACCACAGCTACGTTATGTTGGTTGTATTCGGCAGTGACCTGCTTCTTTTGCCGTCAAGTGTACATATGGGTTAATGAAGTTCAACAGTTAGTTGAAAGAGTCCTAGGTCATCATTATAAATTTTCTATGGCCGTCTAGTTCTGCTGCACGTTCTCTTAGCACGTTAGTACCGTCGCGTGAGCAGCGCCTTGCAAACAACTTTTCGCCTGACGCCACTTCCCCTTGCATTTGTTTTCGCAACATGTAGCAGATTGCAATTCCAGTACATAAAACATGTTCGTCATCGAGTGCCGGCTACGAAGGCAGAGTGTTAACTGAAGGTCCCGGTCATAAATATTGCACAATAATATTGCGCCTTTCTTCGCCTCCGAATTTCGAGTTATATACTGACACGATATTATTGCACAATAAATATTGAGTGAGTGAGGGACTCATTTAGCAGAAGGAAGGATTTAATTAATTTTTAACAGGTTACGGAATCGATACTCAATTACAGGAAGCGGCTTTCACGGGAGTTGCATAGAATCAATGAAGTGACCGTAAGAGTATTAAAGTAGGGGACACAAAGTCGATAATACAGTAAATAGGAAGGCTGTTATATAAGTCATTACGCTGTGAGCGTCATTTCAGTTTGAATGGAACAAGACTTCTGGACACGCTGGTATCGAAAGAAAACAGTGAACACTTACGACATTCGATTATCAGTCGCTGGAGGTTTTTTATTAACAAATAAGTGTGGGGTGGGATTGTTCTCTCTTAGCTAAAGGTGAACTAATAGTTCCTTAATATGCACTGGAAATATGAAGTAGATACAAAACGGTATTCCAAATGACCGTACTTCTGTGTTTCTTAAGAAAATGCCGTTAACAATGGATAGTTACAGTTTCAAGAATGCGATCAGGTAAGCCGAGCGTGTGGCCTCTTTCCTTGGAATAATAATGATGGATACATTAGAGCTACAGCATACAGAGGGATGGCCACGATAATCGTCAACATCAGCTCAACAGTGGCGTGGCTGACTGGGATCACCGCAGTCGGCTCGTACTGCAGCTATACACGGTCGTGCTTGAAACCAGTGGGTGCAGAGCTACCGTTCCAGAAAATACCCACAGCATTAGGATTACTGCTGATGTGGCTGCCATCTGTTGTGTTGTTAACTACTTGTTTAGCTACTAGAAACAAGCATGTGTGTGAAATTATTGCGTTGTTTGAAAGAGTAGACAAACTTCTTTCATATAAGCAACACAGCTATGGCAGGAAGTCTTTCACTAAAACTCGATTAACTGCTGTTGTTATGATTGGAGTATTTATTATATTCGTTTGCGTTACTGCACTTGCCGCAGAAGTGGACGGTTCTTATAGTACATGGAAAAATAAAATAGTGCACTACTTTGGAGCATACGCGCTTCTTTGGTACCTACAGTTCGTGGGTACAGTGGTGGCAGTGCGAGACCGGATGGGGGGGATCCGCGTGCAGCTGGTGAGGACCGTGCGGCCGCCTCTGCACGGGGAGGCGGAGCTGGACGAGGCGGTGACCTCCGGAGGACAGTGGTGGGCGGCGGGGGGCGAGCTGCGGCGGCTGCAGCGCGCCAGGCTGGCCCTGCACCGCGCCGCCCGCCTCACCGGACAGCACTTCGGCCCTGCGCTGCTGCTGTCCGTGCTGCAGCACGCGGTCCAGATGGTCTCCCTGACGTACAACGTCGTACCGCTAGCACAGAGCGACCGAGACCCCACACACCAGACACGCGCTTCCACGTATTCTCTCTGCCTCTTCGTGCTGGCTATAAGTATCAGCCTGCTGGCAATGTGCTGGCTGTGTTCCTCTGCGGCAGACCTAGCTGACACCGTGGGCGAGCTGCTGGCGAAGCTTCAGATCCTGTTGCAGCGAGAAACTACCTCTGACGTCCTCTGTCTGTCCATCAAGAGAATGAACTTCTCTGCTGCGGGCTTCTTTGATATTGATCTAAGCTTATTTGTAGCAACTATTGGAGCTACCATCACTTACGTTATAATACTTATTCAGTTTAAGCCATAAATTAGTAAAATGATTCCAGTTTACTGAGTTTTGTTGCATGTAAATGTATCCTTTTGCGTGCGACAAACGACAATGTCCTTCTAAGCAGACCTCCCTCCATCTTCTAGCGAACGAACTGAAGTTCCTTGCTGTCATGGCAGCTACTTAATTCGTTTATGTAACGACACAAGACCACATCATTCGTGTGCAGGCAGAATCTGTTTTCATCACTGTGGACCAAGGAGCACCATACCATTTTCCAAGTAAACCAATGACGACGCCAGTCGAGCCTTGAATGTCGATGCTGTGGCGTGAATGGAAGATGGAGTAGAGGTACGCGTGCCCAGCCACACTGCTAATAAACGATTAACAACAGTTTGTGTTGACACATCTGGGCTCACAAGCTCTCTCATCTGTGCTGTGGTAGCTGTAAGATCTGCCCCTGCTGCCCTTACGATGCACCATCCTAGCATGAGTCTGTGCTGTGTGAACGCCCAGAACCCCGTCCACGGGTGTGAGGATTTTCACGTGACAGCTCATACCAGCATCTTTGCACAATTGACGCAGCACGTCCCACTTATATGGAATTCTCCGAAAGGACCATCCCGCCACTCGTACGGGCAAAAGTTGACCGCTTTTAGACTTGTTTGGTTGGCTACAGAAAGCACGAGTGCACCTCTGTAGCATTATCGCTCGCTTGCTTCCCACGTTTATACCACACTGTCTCCTGGCTGTGTGCATTCCATATTCAGGGGCAGACATAGAAGACGGTCTGGCACTTATGCACCTTTGCCACTATCATTCTGTAAGCGGACGACGTTGAAAGAATGATCAGTACATCTACTATTCCCCTTGTAGCATGTACAATCATCAAATCAAAATCAACATAGTCTTCCCTGGTGTGCTAACTTTTTCCGGCAGTGTATACGACAGTCTCTGCTTTATAATGACTTCTGATGTGTTTTTACGGGTCAGATAGCGTTAGTAGCCTTTGCAAAGGAGTAAGAATATTTATTCCTCAATTTCACTAAACTATCACTATCTCTGAGAGTAAATCATGCTTTTGAAAGACCACACTCAATTTTCAGCACTTAATATACGATTTATTGTCTAAAAATACCAGGCTCAAGTGCAACGAAATTGCCTAATTAATACAAGTAATTAATCTAAATCATTTGTTGAACTGTGTAGAGATACGAAGCCATCACCTCTATTGAACACCCAGAATAGACTAAGCGGCACAATACAACCCTGAAAACTTTTCGTCATAGTTTCACCAAAGGGGACGAGATCTCGGTATATGGTACTGTCAAAACCATCATACTGGACTGGACAAGAGTTTCCATAGATTTCATCTAGTATACAGAGCTATGAAACATCGTAATTCAAATGCAATTCAAAATGAGCTTGTCCCTACTTTCTCTGTAATCTACTGTACGTGTTTTATAGTAAGCGCAGAGAAGCTTGCGGTCTAATGAAAGTATTAAGGACTTATCTTTATCTTAAATTATATTGGTGTCATACAGTGTTCGTCTAATATGTTACACGCACCATGTACACGTTGCTCATCACTGTTACAGACATTATTTACACTTGGTGACTACCGTTATTATGGTTCGGCATTTCATCAGCTGTTAAAATTATGTTCACCACATGACGTCCTACCTGCGTAATGCATAGTTGTGTTGTATGTATCCACCTGTGTGAACTGTGTACAAAGAGATACAAAAGTAACAGCCATCTAAGATCATGTCTTATTACTTACATACACGATTTGATAAGATAGTCAAGCGACCTTCTCGAAAGTATACAGAGACATATTGTGAGCTAACATCCCAAAGATGTTCGGACTCACATGCAGTTCCTCTTCGTCTAAATGTCTTGGCTCAAACTCGTCTAGGGGTTGAACCGCACATGTCGCATTACACTGCATAAAATAGAAATTTGTGACCCTTTGATTAAACTGTCTGGCTGATGGCAAGTTTTAGAAATTGTGTGAAACGTACAATGTTAATATAACATACAATAACAGTAATAATAATATCGGGAACTAAATTAACGACCCATAAATGATATAGGCCACATAGTGGCGATTTGGTTAGAATAATGTTTATTCAGAAAGCAAATTAATAGCGAAAGTGATCGTATCGAGAGTTACTGTTACACTCGAGCTCATATCCATTTGACACAGTTCGATCACTCACAATCTCATCGCAAAATACAAGTCCAATACTCCACCTCGTTATCTACGCGGAAAGTTCACACCAGGCGCGTGGCTGCTCGCCGCTCAGAGACGAAGTTCCGCCACACCACACACAGCGAAATTTTCTAAGTCGTTTCACTTCCTGTCCGGTTTCGCGTCTCAATCCCGACTGTCCCTCTGCCCCTCTCCGTCCGCGTCTGCCGCGTGCCCAACGTCGTCGCTCAACTGACTAGTGTAGTTCCTTTCCCTGAAGCCGTCCATCTGATTTCCTACAGCTTATTCTACATTATTTTACTTTTTAACATACTTAAATAATCAAAGCTTGACCACTTTCACATTCTAAATAAAATAACAGTAATATCCATTATATAATAAAAGTTAAATTCTTTTACATAAAACCAATACAATTTCCTTCTTAACATAGAATGTCATGACCAATAGCCTTGCACCAAAGTGCTTTCCGATAAATAACTAGAGAACAAAAGTAATTGTTATGCACTAAACCTTACAACAAATATTCTATTACCTAATGATACAATAAGGTGCTGTCATTGTTCAATGTGTTTCGTGTAGAGGAAATGATGATCTGATGCTTAACTGAAAATTATGATAATTTAAATTTACTGTATCTTTCAAGCAAATAAAGCTATAGAGTTGATATTTACAATATTTGTCATTTCAATGATGCACTTTTATATGAAATGTCGCTCGTTAAGATCGACCAAAGCGTTCATATTTTAGCATTCAGGCCTTTGTTATAAAAAAATTGTTAATTTCACTTTAACAGTAAATCCTAAACTATTATAGATGTGATTAATATTCAAGTTTTATTGGGATCAACACGAAAATTTAAGAAAGTTGGTAGGTTAAAATTACAGTGGCTTCATTCCCTGAATTACCACAGACTTCGATAGTTTTCATAATGTTTTCCCTTTATGGCTGATCTTAAGTCTACCATATTTAACACTGCTACGCCTCCCTGGTCACAATCAGCTCCTACGGGGTTTCCCGATGACGTAGGTTCTCCCCGTCTGTCTCACTCGCACACTATATCGCTTATACGTCATCAGCTTGGCCTCATTCAGCACAATAGACGCCTGTGGACTTTTCCCGTCTTGTGTCGAATCTGTGCTCTTTGTGGCACATGGTCCTGGACGACAGGATTCGTTTCACGACTCCTGGAATGTTATCTCTTTCGGGCATATATTTATATACAAGCGAAATGCTCGTTAACTCACAACACGAACGCGATAAACATGGTTTACTTTTTGTGTCGTCCTGTTGATGAGTTTCTACAGTATTGATCGAAAAACTTGTATTTTTGCAAGGAGGACTACCAGCATCATTGCCATGGCCTCTCTTACACCAGCAGGCATCAAAAAACCATGATTTATTGATATAGTGAATGGATATGGGGACACCAAGGGATGGAAGTGTAGTTGTCCTACTGTCCTATGTGCGTAACAATTTTAAATTCTTATTTCGTCCTTCAGTACTGTTCTACACCTGATGTCGCCCACTGAAGGCAATGAGAAAATTATTTTGGGAAAATGACAGTGCGACATGTTACACATTGTCTCCGTTACGAGCAAAGATAAATGATTCATCCGTGACTAAGGAGTGACGTCACTTATTGTTTTAACTTCTGTATAGTAATAATGAGTGTATAGACTTATTTAATTCCTCGTTGGACACTATTGTTACCGTAGAATAAATTACTTGCAATGGGAAAGCAGACTATTAATGCGATAAATTAGCGTCAAATAACTAACTATTCTAGGAGAATTCGAAGTACCGCCCCTTTTTGAAATTAAACATGACATTTTGCTGATGAAGATCCGACGAAAAGATCCCTTATATTGAACTTTATTTTCTAAACGACGCAGATGATGAACGATTTACTAAGATTACATACAAAGACCATCATTTCTTCTTTCTAGAGTGTCAAAGTGTCTTTAATTTCTGTAGCCAGCTAGTGATTAGCCCCAGGTTCTCGTCAGACGCAAGGTTATTAATGTAGACGAGTCTCGATCGATACTTCATTAACGGTATTACATCCCCGAGACTGACACGTGTCAGCAGTATAATCATTAACTCAAGAATGCGAACATCATCCCCCTTATAAGGATGATAACCAACGTAGGTAACGTACTTTTAAAGATGCAATGTCCTTCAACAATTGTCTTTTCTACGTAAGTTGATACTTGCTCTAGTTTTGTACTGGAATAGTCTGACTGAAAAGCGTTACATGCGGCAAAATAAGTACTGTTATTGCTAGACATTTATCTGTATATGGATAGACTTTTCTTCCGGATCATACCGTTTCTCGATGTGAGACGCAGAGTGTATTATAAACCATCTGTTAACGCCCCTAAAATTTTGCCTGGCTTCAGTGAGAAGCCACTTTCAGTAACCATACCAAGGGTATTACTAACGTCACTACAGCTACACTACCCTTCAGCACCATCTTAGCAGCTGTCGTGTGGCCCAACTACAACAGGAGTATTGTTTACACTCTCCGCATTATTAATTGACGTTATGCATCTATAGTCTCCGTAGTTTGCCTGGTTAGAATCAGCTGCTACACCTAGTGCTTGCTTGTTTACTTGAAACTGAAAAATTGCAGAAAAATACTGGTGAATATGTCATCAATAAATACCACCAGGGTATGTTTAAAGTGACATTGGTGAATCGCAGGTCCCTTTCCACCAATATGTAGTCACACATGCTTGAACGTCTTTTTTACTCCCATTTAATATCTTAATTTAACGTCACAAAATTTGGTCCACTAGTTGGAGCACTACACTCGAGTCGGCGTAAAACGTTTCCTGGCAGCTATCTCCACTGTTGCCACCTTTCTGCTGCATAACGCTAACGGCTGCAGGCGAAAAACTAGTCACCTACAGTGCCAGAAAAAAATTTGTGCATGTTTCTAGAGGTTCACAATTCTCTCAACGTTTAGTGTTGCAATAGTGCATATGGACTACATGAAACGACCATAGTCACAGATCAACAGCACAAGTGGTGCTGAGATATCAGATATCTACCTAAGCTGGAACACCCATATTAAAACTATACTTCATCCGATCAGACCTAAGACGCAAAGTAGACCTAGTTTTGTGTATAGTAATATACCTTTTAGTTTTTATATCCGTTCGTGTAGAAAAGTTAGTAATGATGAAAAAATACATATATGGACAAAAGGACTTAGTGTACTTGCTGAGAACGTAACTGTAACTGGAGACATTACTTTGTATTACAGTTATTAATAAAGTGTCATCCTTGACTCCTGTAACCAGGGGCGTCAGCCGAGAACCGCTAGATGTACATCTGGTAATCGGGGGCTCAAGGATGCAACAGTTTGAAAAAATTCGAAAACAATGCCGCCTTGCCCGCTGAGCGCCTAGCCAGTCCGCTACCCGCATGGTTGGTCCGTTGCCAGGCTGGCGTACCAGCAGCCGCGCGCTGTCAGTACAACTACAGCGCGCGTACGCTGTAACGCTGTCTCGCTGGTGCGCGAAAAGTGTAAGTCGGTTAGCAGTCGCGTTACACAAAAAGGTCACTCGTTGTCAACGGTACCGACCGTCCGCCGTGTCATCCTCAGGCCACAGGTGTCACTGGATGCGGATATTGGGGGCACGGGGTCATCACGCTGCTCTCCCGGCCGTCTGTCAGTTTACGAGACTGGAGCTGCTACTTCTCAATCAAGTAGCTCCTCAGTTTGCCTCACAACGGCTGAGTGCACCCCGCTTACCAAAAGCGCTCGGCAGACCAGCTAGTCACCCATCCAAGTGCTAGCCCAGCCCGACAGTGCAAGGCCGTTGGCGAAACACATGGTTTAGCCTCCATTGGTGACAAAGCAGGCGCTGATTGTGGCACCCAGTTTATTGTACAGATAGCGAATACTGTTCTGATATATGATGTGCCACGACTAATCGACCTGTAAGAGTTTTTGTTCGACGAGTCGCATGAGTCACTTCTCGTACCATCACATCCCACACGTGCTGGATTGGAGACAAGTGAGGAGATCAGGTTTGGCAGAGAAGATGTTGCACGTCTTACAGAGCACTTTGAGTTTCATGGGCAGTGTGTGGACCAACGTTATCCTGTTGGAACAACACATCCCCTTCCTGTTTCAAGAACGCCAAAACAACAGGTCTAACAACATTCTGCACGTACCGAGAGCTGGTTAGCGTCCCCTCTAGAAACAACTGAGCTGACCGAGAATTGTAGCTTATCGCTCCTCATACCATAAGGCTGGGGGTGGAACCAGTGTGTCTCGGACGAATGCACTCTATGATATGCTTTCAGCAAGACAATTCGTATTCGCATGGGCCCGCACTTGAGTGCAGGCACAATCTGCTTTCATTACCTCTGAAGACCTTAGCTCGTTATTTCATCTTCCAAGCGAAACTCTGGTGGCACCAGTTGAGCCGTGCACGTCGATACAGTGGCGTGAGAGGAAGACGAGCTAGAGGTTTGCGTGGCCGTAGTCCCACCACTAATCACCGATTTGCAACAGTTACTTTTGACACGCCTGCGCTCACAAACCCTCTTCTTTGTGCTGTAGTAGTTATACGATTTGCCAGTGCTGCCCCTAAAATACGACGATGCTGGCGGGCGACTGCGCTGTGTGGACAATTTCGTCTGCAGTTGTGAGATTTTTCACGTGACCACTGGTAACAGAAATGCTGCAAGTCCAGCTTGTGTGGCATTTTCCGAAAGGACCGTCCTGCCACTCGGAATACCGCAGTTATATCTGTTTCAAATTCGTTTAGTTGGCTGTAAGAAGAACGAGTGCATCTCCATGACATGGTTGCCCGCTTGCTTCACTCGTCTGCACCATACTGAGCCACGCGGCTTTGATATTTATGATGACCTCAACCCACAGGAAAAATAATTATCAACATCTGAACTGTGAAGTCATCAAAAATTCTAGTTGGAAAACCACACTCTTTGTTATACTTCTCAATTGGTCACGATCCCACTTTGTTTATGAACTAAAAACTCTAATATTCACGAGAAACTGCTCTGAAATTAACGTGAACCGACAAAATTGTGTATATAGTCTCTGAAACTTCAAAGACATCTAAGACAATATCTGAAAGGAATTAGAAAAAGTGACAAAATTTCGTGAATCACACACAATACTGTTAATAATTGCATGAACACTGGGGGGGTTCACCATATATCTACCCACTTTTCAGTATAACCAGTGTCTCTTAATACTACGACTCGTAGCAATACAATACCAAAATCTTTTGTTACTGGGTAAACAGTCCCAACGTGATATGACAGCTGACATTTATAATTCACGCTCACGCCAGGAAATGCACCAATACGGGAATAGCAGTTTTTACGTTATTGGTCAGAACGCAAGCAATTATGGCGGTCGCCGTAATTTTCGCGCGAAGTCATATTTCGGGACAAAATACTCTTATTAGTCACTGTCATATATCTAGTCTCATAACAATATACAAAACTACATAAAATAACTACAATAATTTTGACATGTAAGTAGAATTAGTTCTAATGAGAGGAAGAAGTTTATATTTACTGGTGTTTCAACAATGACTGCCAGGTAACTTTTAATTCACTGATTTCAATTTTATTTTCGTTTAGCAGAAAGCAAACATAAACTAAACAAAGAATTTATTTGAATAGAGTCTGTAATTCTTATATTTTTAATAGAGAAAGAAAGATATTAGGTCAGGGGATAGCGTTCGGCGAATTCTCTTAACTTTTTGATGCATACGAAGCATTGCGTTGGGCAGCACGATGTCGGCGGGTTACGATGATGAGAGCAGGGTACAGACAGTTCCGCTGGTTAATCTTCTCCGGCGAAACGCAAAGTTCCGGCACAGCTGTATCATTAACCCTGTGGTGATTAACAAACCACAAGACGCCAGTATACGACCGTTGTTGACATGTCCTCTCTTTCAAAGTACATTACGTAGACATCGCTCGTTTTTACACTCTATGGACTGTCCGTGACGCTACCGTCCATAATTACACAGTTCGTCACATTCATATAGTCTTAGCCACAAATACACAGTTCATACAATTGTTCTTGTGTGTGAAGCACACCATAAATAATGTCCACTCTGTTCTCGCATTTCAAACTTCGACAACGTCACTGAAAGTCATTTATATTGCACAGTTAATTAAAGTATTCACTTTCACGGCTTGATAGAATGTGATAGACAACAGTTCCGCCTCCCAAAACCAATACCAGCAAAGTTCATTCGCATAAAAGCACTGTTCGTGTCGGCCACAACAAAGTATTGTTAGCGGCACTTTCACAGTCCGGTTTATTTGCTCTTGAAGTTAGCTGGCGATGGCATTACATACCGCAGTGGTAAAGAGAAGTAACAATCTGATAGTTCGGTATCACTGTCCGTACAATTACGTATGCTTTTCATAAAACACAGTACTATTTTTCCGCGCACGATTCACAGGCACACCATACACCATCCCCTCTACTACACAACAACTTTTTGACTATCGATATCACTATCGCTGTCCCCTGTCTGTAGATGTTATATCGTTATTGACTGCATTTTTCACAATTAATAATATTCCAAAAGAGAACTTTAAAAACTTTACCACAGGTACAAAGCAAGAAACATATTTATCCATTGACAAACGAAATAATCACAATTTCACCTTTACATTTAAAAACCACAGTAGAATTTTACATAAACACAATTAAAAATGCCCATATGAACATAAGAAAAAGAATAGAAATCTAAAGAAAATTACGAAAAAAATTTGATATGCGTAATTAGCAATGCCTTCACATATTTCATAGTAAAGAGTAGACACAGAAGACGGTGGGGTAACTATACCACTTCGGCTATCCGTTGGCGGACGATGCTGAAAGCATTATCAGTGTATCTACTACCTCCCAAGAAGCATATGCTGTCATCAGATCAAAATCGACGTCGTGTTTCTAGGTGTATTTTTTCCCTGCAGTGTATATAGCTGCGACAACAATAAGACGTTTCCACAGAAAAGTTAACAAAATTGCCTTAAATGATTGGTTGAGATAGGAGAGCGACGCTACTGTCACTAGCACAGTACAACTGTCCGAGATCATATTGTGCTGACTAGATTACAGGACTATCAGATGCTATGATTTTAGAGCATTCGTGCAGACAATAAAACAACTGGTCACAGTTAGCTTCAATCACATTGCAATGGAAAACCTCTGAGTAGGTAAGAAACTAGGTGAATGTGAGTTCACGTGTTAAGTTCCATTCCAATAAGAATACTATTAACTGTGTGAGGCACCTACGCTGTCAAGACTTAAATCATAGAAGCGAGTGCTTTCTCTGCTCCACGCCAGGTGGGAAATCAAAAACTACAGTCTTGAAACGTTCGGTAATACGCAATATTTTATGCCTGGGAACCATAGTTTCCAGTTCCTTAAAAATACTGCACAAAGTTGAGAACATAATGCTAATCAGAACTACAGCTATCGACTTATTTTTTCTCAAATAACTGAGCAGTGCGCCAGTGTCGTTTCTGTTGAGCAGCCAGCGACCGTCTTGGACAGTTCAATCACCCCTAGAACTCCATGTGTTTGTTTGTGCATTACATTACCAGACTCTAAGTAGAAAAGAGCTGCTTATTTAGCTGTGAGTGTTTGCTTTTCTAGTTTACTCTTAACTTTCTTGTTTGTCTGTGTAATGTATATTTCCATCGTCTTTAGTGTGGATAAGAGCTGTGAAATCTGTGTTTGGATGCAACCTATATTGAACACCCCTCTAGCAAAAGTCCAGCTAATGCTGGCTTCGGTCACGCAGCTTGAGGCTGTATAGAGGGTGTCTAGCATATTTCATGACCTACCCTTCTGATCCATTAATGTGGGCGGCATAGTTACTGCTCGCACTCAGGCTAATCCCTTACATGCGGCCGAGTGGTAGGTGGTTTCGAAGCGTGGCAGACAATGAATGATTTCTGGGGGATCCATCGAAAGGCCTACCCGGTTTGTCTGACAACCAGCGTTCAAGCGCTAACGGTAACTGTGACTGACAAAGATCCTCAGCTAGCTGCATTCGCTGGCCCAATTTCAGAGGAAGGCTCTCAACCTGCGAGGTCTGGTCAGTCACAAAAGGTGGGGTGATTAGAAATTGGGATCTCCAGGCAAGTGTTGGATCACCTACACTGGTGTCGAAAATTAAAGGAGCAAACGGAATTTTTTCACCGTTGCTTTTATTTTGCTACAAAACAGGGTAAACAGGTGACATTTAAGTAGAATCTGCATAAAGAAGAAAGAACGTCAACAACAGTAACTTTCATAGTGGTAGACAAAAATGATCTTCGTTTTTTCCACCTTATAGGATTTGCACATACATTCCAACAATTTGTTAATGTGCTCACCATCGAGTGTTACCACGTCTAGTTGCCCTACAGACCTGACGACGACGGGCATGCTGTGAGTAATATTATCAGTCTCATGTAGACGCAGTAACACCTATTCTTCATGCTGAGTTGCTCGCACGTCTTGGAGAGTGGTTAGTGGGTGCTGAAGTGATGCAATCGTTTCCCTAGCGCATCCGAGACAAGCTCTATGGGATTCAAATCGGGAGAGTGAGCAGGCCACGCGATGCTTCCGGTATCTTCCGTTTCCAATGAAAATTCAACAGCCTGTGCTCTCTCAGGTCGAGCAATATCTTCCATCAGTAGGAAGCCTGGCCACACACCACACGGAAACTACCGTATAAGACTTCATCGCGATACCTGTCAGCAGTTAAATCTTGCTGAGTCACCTTACAACTTTTGAAGAGTTAGTCGAGTGGTCAACATTAAGGATCCTCCTCGATATCGATCTCTTTCCACAATATTTTGATTCCTAAATCGTGTTCCATGTCCCACCAGATGCGAATGTGTCGAGAATCACTCTCTAGACCAAAATGGAACTCATCTGCGAAAAGTACATTCACGCACGGTTCGACTGTCCAGGTGGCATGTCGACGACTCCACCCTTGACGTCCCCTTCTGTGAAGACACATCAGAGGTACACATACGGAAAGTCTCTGCCAATAAAGGCTACTCTGCCGAAGCCTTCGGTACACAGTTCGTCTCGATACAACTCACCCAGTGGATGCTACGAGGTGAGATTCCAGATGCTGTGCAGTACTAAGGTGGTACCGACGTGTCCTTACGGCCAAATAACGGTCTTCTCCTTCTGATATCACACGTGATCGGCCATGCCCTGGTCTGTGGGATACTGTTTCTGTCCCTATAAATGGTCGCCACATTCCAGAAACAACAGAACAATTCACATTAATCCTTCAAGTCTCATCAGTTTGTGACTGTCCTCCTTCAATTCTTTTTATGGCCCTCCACTGCAGAGAGTCTGGTAGGCGTCTTCTTTCTGCAACACTGCACCATCCGTGACTATATTCACTGCAATTGTGGATATGGGACTACGCGGCAAACACTTCGCCTTTTGACAGGTGTGCTGATGTCATCGCTGGCGTGGTTATCCATTAACTGAAATGCCGCCTTCTGTGAAGAACACGATTGTGATGCTGTTGTGGTCTTCAGGCCGGAGACTGGTTTGATGCAGCTCTACATGCTACTCCATCCTATGCAACTTTCTTCATCTCCAAGTACCAACGGCAACCTACATCCTTCTGTATCTGCTTACTGTCTTCATCTCTAGATCTCCCTCTACTGTTTCTAACCTCCAAACTGTCCTCCAATACAAAATTAGTGATCCCTTGATGCCTCAGAACGCGCCCTATCTACCGATCGCTTCTTCTAGTCAAGATGTGCTACAATTATATTCTCGCAAATTCTGTTCAGTACCTCCTCATTAGTTATGTGATCTACCCGTCCAATCTTCAGCATTCTTCTGTAGCACCACATTTCGAATGCTTCTATTCACTTCTTGTCCAAACTATTTATCGTCCATCTTTCACTTCCATACATGGCTACACTCCATACAATAATTTCAGAAACCTCTTCCTGATACTTAAATCTATACTCGATGTTAACAAATTTCTCTTCTTCAGAAACGCTTACCTTACCATTTCCATTCTACATTTTATATCCTCTCTACTTCGACCAGCATCAGTTAATTTGCTCCCCAAATAGCAAAGCTAATCTACTACTTTAAGTGTTTCATTTCCTAATCTAATTCCTTCTGCATCACCCGATTTAGTTCGACTACATTCCATTATCCTCGTTTTGCTTTTGTTGATGTGCATCTTATATCCTCCTTTCAAGACGCTGTCCATCCCGTTGAACTGCTCTTTCAGGTCCTTTTCTGTATCGGACAGAATTATGATGTCACCGGCAAACCTCAAAGTTTTTATTTCTTCTCCATAGATTTTCATTCCTACTCCAATTTTTTTTCTTTTGTTTTCTTTAATGCTTGCTCATTATACGGATCGATTAACATCAGGGATAGGCTACAACGCTGATTCACTCCCTTCCCAATCACTGCTTCTCTTTCATGAACTTTGACTCTTATAACTGCCATCTACTTTCTGTACAAATAGTAAATAGCCTTCCGCTCCCTGTATTTCACCCCTTCCACCTTCAGAATTTGAAAGAGAGTATTCCAGTCAACAA
This sequence comes from Schistocerca serialis cubense, assembly GCF_023864345.2. Classification (NCBI taxonomy): domain Eukaryota; kingdom Metazoa; phylum Arthropoda; class Insecta; order Orthoptera; family Acrididae; genus Schistocerca; species Schistocerca serialis. The sequence goes on from NC_064638.1 coordinate 64,129,751, forward strand.
TATCAAAAGCTTTTTCTAAGTCTACAAATGCTAGAAACGTAGATTTACCTTTCCTTAATGTGTCTCCTAAGACGAGTCGTAGGCTCACTATTGTCTCATGTATTCCAACATTTAATATTCATACAAGTGGTTCTCTTTTCTTCAAAGGTGGCTTTAATTTTCCTGTATGCAGTATCTATCTTACCCCTAGTGATATAAGCCTCTACATCCTTACATTTGTCCTCTAGCCATCCCTGCTTAGCCATTTTGCATTTCCTGTCGATTTCATTTTTGAGACATTTGTACTCCATTTTGCCTGTTTCATCTACTGCATTTTTATATTTTCTCCTTTCATCAATTAAATTCAATATTTCTTCTGTTACCCAAGGTTTTCTACTAGCCCTCGTCCTTTTACCTACTTGATCCTCTGCTGCCTTCACTATTTCATCTCTTAGAACTACCCTTTCTGCTTCCACTGTATTTCTTTCCCCCATATTTTGTCAATTGTTCCCTAATGCTCTCTCTGAAACTCTCTACAACCTCTGGTTCTTACAATTTATCCAGGTCCTATGTCCTTAAAGTCCCAACTTTTTGCAGTTTCTTCAGTTTTAATCCACAGCTCATGACCAACAAATTGTGGTCAGAGTCCACATCTAACCCTGGAAATGTCTTACAGTTTGAAGCATGGTTCCTAAATTTCTGCCTTACCATTATGTAATCTATCTGAAACCTTCAAGTGCGTCCAGGCCTGTTCCACGTAAATAACCTACTTTCGTGATTCTTAAACCAAGTGTTAGCTATGATTAAGTTACTCTCTGAGAAAAAAATCTTCTAGGCGGCTTCCTCTTTCATTCCTTATTTCCATTCCTGATTCACCCACTACTTTTCCTTCTTTTCTTTTTCCTACTATCGAATTCCAGTCCCCCACGACTGTTAAATTTTCGTCTCCCTTCAGTAAATGAATAGTTTATTTTATCTCATCGTACTTTTCTTCAATCTCTTCGTCATCTTCGGAGCTAGTTGGCATATGAACTTGTACTACTGTGATAGGCGTCGGCTTCTTGTCTGTCTTGGCTTCAGTAATGCGTTCACTATGCTGTTCGTAGTAGCTTACCCACGTTCCAATCATTTTATCCATTATTAAAGCCGGATCATCGGTTGCCAAATAAGGTTTATGAATGGAAACCACTCAGCAGACGTTAGCAAGGAAGACCACGACGTTCTCAAACAGACCACATAAATGGAGTAATGGAACATCGTAACATCGACAAGGAAGATGCGAGTGCTTCATCGTGTATTCTCATGTCTGAAATCTGGTAGGTAAGTTTGCCTTTTCGTCATGGAGATACTAGGTTTCAAAAACACATTGACCACGTGGTAACCGCGTCATTCTAGATACTTCTTTCTTATATTCTTAGTGTGTCAAATGTAAATTTATTTTATAGTGCTAACGTAACCTTCCTCATTTATAGGTAATCGGTTACTGTGTAAGCAAATCGCAAAAAGCCACACCGCAACTGTATTGATGTAATTTGAATCATATGTAGTATATATCTCTTGCAAATTATTCGAAGTATGGTTTTCTGATGCAGATTGCATATAGACTTGATTCATTTCATTTTCTGATTAAAGCATAAATTATAGCTTCAAATTTTGTTTGCATGAGTACCCACAATCACTATCATCGGTATCATTGTAAAACAAATTATAAGCCTACTTTTGTACTTGTCTTTGACAGTTAAGAGATAAACGAGGAAGTAACCAAATAAATGAGAATGTAAGGTTACTGAAATATGCTTTATTAAAGTATTGCAGTAACACATTCCAATATTTTTCCAGCAGTATTTAAAAAAAACACTCTTTGTGTATTGTGTACGACTGTTAGGCTGCTGCGCTACAGTCTGGAACCGCGCCGCCGCTACGGTCGCAGGTTCGAATCCTGCTTCGGGCATGGGAGTGTGTGTTGTCCTTAGGTTAGTTAGGTTTAAGTAGTTCTAAGTTCTAGGGGACTGATGACCAAAGAAGTTAAGTCCCAAAGTGCTCAGAGCCATTTGAGCCATTTGTTTGGCTGCTCCTGTTATTTGGATCTTGGAGACTCAGAAGCAACTGATGTCCCTGAAGAATATTTTAAAGATACTTCCGACTGCACAGCGATAAAATTCTTGCTTTCTATCCAGAACTTAAGGGCTTTGGAAGATCTTGGAGTATTAGGCTGATCTAAATATTGCTTCATTTCTGTGCCTAAAATATTCATAGGCACTTCATTTAACATAATTTTAAGAGCATTTGCTAACGTGTATCCCAGAGCTACCACCTCGCGTCTTCCACCCCACAGAGAATAGCTCCTGTTGCAAGTATTATACTTTCTTTCATTTCATGTTCCATGGTCGTTTCATTGACTAGATCTGAAATCACCTAGAGAACAGCTGATATGGAACTGAAGTGAAGTCTTTTGAAACGTGGTTCCATCACAGTTCCTTTCTCTATAAACATGTTGTTTTCCAAAGTCACTGATCAGTTAATTACGCCTTTTAATAAGTCGTTCTGCACAGATATTCCGACTGCTGTAGATGGTGTACTGTGTTCAACGTCATGTGTCAGAAAATTGGTAAGAGGTATAACAAGACTGGCTGTCACGTATTTTTCTGCCCTTAGTTCTTCTGTCACCATTTTAAATGTAGCCCAGTTATTTGTGAATCTGCCATCATGTCTGGCACATATGGTTGCTTCTTCCTTTTCCGATAACTGAAGATAGTTGCAGAAATCTCTGTATCATGCCCAGGTATGAGTTCCACTGAGTGTTTACTGCTTGAATAAGCCTTAGTACTTGCCCTTTCTTTCATTCTGATTCTTGCTCTGATCTAACCTCATCAGAAGCGCTAACACCATGTTTAAATTATCTCATAGTTGTTTTTATTAGGTCAACAAAATTTGAAAACGCTGATTTATTTTCATGGACGCCATCAATTACCAAATTAATGATATGAGCAGCACAGGGAATTCTTTTATTTTACCCCCAAAATATATTTACAGCAGCTACCATTGTCAATGGAAATATTTACGACTTTTTCGTTATCAACAAGGAATTGTTTTGTGACTTTTCCTGTGGGTGCCTGGAAAGCAATAAATACCTGATGACATAGTTAACATTATATTACCAACTTTTTAGATAGCATGACAAGACTATTCAGAAGTAACTTTACATGTGTCATGTTATGAGCAATAAGGCAACAGCTGCTAAGACTTGTATAACTGACACTAACATAGTGGACAGTCTTAATTTTAAAAAATTGTAGTGGAAATTATCACTGTAACAATATCATTGCTTTTGCAGCAATGTATTTATCTTCTACTAATCCAGTTACCTAAAGATCATCAACTGTTTGAAAGTATACGATTAGCAACATTTTGTAAAATAAAAGTATTTGGAGATATAAAGGATTCACCGTGAATCATGATGGTAATTTATACTGAGGACAAATTATGTGTCAACTTTTTTCATAACTTACTTCTCAAAACCAGATAAGGATAAACTGTCCTTAATAATCACCTACATTAAAGTTTGAGTAATCATAGCAATCTGCTCTCCTTCATCTGAAATTGAAGTAGACACTGTAAGAAGACAAGCAAAAATTTACAAAATGGAAATTATTGTGTGCAAATAAATCTTGAGTGGCATCCAATCCAAACATAGTTTACTGGTCTGCAGTGTACACAACTGACAAAGTAATAAGAGATAAATGGAATTGAGCTGTTGCACATACTACTTTTCCTGTTAGGTTTCAGCTCGAATGACTTTGTCCTACATTGCCACACATGGCAGTTAACATTTGTTGAAAAGGATCTTTCTCCCATCCCACAATTAACATAGTATCACTCACTAATTAACCTATGAGCACAATGGCACAATACTGTGGTTGTTTTCCTTTTCTTTCTCAATCATGCTCTGCCAGAATTGTACAATACCAGTAACTAGAAACAGATTTCTGTGTAGGGATTTATATGTAGAAAGTAATACTATTTGAAACTATGGCCGAAAAAAATCCGGTTACAATTCGCAACAAAATGACATTTATTACGTAATTCCGCATATTGAGCTTCAATTCATATTTACATTTGTATTCACTGCGATTTTTTATTTTCCTTGAGCGTAAGATAACTCTTGAAACCAGACATACCCAGATCAGTATGGTAAGAGAAGGGATGCAAATATGGAAATCTTATTTGTTTTTGTTGTATAAAAGAAATGTTTACTGCTCTTTAGCATCAAAAATTACCAAGAACTAATCAATAGTGTTTCAGAAGTGGATCTAATACTATTAGACATATAAACAATGTTTGTAAAAAATTACAAAATCTTTTCTGCTCGTACTACACTGTTTAATTTATCAAAAAGTGTGGAAATCTGATGCCATAAAATTGTGGAAAACTAAGTACTTCAAAATAAAATAAATAAAATGTTGGGAACTATTTTATTTTGAAATAAATTTAAATTATGCAGCTAATTTTTAAACATAATCAAGTTTAATTGCAGAAATCGCATCTGTATATACCTTCACTTCCAGAACACAAAGACTGGCTCCCCTCCTAACACACTACACGCTTAATCTACAGCTCTCTCTGAATGTCTTGGGAAAGTAACTATAACAAGTGATTTATTTGATGACGGTATTGTGGAAACGTTTTCGCACTTCATCTTACGTACACTTCCACTTTATCTACACATTGGCCAATTTAAATTTCGGTACATTTTATGAAACTATTGATTCAAATTTAATAGAGAACTGTCAGTATCTTCCATGTACCTCCCTTCGTCAGCCACCTTGAGTAAATAAAGATAACTGCTAGATAGAAAGGCAAATTTAGTACCAAAAGCATTCCTCAAAAAAGGCAAAACATTCAGATATGTGTGAGTATGCAGGCAATACACTGAGAGGTTGTTTCGTTTTAATGGCTCACATTAAACCACTGAGCTCTGATTGACTTTTTTATTTTATTGGTTGCTCAAAGAAAACTTTAAATATCCCACCAGTGTCATCTTGCAGTTTTTTAAACTTTCACACAGTCATCATCTTGCATTTTCTAAATTTCCGCTCATTACTGCCTTGTTTATGATGTCACAGGGAGCAGATAATTCACTATGATTATTAAGTGACCGCCATTCTGCATTGTCATATCAGTGATATTGCATAGTTCTATACTGCACTATAGTGAAAAGTGTACCAGAGTCGGCACAGCCATACTACCTATTTGTTTACATATTTCAAGAAAAGTAATACAAATAATGAACTGGATAACTTACTCTCACTGGTTCATTGCAGTCTTATTAAAGACAGTCTAACTCATCTTCCTAATAGAGGTTAATGCTTGACTGAACCCCCACCCCCTAATCGTAACTCAACATCAGTTGACCATCATGTACAGGTGTTAATGAATTATTGTTAAAATGCAGTTGTTTTAGAATTGCTGTGCATACAATGATCTGTCAAAGAAGGAAGAGGAATTTGAACTCGGAGTTATTATAATAAAACAGGTCGACTGAAGAAACAAGTAAATGTTAAATTGGTAGCTCTTCCACTGACTCAAACCGTAAATTACATTTGAAGCTTTGAGTGACGTTACTGTTCACTGGAGAGTGACAACTAAATCTCTTAAGTGAAATAGCGTCCTTACGATCGTTACTCCATTAAACAGAATGTCCACTTCCAAAAGTTGCGCAGTACTCCAGTTCCGCCGATTTGAGCTTTAGAGGTGGTATTCTGTACCTAGTAATGTTACATTAAACCGTTATAACGTTTGACACGTATTTTAAACATTTTGCAGCCTTATTTGTACAGTTATAGAATGTGGCACTAGAAAACTCAGAGAGAGCGGCACCAGATTCTAGTGATCGGTAACAAACGGTAAAGGCAGGGCTGCTGCTTTCCTGCTACATTGCTATGGTAAAGTAAGAAACATTTGATGTTAACTGTTGTGTGAGAGCACCTCTGAAGAAAATGTCTGACATCTGCATTATTCAGAAAGACTGGGACTTCAGACATGCCATCAAGCCACTGTATGTAGCAAGCCAAATATGTATCGTAGCTCCACTTACGTCTCATAGCACAGTATCTGCAGAACGTCTCTCCAAAACACAACACAGAAAGATAATTAGTTTCATTTTATCAGCATTGTGGCTAGTCGTGATTGCTGGACTTGGCACATTATGCAGCTACGGAGAAAAATGTGTACATCCCATGTTACGCGAACTGCCAGCAACCACTTGCTGAGATTAATAATGTATCTCAATTGGCTGGAACCAGTTACAATGTTGTTTACTTCAATAATGACAGGGAACGGATACTTAAATGAAATTGTTGATTATTTGGCCTCAGTGGACTTTTTACTATTGCGGCATGATGACCTCTGCATGAGAGGAATACATGGTCGAACACGGATCCTGGTACTTGTTTTCCTGCGAATTATTCTGCTTGTTGCTGTCGTTCCTATAATGTGCAGTGTAGTTGGACTGCTTGAGCCCCCACATGCTGCGGCCTTCTATGGGCTGACAGCCTACTCCTTGCTGTGACACACACAGTTCCTCGGAGTAGTGTTGACAGTGAGAAACAGGCTGGGTACCGTCATAGCGCTGATGGTTGTCGAGCCGCCTATCGCAGGTGACGCCGACCTGGATGTGACATTGACACGAGCAGTGCCACCGATACTATCAGCGTCAGCTGGTGACAACTTGCGGGAGCTACAGCGGGCCAGGATGCTGCTGCATAGAACTGGACTTCTCTGTTCACGCCACTTTGGCCTCGGTTTGCTGTTGTCCATCATGTACAACGGTGTTATGATAGTCTTTCTGATGTACGAGATCACAGTGGTAAACGAAAAATTTGAATCTTCAAGAGACACTAAGATTGTGAAACTTTCGTATTTGTATTTCCTTCTGGCACTGGCTTTTGGCCATTTGCTCATGCTGTGCTGTGCGTGTTCTTCTACAGTAGAACGAACTGCCGAGACAGGACACACACTGGTGAAGGTGCGGCTATTGTTGAAAAGGTGCAATGTAATGGATGTATTCGATCTCCCTTTGGAAAAGCTGACATTTTCTGCGTGTGAGTGTTTTGATTTAGATTTTCATAGTTTATGATCCGTCGTAGCCGCTTCCTTAGTTTACTTAGTAGTCCTTAAACAGATCTCACCATCAAAGTATTTTTTTCAACCCAGGGAGGTAGTAGTGCACATTCAAGATGCCTGGTTTACCTCAAGATTTTGTGTGAACTACCTTTCAAAATTTAGCTGCACCAGTTATGAAGTGTAAATTATTTTACCATATTTGCACATTTTAAACAGAATACTTACATAACTGTTCAAAAGTATTCCTTTATTCTGGAGGAACATCCAACCAAAATTGTTGCAGCTGTCTCAGTATTCTTCATAATTCATTTGAATTGATAATTTTTACTGTCATGCAGATTTGCTTAATATTCTTGTACTTTACTTCTTCGATGAAGATGTAATTAAATTGCAGGTCCAGCTGAACAATGCAGCCATGTGTAATAACTAGGAAAATATCAAAGTATACAAAATTAACCACTTTGTTTTCCAATGTAAATATTTATTTTCTCATCATAGGCCTCATACTAATATGACAGTACTGCCTGAAAATTGGCGGAACGTTTAACAAAAAGGAAATTATAATGTTCAAAATATGAGATCAATAATTCATTGGCAGAATTTTTATGTCAGCTGCATTGAATAGACATCATTCCACTGCCTTTTTGTGTGAGTTACTACTATCGATGTTCACAATAAGATATAGTCTACATTTCATTAGGAAGTTGACAATTCTATTATTCTCTAATAAGTGGAAGCTGTATCAACTAACAACATACATACATGTACACAGAAATCCTTAGTATAGAGAAATAATGAAATATTCGACTTCCCATGTGCCAGTTAATACTATGTTTGATTGGGTTTTAGCTCAGTTGTGTTCAGAAATTCATTTATAATGGGATTGGAGCCTCATTGCTTTTAGACTGACTGAAACTGAAACATAATCTATATTATAAGTTATTAATACTAAAGAAAATTGTATTTTCTAATAAATTTTGGAAACAAAGCTTGAGATGATGGAGTAGTACAGTTCCAACTAACTGTTGAACAATGAAATGTAGACAATGACATCATATTTATATTTCTGGCCTTTCCTATTGGTAGCCAGTGGCCGTTCATAAAATATTTGAGTCCTATAGACATACAGTAAACCAAATTTTTCTGGAAAATATTAGACAAATTTCTGAATGCAGTGGCTTGTGAGAAACAAACTATCAGTAACACTGCTTGTGACACTACTAGAATAATAATTGCGTAGTGAGCTTTGTGATTATGGATTCTTGTCTAGTAGCATGGTTCTCATTTGACATCAGCCGCCTTCTTCCCCAGACTTTTATTTTTCCATTTATTTAGCATTGCCGAGCTTCAATAATCATCACAGGAATTGATATTCAGCCCTTGTATGAAAAGCGATTAATAGAGGCTCTGTTCCCTAGTTAACAAATTAGAAAGCCACAGATAAATTTTAACTGTCATTGTTTTAGAGGCATTTGTGTATAAACTAAATTTCATTATTTAAAAACTACTTAAATTTCTTTCTCATGGACATCAAGTTTGTAGGTGATCCCAGAATTTATATAATGGAACCTGTCATTGTACACCTGAGTATGTCCAACATTCCCTCTGTGGGCAATTTTTCAGTGATTTGGAGAAAAATCTGCACATACTAAGCTATGTAAGATATCATTTTCTGTACGTATCTTTCTCTCAGTTGAAATATAAGTCATTAACACCTTTCAATACTACTAATACGTGTAACAGCTGTGTTTCTGTAACATATCTATGAAAATTTCAATACATTCATGCAAATTAATTATGTAATAAAATACATTACAAAGTAAAAATGACTGTGAGAAATTTTCAATAGTTTTAGTTAAGTAAAGTTCATTATGTTTGTATAGATCCTTTTGTTACTTAGACTCTTTCATCTACAGCTCAGTAAATGACACTAATATAAAATTAAAAATATTAAACAAAAGAAACAAATAAAAAGTTTAGTATCATATGCAAAAGTATACTCTGTTCCATTTTCAGTAGTTTGTATCATTGGATCTGCTACATTACTTCATATTATTAAACTTCATTTTCTCTCAATCACGATTTCACTATCAAGTGATTACCTTAAAAGCAGTATATTGTTGTCCCACAGTTCATGTGAAACCACCAGTAAGCAAGTGAAGTTACTTTATATATTAACTTTTTCTTTGCTAACTCATTATTTATACAGAATTATTTTCCTTCCTCTTTAATTAACAAATTCAGGTGTTATTCGAATATATTGTTCATCTGGGAGTCTATCATAGCCGGTTGTGTTGAACAATTTGGTAATATTGGCAACTGCTTCTGTAGTTTCTATTGTAGAGTGCTTTTCTTATCTCTGCAGTAATCGCATAAATTTATGTTACAATATTGGTTTTGTCAGTGACATCTGTCATCCACCATTGTTTTCAATTTTATTTTAACAATGATGAGACATAAAAGGATATATACTTTTGTAATAACATAGGATTCAGTTAATTACTCAACTCCTCACTTGACTGCACTGCATTTGTTACGCTATCCACACATAACCCTTTTTAACGAAAACAAATAAAAGTAAACTTACACTGCTGCAAAATGAAGATATGTAATGATTATATGGCACTGACGGCCTGGAGTCCCCTACAGGGACAGTTCAGCCGCCGAGTTGCAAGCCCTTACAGACATGCCAGACTGAGAGTCTTGCATGTCATGATGATGAAATGATGATGAGGGCAACACAACACCAATTCCCTGAGCAGAGAACATCTCCACACCATCTGAAAATCGAACCTGGGCCCAGTACATGGCAGTCAGACCACAGAGCTAAGGGGATATTCTTGTATTGCTGTAAAAATGAATAATAAGTGTAGTTCGTGAACCATACACTGCAATGCATGTATAAAAGGTTAATTAATAAATAATTAATCCAATATTTCCAAAATTACTTTCTGGCACATGTATTATTTCAGTCTGCATTGTCCAAGCAAATGAAATAATTTTCCTTCAAACGATCAGGGCAGTTCCACCTATCGCACCTAACACACCAACTCCTGGTCGCTTTTCCCTGTGATCTGCCACACTCATAACATCTTCCACTTTGGCGGCTGAGGGTTAATAAAAATAAATAAGACATATTGTATGCTGTCTTCTACGAGCTCCTGAAAACTATTTTTGTGGTCAACCAGAAAGCAACGGAGAACATACTGACCACAGAAAGCAACGGAGAACATACTGACCATAGTTTCCGGTCTACAAGTTCACATTCTTCTTTTGTGCCCCAGAAGAAATTTTTCTACTCTCTGTTGGCTCAGTGCGATCAGGAACTACGATCATAAATGAAAGCTGTAAGCTCTGACTGATATAGTTGATAAACTTTCACACACACAACATAGTATTATTCCTGATAATAATAATAATAATGTCTGTATCATAAACAGCACTATGAGCAGTTCAGATGCGAACACTATAGTAAGTTCCCAATAAATGGTCTTTCTCCCACACTTCTAATAATCTAAGTTAACTGCTCGCCACAGTAGTTGAAAATAATCTCACTTCTTGTCACATAGTTTTGTTAACATTATGGGTGGCACACAAAAAGATACTTCTGTGAGATCTATTGTCCTCGTGAGTTCACTTCCTATCTGTGCCAAAAACATGCGTTTATTCACAGCCTGGCTGTCACATCACCCGAGCCAGCGCGTAAGCTGGCGTTTGACCGATGCGGACCGTATGGTAGCTGGGTGCAAAGTGAAGTGAAGTCATAGTCCGTACTTATATACGTGTGCAATGAATGGTCAAAGGACACATCTGCCATTATCTGTTATATCCCCAAGCAGCAGGATCTAAATGGCCGCTTTCTCGGTCATATATCCTTTTACAATGCTGTTGTGTATGATTTAGAATCTTCGTAATTTCTGTATATCTAATATCAAGTTGCCTTAAATCATAGAAAAAGGTTTAGCTCACTTGCATTTTAACTTTGGCGTCTAGAATTTTTAGAACGGGACTGACATTAAAACATAACCTTTGAACTAAAACTTTAAAGAACCTTGTACTGGTTGTTATTTACATGGAAATGTTGAAACTTTGTATAACTTTGTTATTTGATGGATTCATCAGGTACTGTATTCAACACTTTTAATCATTAACATAAATGATACTTAATATACTACAGATAAAGACGTTTTTGTTTCAAATTTAGTTCTCCGTGAATTACTCAAAAACTATTAGAGGTAACTCAATGGGGTTACACAGTTAAGGTTTTTATATCAAACTGACGCTTCATACGAATTTTCATTTTTATAAGTCTAATATTTAGTGCCTTAGATTTTTTGCAAAATCTCCAATTTTAATCAAAATATTATTCTGATCAAGTTGTAACTTGTAACAGTTGATTTTGACATGCATTTTCACATTCTGAGCAATTCTTGGCTTTCTTGCTTAATTATTTATCACCACTTCTTTTTTATTTAAAACCATGTATTTAGGGAAACATATTCATCTGATATCTCTAAGATTTGGCAAGTTAAATATTAATACACTGAAGCATATGTTGACAAAGTTAGAAGAAGCTTATTTAAATTTCAATTTCACCCTTCGATTATGACGAGATACTTGCATACTACTCACAGGCACATTATGATGATGTGGAGCTAGTAGCAGTGAAGTGGGGAAAGTTCTGGCTCGCATGCTCTCCTCTGTATTTCTTCAATTGTATAGCACTTGCTTTTTGAAAAAAAAATTGTTTTTGAACAAAATTAAATAGTAGAAACAATGGATGTTACTATAGCTGATGTCTTTCAAATGAAATTGATTTTAGCAGAATTCCCTAATACTACATTCACAATGTGTATATATATATATATATATATATATATATATATATATATATATATATATAGAATAAGTGATATACGGCTCTCTAACAAATCATGTACATAAATCACATAAAAACGCGAAATAAAACTTAGAATTAATACAAGATTACTTTATTGTATAATTTTTTCACTCATTTCCTGAAAAGAAACTCAAAATTTGTCATTTTTTGATACTCACTTGTTTAGTCACAATCGTAGGCACGACTGTGAGCGTCTGTACGATACTTTCACCAAATCATTTGAGCTAGGGGGTGGGAAATTACTTCTCCATTATATTTTGTTACAAAAAGAAAAGGATTCACTGTAGATCATGTCGTCCTCTCTTCCTTCTCCCCTACAGCTTATAGGCTGCCTTTTATGAAGCCTCCATGTCTATGAGAAACAGATAACATGGTCTAAGCTTATGTTCTGAACTCACATCTAAGGAAGACTAATCGCATTTTGTATTCTATTTTCTTTCCATAGTTCATATAAATAATTGAGAAGTTACCAGAAAGAATGTCTTTTCTGTGTTTATTTATTGTAGATCTAGAAAATTGTTATTAATTTTTCAAAATGACGACTGGCAATACATTACATCATAAAATCTTAACATTTCACTTAACTACTAAACATGAATAAGAAACTTTGTAGTTCCTTTTTTGCTTTTACATTAAACTATAGCTATTATGCACTGAAGGACAATTTATGATCTTAAATAGTGATATTTTGGGCTAGTTTGCAGTTTATTTTATTATTTTAAATGTTACTTTAATTTAGAAAATTGAGTAACATTTGTAACTTTTTCTTTCATTTGGCAAAATTATCATAAAAATTAGTATACTAAAATCTCATTTGTTCGACCGAACTAACTTGTTTTCTTACACACATCATTAGGAAGCTATTTTTACTGTATCAATACTTTACAATCTGCATTTATTAACACAATGGCTTCTTTGTATTCTTCTTTGTCTGTATTTAACTGCTGAACAACGACCTGCCTTAAGCAAAATTATGCATTTCTCGAACCTTTTTACGAGACATGTGAGAATTACTAATCAGTTTCCCATTTTTTAACCATGTACATGGACCCACTGACTTAATTTCTCCTGTTTCTCCCCGTTTTCAGTTATACATACATTTCGACGCTTCTTTCTCCACTTTCTCTTTGTCAGCCTACTGGCCTAATTCTTTACCTATATCTTTGGTGTGATCCTCACACCGCTTCCACACATCTCGTCTCATTAATATGAAACCGCTTTGGCTTGCCTCTAGAGGCACCATATTATTTCCCTTTCTTACCTTCAGACCACCTTACTCCCAACTAAAAATTATAAATTTTTACAGATTCTTTAGTTTCAGATATTAGGAATTTCCAGCTTCAATAACTTCTCTTGAAGCAAATTGTTCTGTATTTCCTAGTTACTAACCCTTTTTACGGATTTTATTTATTACTTATTTACTTTATCCATTAAATTTCTACCATTGGTGCTCAAAAGTTACCCATTGTCATTTTAACATTTAGAATTTATTATTGCAAACTACCTCTCACTTTTTTTTGTAAGTCATCATTGAGGTAGAGTCATTTTCGGGACTCATTCATATTTACTAAAAAGACATTACAAACTAAAAGCTCATATACAACATGAATACATATGTTCCCTACTTACTGTGATAGGACAGAAGAAGGAAATGAAACTTGAAAGGCAAATACTGTTTGATCCAGCTGGGAAAGCACTGTACGCCAAACTGTGTATCCGCCAAAGGGTGGCAGATTTCCTACAGAAAGTAGTTACTATTGCTTTTAAATTTCTTCAGATCTACAATGTTTCTGAGACCTAGTTCTTTCTTACTTTTGGGGTATTCGAAGCGGCATGCGTTTGCATGTGGCTTACTTATTATCCAGAATGGTCCTTGACACCCATGCATAAACTAATTTGTTTCTGCAAAAATTTTCTTAGATGTTTCTGTAGTTTTGAGTAACAATAGTTCACCAATGCCAAATCTAGTGGGGGAACCTTTTCGTCATGTATTTTTTTCCTGTCCACGGTTCTTTTATCAAAATTTGAGTTATTGGACGTACCTTTGCCTCTGTCTCTTCTAGGATATAGTTGTTTTCCGCATTAGCACTTTCATGCCAGCTAATTCATTCTCACTAGGAATAGCATCGAAGACTGCTTGGGACAAGGCGCTGGCTTCACTGGGACTGTCGGGAAGACAATGCTGTATTACTTCTGAGAGGTCAGATTTTATAAATGGGTGAGTTATTACTGTTTGAACAGGTTCTTCATATAAGTCTTATAATAAATCGTTTTTAATCTGTTTCCAGTTAAAGTAGTTTAGTTCAGTTTCAAGTACGTCCACACTTCGGTTCACATGGTCATTAATCTCTACATTCTTAGCTGCCTTTTAAAGCTTTTCCACAAGTTTTAAATCGAAGCACTTGACGACTTTCTCTACTTACATTTGCAGCACATCAGCTAAACTATTCTCTATCTCTGAGCAACTGCATCCCTGCGGAACATTGCTATCTATAATACTGTCGTCGGCTTTTGCAGGTTGTGGCAAGTCAATACAGCTAACATGTTCCTTGACCTCATTATTATTGCTACCCCATTTATCTATCAATTCCTCCATTTCAAAGCCTTCAAAAATTGGCTATAATTCCTCTACCGCAACTTTAGTCTTCAGATTTCCACTATCGTAGAAGATGTAAGCCTTTATTTCGTCTTCATCCCTATCAGATTCGAACCCGTTAATTTCTTCATCCCTATTACCTATAGCGTTTTCTTTCTCTTCATTGATGTATTTCTCTAAAGTGTCCAAAATACTGTCAACTATGTTATGAGGGTGGTTTAACACATGACTGGTGCAATCTGTTCCTATTTCATCGTCCCTGTTAGCTGTCTGCGTGTGCTGACTGACTGTGATTCTTGTTCCTGTTGCTGGCTGTGTTACTATTTCCGCCTTGTGAGCACCAGTTTCATCATAGTCGGCATTTAGTTTCCCACATGCGGCCTGTTACGTTCATTCTATACAGAATCGGATAGGGTAGCATTTGACTCTCCGTCCAGTCTCAACGGCGCATTATTTACATTTTTGATTTCATCATAATAATTGTTGCGAAAGCGTGATGGCTGTTCACGCCTTCTTCCTCTGCTACGTACTTGACAACGATATTCGGATCTTGTATTCTGAACTTCGATACTTCTACCGTTCACGTTCCCACTCTCGTTATTTCTGTTGTTTACGAGATGGTTGTAAGACCTATTATTATTCTGCATCTGCTACTCAGCGGCAGCCACTCTTTCTTACTCGCTCTAAATATTCAGTGAACCTATCCACATTATCTCTAGGTTCGGAAATGTTTCTCTATTGCCAGTACCAAGGCAGCTTACCTTCTAGTCCCATGATAATCATTTCCGGTTTTCTCTTTCCTGCGAGATGTGACAGCCGTGAAGCTCACTTTATAGAGAACTTTTTTACTAAGACCTGGAGAAAACTTTTTGCCAGTCCAAAACCCTCTAAAATCATCGATTGGTTTGTTGAGTGACCAATACTCGTTAAGAAATGCAGTTTTACAATTTAGAAAGAGTTTTGCGTCTTTCGTCAGCTGACCAACGCAAAGAATCTCCTGACAAATGATTTCTTATGAAAGAGATTTTCTCTCCCTCAGACCATGCATTGGGCAAAACATCCTCAAAATCACTCCAGAACTCTAATGGCTGAATTTGTTTGTCTGAATCAAAAAGTAAAAACTGCCGACATCCCAATGAAAGCGGCGTCAATTAAAGCAACATGCTGAATAGTGGTATTCTACTAGAGGTTATTCTATTTTCTATGTTATTAATACTAGTATTTAGTTCTTCAGCTAGTAATTCTACTATTTCTACCTTGTCATAAAATTTTTTATCGATGTCTTCACAAAATTTCACGCAATCATGTTTCACTTTCTTAATATCGTTGTGACAAGCATTTACTTCTTCAAGTCGATAAGAACAAAGTTTGGATTCGTTGCCTATTCCGACAACCTCCCGTCGATAACTTCATCTCCTTCTTTGAAATCTTGCCGAACTTCGATAATTTCGTTTTTGAAAATACTATGCAATTTATTTAGCTGTTGCCCTACTTTGACTTGCAAATAATGGTGGTTAGCATCAATTTTATAATTTAAACTATTCCTTTTTGAGGACATTTCATCCTTTAATGCTTCATTACTATTCTTCAGTTCCTTATTACTAGTCTCAATCTTATTTAAATGTTTGCTATTGGATTTCGTCTTGCTGTTGTTTATGATCCAATTCAAGTTTAGCAAACAGTAGTGTCATCCAGTGTGGTGCCTCTACATTACCACTTGGAATTTCCACCCATTTTAAAGGAGTTTCTAGGTATCCCCTGAATTGGTTGAATTTCAGACATACTGAGGTCAGTTTCATGACCTGAAAACTATTATTTCTTCCTTTTCCTTTTAGATCTCAACTTCGATTACCTCGTCATCAGAAAATGGTTCTAACTTTGCAATACCACTGAAATTCAATTCATATTCTACTTTTGAAAAATCACACTCCGATTTTCAATTTATTAAGGAACCATCCTCAATAATATCAGTTTCTTATTCTAAGGATTCATCGTCGGAGAATGGTTCCACCTTCACATTACTCTCATCAATATTTTCAATTTTTAATAGTGTATTAGCAGCAACCTAGATATCCTTTATATATTCTTAACTCAAATGCTGGACCTCGACGAATGATGGCGGCGCGTTGTACCAGCAAACGTGATGCGACGCGTCGCGATGTAATGCAGGCACCGGCAGCAGCTGTGGAGGTGAAGATGGCGTCGAGTATCGCCTACTGCGCTAGCTTCAGATGTGTGGGGGTGGGGGGTGGCGGCTGGCCACAAGTTACCGTGCTTGTTTCGCCACATTCTTTTATTCCTTTCATTCCATGGAGTGAAAGTCCATGCCTCACGTTAGGAACTTGTGGTGCTTGACATCTCCTTTCTGTTTGCGGCTTTATAAATTCCCGCACATGTCTGTGCACGAAAGTAGTTTTTTCTACTGCTTTATCTTCATTTTTATTGAATCTATAAATGTTAAATCTATTTACTGCAGCTATATGCTTTGTAGACTGTCGAACACTTCATAGGCTAGTCCCTTTAATTTCGACCCACATCATAATCTGAGACAGGTGCTTAATCAGATAATCACTAACATTTGCCATGTAAAATGTTATGATTTCGGCCTTTGTATCTCTGTCGATAACATCGTCATGGTTCTAAGTAGAAAGTACGAGGACGACTTTATTCTTCTTGGGACAGTACAACACAAGAGTTTTGCCCTTTGGAATATCGAAATTTGAAGATTTTTTTTGGTTCCGTGTTTATTTGGAAGAAACCCCTAAGATACTTAGCTTTTATTTCGGCGAAGTGTCCCCACGGAGGTCTCATTTCTCTTGGTGCATGAACTGTGTCGTTAGCCACGGTTCCTGTTTTTCCCTTCGTTTACTCCTGTTTGGAGTTTCCGCGCTTTCCTACAGGGCGTTGCGGAGCCTGTGGTGGTAGGAGGCGCTGTGTGCCGCGCCGGGGGCAGACGAGGTAGTTGAGACGAGTGTTTGGCCCTGGACTACCATTTTACTGCGGGACGCTTGGTCCCTCTATGCTAACTCTGGATGGGCACGAAAACCCGGGGCGTGAGGACACAAGAGGCCGTAAATCTGAGGACAACGTTTGGTTTCCGTTCATGGGCTGGGGAAGCTATGAAGTCTGTCTGCTGCTGCCAATAACCTCCAGAAGGTGGTGTCGTCACTGAAAGTAAGATTTTTCATCTAGTTAGTGCAACGGTCGTCGTCTGGCGGGCCAATCTCCCGGTGTTGTGGGAGCTATTAGTAACTGTGTTGCAACGTCTCTCTGCTTTGAGTTTGTGATCGGAAATTGCCTTGCGGGTGTGTTACTGCCCCCTTGCATGATCGACCATTTCAACGCCGTGCTGACTTAAGGTGCACGTCGTAAATAAACAAAGAAAAAAAAAGAAAAAAATTTTTGGGTGTGGACGTTTTGCAAGCCAATGTTTTCCCATGAACGGCGTAAAATGTTAACCTTGTACTGTCTGGCGGAGAGATAGAGCCAATTAATTTTATGGATGTCTGAGATGTGAAATTATGTTAATGTTCGCCAATACCTGTTGTATTTTAGTACGTAGGCATATTTAACTTTAGTCGTTGCTATTGTTTATCATCTCTGGATATATTTCGTACACCACATCAAATACTGGCGAATCGATTCCACAGACCGAACGTGAGGAGAGGGGCTAGTGTAATTGGTTAATACAAACCATAAAAAAATGTACGGAAGTATGTTTTTTAACACAAACCTACGTTTTTTAAATGGAACCCTGTTAGTTTTGTTAGCACATCAGAACATATAAACAAATACGTAATCAGTGCCGTTTGTTACATTGTAAAATGTTAATTACATCCGGAGATATTGTAACCTAAAGTGACGCTTGAGTACCACTCCTCCGCTGTTCGATCGTGTGTATCGGAGAGCACCGAATTGCGTAGGGATCCAAAGGGAACGGTGATGGACCTTAGGTACAGAAGAGACTGGAACAGCACATTACGTCCACATGCTAACACCTTTTTATTGGTCTTTTTCACTGACGCACATGTACATTACCATGAGGGGTGAGGTACACGTACACACGTGGTTTCCGTTTTCAATTACTGAGTGGAATAGAGTGTGTCCCGACATGTCAGGCCAATAGATGTTCAATGTGGTGGCCATCATTTGCTGCACACAATTGCAATCTCTGGTGTAATGAATGTCGTACACGCCGCAGTACATCTGGTGTAATGTCGCCGCAGGCTGCCACAATACGTTGTTTCATATCCTCTGGGGTTGTAGGCACATCACGGTACACATTCTCCTTTAACGTACCCCACAGAAAGAATTCCAGAGGTGTAAGATCAGGAGAACGGGCTGGCCAATTTATGCGTCCTTCACGTAGTATGAAACGCCCGTCGAACATCCTGTCAAGGGTCAGCCTAATGTTAATTGCGGAATGTGCAGGTGCACCATCATGCTGATACCACATACGTCGACGCGTTTCCAGTGGGTCATTTTCGAGCAACGTTGGCAGATCATTCTGTAGCAACGTGATATATGTTGCAGCTGTTTGGGCCCCTGCAATGAAGTGAGGACCAATGAGGTGGTCGCCAATGATTCCGCACCATACATTTACAGTCCACGGTCGCTGTCGCTCTACCTGTCTGAGGCAGCGAGGATTGTCCACGGACCAGTAACGCATGTTTCGTAGATTCACTGCCCCGTGGTTTGTGAAACCCACTTCATCGGTTAACAGGTAGAACTGCAACGCATTCTCTGTTAATGCCCATTGACAGAATTGCACTCGATGATTAAAGTCATCACCATGTAATTGCTGATGTAGCGACACATGAAACGGGTGAAAGCGGTGACGATGCAGTATGCGCATAACACTACTTTGACTCTGTCCACCGGCTCTCGCAATGTCCCGTGTACTCATGTGTGGGTTCATGGCAACAGCAGCTAACACACCAACTGCACCCGCTTCTCCTGTGACGGGCCTGTTACGGACCCGTTTGCGTACTACGACCATACCTGTTGCATACAGTTGGCGGTAGATGTTTTGCAATGTGCGGCACGTTGGATGCTCTCTGTCTGGGTACCGTTCTGCATACACCCTGCAGGCTTCAGCTGCATTTCGTCGACACTCGCCATAGATGAGTATGATCTCCGCCTTTTCAGAATTCTAATACACCATGGTCACAGTTTCTACAACACTACACTATCACAGACGTCTGGTTACACGGTGTACTACAGTTGGTCTGCGTGCGGAGACGAATGCAGAATAACAATAGCAGCAAGCGCTGCATGCGGACACTGCGACAGCTAGACCAAACCACAACAGTGCACTACAGCCACACTCGCAAACACGGTCGTCATCGTAAACAAGTCCCTGCAGATGCTGCTCGCCGACCATGGCCCGTGTTTGTTACAACACGCAACTGAACGTCGGAGGTTTCAAGTGTCAACTTTAGGTTACTATATCACCGGATGTAATTAACATTTTACAATGCAACAAACGGCACTGATTACGTATTTGTTTATATGTTCAGATGTGCTAACAAAACTAACGTGGTTCCATTTAAAAAAACCTAGGTTTGTGTTAAAAACATACTTCCGTGCATTTTTTATGGTTTGTATTAAACAATTAACATTAGCCCCTCTCCTCACGTTCGGTCTGTGGAATCGGTTTGTCAGTATTTGATGTGGTTTACGAAATGTATCCAGCCGTAACGTTATGTGACTCACCCTGTATATTCTCGTGTTAAGGAGTTTAGTCTCCGTGGCATTTAAGTGCTCTATTTAATTATATTTAAGGTAGTGCTAGAGTTTCTATTTGGAAATCCACCTAGCCACGACTGATGTCGGTTGCTCGGTCTGTCTGAAATGTTGGGCTTATTGGGTAGAGACTGTTGTTGACTTGCTCTCCTCAGCTCCGAGGTCCCGTATTGATACTACGGCGGTAGTTCTGCCGGAATCTCATTTGTAGGTTCGCAGAATATCGATTGACCCTCTAGAAAGAGTGTAAGTAGGCTGTTTATGTTTTCTTATTGGCAACGTTACACAGCGCTCTGTATGAAATCACTGGTTGTGCTGTGTGAAGTCTGTGGCTAGTTTGCATTGTTGTCTGCCATTGTAGTGTTGGACAGTGGCAGCTGGATGTGAACAGCGCGTAGCGTTGGGCAGTTGGAGGTGAGCCGCCAGCAGTGGTGGATGTGGGGAGAGAGATGGCGGAGTTTTGAAATTTGTAAGACTCGATGTCATGAACTGATATATATATTATGACTACTAATGTAAATACATGGTTTCTTCTCTATTAAAATCTTTCATTTGCTAACTATGCCTATCGGTAGTTAGTGCCTTCTGTAGTTTGAATCTTTTATTTAGCTGGCAGTAGTGGCGCTCGCTGTATTGCAGTAGTTCGAGTAACGAAGATTTTTGTGAGGTAAGTGATTTAGTGATTTGTGAAAGGTATAGTTAATGTTAGTGAGGGCCATTCTTTTGTAGGGAATTCTGAAAGTCAGACTGCATTGCGCTAAAAAAATATTGTGTGTCAGTATAAGCACAGTCATTTGTAATTTTTCTAAGGGGACGTTTCATATGGTGACCCTGCCAGGATACGTTGTTAGGCGACACCTAACAATGTATCCTGGCAGGGTCGCCATCTGAAACGTTCCCTTAGAAAAATTACAAATGACTGTGCTTATACTGACACACAATATTTTAGTGAGAAGTAGGGACTGTTAGTGTTTGCACGTGTGTTAATAATTCAGCAAGGGACTGGATAACAGCATTGCTGGTTCTAAGGACAATTGCAAAAACTTTGTGAGTGCACAAATGGTGGTTATGGACTTGCTATATTATCCACAAGACTCTTCAATGGTGATTGTCCACCTGCACAGTCACAACAGATGGCTGCTGGCCATCTCTACAAGGACTACAGTGGGTCTGTGTCTTTGGTGACCCACCAATATCATTATTTCTACAAGGACTACAGTGGGTCTACACCTTTGCTGACTCACCAGTACCATTATTTCTACAAGGACTGCAGTGGGTCTGCACCTCTGGTGGCCCACCAATACCACAATCTCTACCAGGACTACAGTGAGTCTGAACCTCTGGTGGCCCACCAATACCACAATCTCTACCATGACTACAGTGGGTCTGCTCTGTGATGACCTACTTACCAATATTCTTCAAAACTTCGACTGACTCTGCTGTGGGTTTGCTCTGTTGTAGCCCATTACCTGTCTGCATGTCAAGAGTCAGCACTGTCTTTTCGTTGGAAGGACAACACTCCTTCGTCAAGACTGCATGGAATTCCACTACTTCCATGTGCATTTTCATCTACTGCTCAGACTTTGAGAAAAACACTGCTATTTTACTGTGATTAACGATCAGCACTGTCTTTATGGACTGTGAGAAAATTTTAGCTTTTGACCAACATTGTATCAATAAGTGTGTGCATTTGATTTCTTTGTTATTGTAATTATGAAAAATTTTATCAAATCATTATTGGCCACTGCCCAAAACAATTTGTAAAATTTTTTGTGGGGAGCATGGGGGCTATGTAAGTAGGCTGTTTATGTTTTCTAATTGGCAACATTACGTAGCGCTCTGTATGAAAATCACTGGCTGTGCTGTGTGAAGTCTGTGGCTAGTTTGCATTGTTGTCTGCCATTGTAGTGTTGGGCTGCGGCAGCTGGATGTGAACAGCGCGTAGCGTTGGGCAGTCGGAGGTGAGCCGCCAGCAGTGGTGGATGTGGGGAGAGAGATGGCGGAGTTTTGAAATTTGTAAGACTCGATGTCATGAACTGATATATATATTATGACTACTAATGTAAATACATGGTTTCTTCTCTATTAAAATCTTTCATTTGCTAACTATGCCTATCGGTAGTTAGTGCCTTCCGTAGTTTGAATCTTTTATTTAGCTGGCAGTAGTGGCGCTCGCTGTATGGCAGTAGTTCGAGTAACGAAGGTTTTTGTGAGGTAAGTGATTTAGCGATTTGTGAAAGGTATGTTAATGTTAGTGAGGGCCATTCTTTTGTAGGGAATTCTGAAAGCCAGATTGCGTTGCGCAAAAAATATATTGTGTGTCAGTATAAGCATAGTCATTTGTAATTTTTCTAAGGGGACATATCATAAGAGTACATCAGTGTACTCAAGTGGCTCTATTATTCTTATTACATAATCACTCTGGCTATTTTATAATATAAGGTCCGTTGGGCAGTGAACCATCACAGGTTCCTAAATTTACTGTACGTTGCCTCAGCATCACCTAAAATAAATTTTTTCACACTGTACTTAGCGGGTTTGCTATGCAGGAACTACTGAAACGGATACTTATCCTAAGCGCTGAGTCTTTTCCGTCTTGAGTAACACACTCGCCTAACAAAAAGTATTTGTGAAAATTATGTATTTCTGGAAATTATATACTATTATTTCAAACATGTTCTCCGTGGGACTACTACAGCATTTATTCCTGTTTGATCCATTTCCGTGCTATGGTCTACCCTGTAAAGGCCTTTTAGTCTTTGTATCACTTGTGCAATGCAACCCACATGCACCTGCTTCTGCTTAATTTAGTTAAGCCTTGTTCTCCCACTACAGTACTACCCACAAACCCCCAGACTCACGCACACTGTTCTCCATTTCCTAAATAATAGTTTTTTGTGTCCTTATTATGTGTCCTATTAACCTGTCACTTCAAGCTATCAAAATATGCCACAAATTTTTCTTTCAACATCTTACTCAATTCAACACTTGATCACTAATAACTTGGCTAAGCATCGGCTTGCTTCTGAAGCCAACTTGAAAACTCTTCCCCTAGTAATTTAATCCTTTTTTCCAATATATCTTCTATTTGCTTTGCGATCTGCTAGATTTATAGACTGAATAGCTTGAGAGAGAAACCACAATTTTGTCCATATTCTTCTTAACTACTGTCTCTCTCCCATGTGCTTCAACTCTTCTGACTGTAGTCATGTGTCTACACAAAGTTGCAGATTTTATGTTAGTTTCAGAATTTATCTCTATCAAACGCTCTCTCTGCAGCTACCTTTGCTATAGATGTGCAACAGACTTTCTTCATGCTATCTTCTAGACCAAATACCAAAGTCACTAAAGCCTCACACGTTCCCAAATTCATGTGTACCAACAGATGTACCCAAAGCTCAGCTTCTACTAGTCTTTCAATTCTTGGGTAAATATTGTGTTTAATGTTTTTGAATGTAAATACAATAACGTAATTTTGGACCTGATCAGGAATGTTTGATGTCCAACACTTTGATAGATAGTTGCGTCTCATATCAGTTCAGTAAAATAGAGAGTTTGTCAGCTAAAAGGTTATCTCTTTTACAAGTCTTTTTCAGAGGATGACAGTACAATCATTTGTTCTTTCAACCAGAGAACTGATTCATATATACACTTGGGGGCCAGGTGTTGATTTACAGAAGCTTATTTCTTATATGTGGATGAACGGTGTGGCAGTTATGTACACACACCTTTCACTTGATACAACAGTAGTCGCCAATTTATTGAGTAACAATTCATTCCAAACATTTTTTGGGACATACGATAAAGGAATGAATCTTATTACGGGATATATGATGTGGGCGTCGGCTTGAGAGAATGCAAGTGTATACTGGTCTATTTATAAGTTCCCCTGGGGTTGCAGAAGATCACTGCGTGAATACTAAAAGAGATACGAGATGATGATGCATATCATTTTACTGCGTGTTTGAGTCTATGTCCAGATACCTCTATTGTTGGCTGAGGACAGTGTACTGAAAACATTACGTCAGTATTTACTTCATTGGCAGAATAATAATTATGGCTATTAGGAGTAGTATATTTTTGAGTTGATTAGCACTTTCAACTACATTTGGCAAGAGCAAGCCATTAATTGTTACTTTCCCCTCGGCAGCAGGTCAGGTGTTGATGTGTGGACGCATGGATACAAAATGGGTACTGTATACCGACAGGCTAGTCCACTTAGTGGAGCCATTATGGACATGCAGAAAAAAATCATGTCTTAAAGGCTGTGACATGTTTGTCGGAAGGCTATTCGATGCAGAGGGAAAACGACTAGTACACTGCTGTTTTACATACCAGATAACACATATCAGCAATTACACCCATTACAGACTGTATAGGGCGTCTCTCCGAGTTAAGATTGTGGCGTATAATAAAGTGATGTATGTGTTTTACATCCATAAATTCGCTAAAAATATGAGTCAGTTGTGATACTTCAGCAACGATTTTGTACCAGATATCAAGTAAAAGCTCCAACACCCGGTCCACAGGTGTTACAACACATTCCTTATAAGTACTTGCCTACTCGCTGTTAAGAAATCTGGTCTGCTGGGATCATCAGCGAAGAAAGTGGAGCATATGGAGTAAGAAATTAGTCACGAGTGTGTAGAAATCAAGGATACCAGAGTCAACTCTCTGTTAAATTGTACACAAATGTGTAGATCTAAGACCATATTGGTTACAGTTGCTACGTGTGCTGACTGCTCGGGTAAACGAGTTTCGTTCTGACTTTTGCAATAACTTACAGCGACTATTGGAGGAAGACGGTTTTTCAGACAAGTTACTTTTCAATGAAGAAGCCGTATTTCATGTGCCTGAAAAGGCGAATCATAATAATGAACGTGTTTGAGTCACAGAAGATCCACACGAGTTTCTGTAGCACATACGTGATCCGTGTAAGGTCCACATCTTGTGTACCATGTCCTTTTCAAAGTTTGTGGGCCATTTTTCTTTCTGGAGAAACTAAATGGTTTCATGTACCAGAACTTGCTGTAGTAATGGGTTATGTCACAGTTACAGGAAGACAGTGGAGATTTCATTTTGCAACAGGACAGTGGTTCAGCACACACAGTTTCAGACGTTTGTGACTACATTAATAACGATCTGCCTCAGCACTGGATTGAACAAGCTTCCTACCGTGATCCTTGTAGCACCTTCTGTGTCTCCCACGGTCAGCTGCCTTCAAGCGATCTCTTCTTATGGGGTTACGTCAGAGATTGTCGTGTTCCTGCCTCCATTGCCACTTAATCTAGAACAGCTGCAAGGAAGAATTGTTAATGTGGGTTTCTCGTCAAAAATGCCGTGTGGGGACTTGTATGGCATGAGTTTGGCTATAGCATTTATGTTTACTATGTGACAAATATTGTCCATATTGAGTACATGCAATATGAGTTAAGAAACTGGAGAGGTGCTCTAAATGCTGGTATTATTTTATTTTCTTTATGCCTTGTAGTTTTCACGCAGTCATCTTCTGGAAACCTGGAGTTACTTATGAATAACCCTGCAGCATTCCTGATAAGTGCTCCATTGAATACTTGTATAACTTTTATGATACGAGATATAACTGTATACTTCAGAATGTTGGGAGTTCAAATTTTCTTTATCAACCTTGAAATTACTTTACCACTTGTGGTGCATGTAGGGAACAGAATCTCTTAAAATTCAGTAGAATTTGCCATTCTAAAACTTTTGTGCTTCCAGTTCGTGTCTCGCGTGGGTATGGAGGAGGGATTAACTGTGAATGTATGATGCACCCTCGTACTAATCAACAAAAATTGTAACCTTTTCGTTCTCACGCTATATCACAATAAAACGTAGCTGTTGGTATATTACTTTTATTTATCACGATACTAATTAGCTTGAGGCTTCAGCTCCTTGAGAATACGTTCATTTAGATGCCAATCCCTGATTCTGAGACTGACTTTGTACGTTTTGACCTGAGGAGCTCGTAATGTTGAGCGTTCTTACGAATTAAAAGTAACTGTAGATTAAGATTGACAGACTCTGATTTCGAGAGACGGCAATTACCTCCATTTCCCTCCCCTCAGGATATCTTGGACTCTGACTTCACTACTTCCCACGTGTTGCACGTAATGTTGGTAGCCTCAGGTGAGGTAGAGTAGCAGCGTCACCGTTGACACAGGAGCGGCTAAGAAGAGGAAACTCGTCTCACAAGTAAGTACAGTTTCTCTTTCGTTTCACAGCGAAAACTTAGAGGCGCATGAAGGCTCTCCAAAAACTAGACGATTCCTTCAAACTGAACAATATCCAACTCCAATGAGGCGTTTAGATTGTCATTGAAATGAAATGATCGTATGGCATTTTTTTTGTAACGTAATAAACTTTTATTTACAAATTAACAAATACATTGCTTGATCAAAGGCACATTTAGGTTTTACACATACAGTAATCGTATCTTTTCTTTTCCTATAGTCTTTCTTGTATTTTCTTTATGATTTAGTTCTCTCTATTAAGCAAATTTTATTTCTAAATATGTACTTTTTTATTTTCTTTATGATTTAGTTCTCTCTATTAAGCAAATTTTGTTTCTAAATATGTACTTTTAATTTTTTTTTATTTTTATATTTGTCTGTTTTCTAGTCTTTTTTTTCAGCTTAGTTCTGTGTGCACTTATTATTGCTGTAATTTTTTTATGAATATTTAATGAGATTAATTTAGTTTGCGCCAAAGATGGCGTCCTTTAAATTTGGTTGAACCTATTGACTATGACATATTTCTATGGTACACTCAACAAAAAAATGTATATGCATATATATGGATAGTAAATTTAGGGAGAGTAATTTGATTGTGGTTGGTTGAGAGAGAGATTGGGAGAGAGGGAGAGAGAGATAGTGAGAGAGAGATAGTGTGTGTGTGAGAGAGAGAGAGAGAGAGAGTGAGAGAGAGAGAGAGAGAGAGAGAGAGAGAGAAAGTGAGAGGAGGAAAACATTTGTTATATGATAATAATCATTGCAAATCGTCATTTTACATTTAGTCATAAGTGTTTATGGTTTCCACGATTATTAAAATTAATGTTAGTTGAATTTGAGCAGTACTTACATAATCACCTTTTGGACACGCAGGAGATCGCCAATATTTAAACACTTTCCCTAGTTGTGTGACGATATGCTGCTGTATCGCACATTTTCACACATGAGAACGCAGATGATGCACTGCCACTTTTCACACTAGCACAATCAACACTCATTTCACACGCACTTTGGGGATGTTGGAGGGTGTCTGCGTCAGCAAACGCCAGGGTGTTGAGGGGCTATGGGAGGGCGTGGTGTGTCGGCGTCGTGTGTCGGGGTGGTGGAGGCGGCGGCGTGTGGAGACGGAGGGCTTTCTTGAAGGCGGCGTCCAGGGCGATCTGCAGATAGCTCCGGAACGTCCGGTGATAGTTGTTTTTCTGCCTGGCCCTTTTGTGCTCCTCCCAGAGATCTGTGAGGAACTGTACTGTGTCCGTCTGCTTTTTGGAGATTATCTCATGCGCAGTCATAGCAAGTTTCCACATGGTCGCGACGCGCTTTGGCCGAGGGAAGCTTTTTGCCTCTGGGATGGTGAGAGCCGTGATTTCTATGTGACGGTGGTCCGCCCTGTTCATGTGTGCCACCATTCTTCTACATGTCTCCCATATCTGCTGGCTTGTCCGACATGTGAAGCGGTGTTCCAGGGAATCTACGTATTTGGTGGCACGCTTCGCAGTTCGGCGACTCACGCATGCCGATGCGTGCTAAGCGCTCGTTTGTGCGGATCGTCTTGTGTACGACTTTGTACCACGTGTCTCTAGCTTCTGGAGGTATGGCTATTTCGGAGTGATTCTTCTAGACTTGTGGCCAGTCGTGGCCTGGAAGATTCGTCTCCGTTTTGCTTCTGACTTGTTTACCGCGTAGCGCTCGGTAGATTTTCCCTGCAGTTCTCATCTCCTTGATTGCTAGGTTGGATGTTATGTAGCTGCTGTCCATTATTACTTGTTTTAGGTAGCGCATCTTAAAAGGTATTCGACTGACGTCTACCGGCGCTTCCTCGGAGTTTGGTCTGTGTTCCTTCAGTAGAGACGACGTGGTACAGTCTACACTTCTGTCCTCCATGTTTAGTGCTCTATGGAGCAACAGTGCCGCCCATTTTGTTGTGACGTCTATTATACCAAGCCCCCCTTCTTCTCTTGGAAGAGTGCTGGTGGCTTGTGACACCTTGAAAATTTCCCGCCTCCACAGTAGGTAGTACACAGCGCTTCTTATAGACTTCCCTATTTCTATTGGTACGTTTATGACTTGTGCCATGTACCAAGCCTTCGTCAGGATCGTTGCGTTGATAAGCTGCGTCGTTTGATCCAACGTTAGGTGTCTGTTGGAGTGTGTCCTGACGAGCCCTCTGGTGGTGTTCAGGATGTTCTGCCAGTTTTCTGCGGCCATTTTCAGTGGGCAGGCCTGCAGCTGGACACCTAGCACCTTATATATGTCGGTCACCTGGTACCATGGTCTGGCTTCTCTCAATTTCACGTTCCCTATAGGGAGCAGCACTGTTTTCTTGGGGTTGGTTTTCGCCCCAGATGTCTTTCGAAAGGATTCAATTATTGGGAGGACACTGTCAATATCCTCCTTTCCGTCGACAAAAATACTCAAGTCATCGGCATATGCCATACACGTTACTTTAACATCCCGTAACTTGTAGCCGTTGATTGTGACGGCGAGTTTTCCGAGGACTGGGTCGAGGGCTACTGTGAATAGTGTCATCGACAGAAGGCACCCTTGCCTCACAGATTTCCCCAGTTTTATCGGCGCACATATCCAGCCATTTACAGTCACTCGTGATGTGGCATTCGTCAATATGTTTTCGATGACTTGAGCGAATTTGGGGCCAAAACCCAGTCTCGTCAAAGTCTTCAGTAGGTACCGGTGACCGATCCTGTCGAAGGTCTTTTGGAAGTCTACAGAAATAATCGCTGCAGTCGCTCTGTGGGATGCGGCGTGTGCTATAACGTCTCTCTACGTGCATACGGCGTCGAAGGTGTTTCTGCCTAACACTGCATATGTCTGCCACGGGCTGATGGCTTTCTTCAGGTCGAGCTTCATGTTTTCAGCGACGCATTTTGCTGTTAGCTTGTAGTCCGCGTTTAAAAGAGTTATTGGGCGGTAGTCTGCTACTGTTTTCGGCGCTTTTGTTTTCGGGATCAGGGTAATGGTCCCTTCCGGGAACGGGGGTGGTATTTCTTTTCCGTTTAATATTTCATTGACGATTTCCGTCATAATTCCACCTACTTTGTCTCAGCAGATGTTGTAGAATTCGGTCGGTATTCCGTCCGCTCCTGGAGCCTTGCCGCTGGCGCAGGTTTTGAGGAACCTCTGACTTCGTCCTCTGTCACGGTCAACAAAGCGCGGTCGGTGTTGTTCAGCTGTCTGCGCGTTTCCTCTAATATTTTGGCTGTTTCTGCGTCGTCTGGTACATCGCCCTTGAAGAGGTCGGAGAAATGCTCTTCTATGTGACGCATCATGTCCCATTTAGTTGTTGTCTTGCGGCCAGTTGCGTCGCTGAGCTCCCTGCTAGCTCTGCTTTGCGCCCTCTCGCTCTCTCTTTGCAGGTGGTGCAGTGTGGCAGGTCCGTCTTCAGTGGCGCCGTGTGTCTGGCTGCGGACAACGACGTCTTTCATCTGTTGACGCTTGATGTTCAGTAGGCGCGCCTTTATTGCTCTAACTCGCGTGAGAAGCAGGCCGTCGTCTGAGGGTCAGTGTAGCGCGTCCTTTAGACACTGCGCGTAAAAGTCTGCCGTGCTCTTCCTCCAGAATGCCTTCTCCGCACTGTGCCTAAACAGTGTCTTCCTTACTTGTGGTTTGCCATGTTCAGCCCACTATTGTGTGGTGGACGGATATTGTTGTCGCGTCAGTAAGCTTTCTTCTATGGTGTGCGCAATCTCCTGACGTAATTTGGCGTCACTTAGGTGTTGCGTATAAAGCTTCCACACTGATCTTCCTCCTGAGATTTTCCTCGCTGGCAGCTGTAGCTTGCATGTGTAGGCACAGTGGTCGGAGAAGATCACAGGGCAGACTTCCACATGCGATACCGAGGCGGCCAACTCCCTGTTCACATACATCCTGTCGATCCTGCTTCTTCCGCGGTTGTAGTAATAGGGTGAATTCGGTTGTGTTCGGATATAGCACACGCCAAGAGTCGTCTAGCTTTAGCTTTCTTACGAGTTTCTGCAGCTCCATGCACAGATTTGGTACCGGGACTTGGTCTTCTGGAGCAGCCACGCAGTTGAAGCCGCCTCCCAACACAACGTTGACATTGTTGTGTGGAAGGAGTCCACAGACGTCTTCGTTAAGCAACTGGCTTCTGGCCCGCTTGTTTTCTGTGCCTGACGGCGCATAGATGTTGACGAAGTATGTGTCAGCTATTTGGATCGCTATTCCGCGGCCGTCAGTCAGGGTCTTGATGTTCTCCACGTCCATCCCATTCCTCACCATTATCGCAGTTCCAGTTCTCGTTTCTGCGTCGATGTTCGTAAAGACGTCGAATCCCGGTATTTCTTCTATGTAGCTAGTTACAACTTCTTGTAGCATTGCTACATCAGCAGCTCGGTGCTGCAGGAACTCCGTGACAGCTTCTATCTTGACAACCGAATTCATCCTATTTACGTTGCACGTGATGACGTTATAGCATGAGCGTGTCTGTTGCCTGGGAGGCCCCCCCATGCGGGGAAGTTCGGCCGCCGTCTGGTAAGTCCTTTTTAGTTGACGCCACTTCGGCGACTTGCGAGTCAATGATGATGAAAGAAAGACACACAACACCCAGTCATCACGGGGTAGAAAAAAATCCCTGACCCCGCCGGGAATCGAACCCGGGACCCCGAGCGCGGGAAGCGAGACTACGAGCTGCGGACTAGATTCTCGTTGATTTTACCCAACAGTCAATAGTAGCCTGACAGTTCACGATTCACACAACTTATTCAGTAAGTTGGAAAGGAAGTTACAGTAGTGTGCTGTTTCTGTTTATCATAATTTTATTATTTTCCGGAACTGTCCTAAATTTTAGATCCTTAATTTAAAGCTTGTTACTTGTTGGTGACGCCATATTTATTGTCTGTCGATGGTTTCTTTGTGACGTAACTGACTTTGACCTATGGTATACAGTGGTACGAATTGCTTTAATGCAATTGCTGAAGTGGAACTATTGCAGTTATTGATAAAGGGGAGTGCATCTGTTTATGCTCTTCGCAGGTATGCTGCCAGATATGATCATCTTTACTACACGGTATTTCGGCGATCCATCTGGCCGCCATTTTCAGGTGCGATCGCTTAGTACACAATCATGCCGGAAGTGAATGAATGTCTTTTTCTTTTTCCTTTATTGATTTTCAATTCCCCCCGAAGGGCACGGGCTGGCAGCAGCTTAGTACTCTGCTCTACAGCCTACAGACTTTTTTTTAAAAACGGAAAAAGAAAAGAAACAAGAAAAACAGGCGATAAAACGGTGACTTAAAGTGTAAAATGGCGGAAAATGAATGTTAGGAACGGCGGCTTCTTAATACCCCGGGTCCAAACCACTGCGCCTGCGCGAAAAGCGGAAGAGTAGCGCCGCCGGTAGTAGAAACTGGCGAAAGTGATAAATAGCATATTAAGATGTAGTGGGTCGAAAACCAGACCGTTCTTGTTTCATATCCGATAAAATAGGGCTCCGTATCTTGCTTCAAGAAAAATTTTTATCTCTATTATCAATGTCATCAGATAACCGCATTTCGATGCATTCCTTGAGCACACAGTCCCAGTAACGAGAAGACGGAGCAATGATTTGCGTATGTTCAAACGACATGCTATGCCCTTTATTGAGACAATGTTTTTTCGGGCTGGAACAAACGTATGTGACGCTGATGTTCCACACGTCGGTCATGAACAGTGTGAACTGTCTGCCCAGTATAGGCTTTTCCACAATGTCCGGGAATTTTACAAACTCCAGGCCTTCTCAATCCCAAATCATCTTCAACAGATCCAAACACGACTATAGTCTTGGCCAAAGGAAAGAGGAATCCTTTAATATCATATTTCCTGAGAATTCTAGAAACTTCTGAAGAAATACTTACTGATTTACTAGTATCTGGCGAGGGTTTCTTGATGGTCCAAACTGAATAGCACGATTAATTTGATGATCGGTATATCCGTTGAGCTTGAAGACAGCCTTAAGATGATCCAGTTCCTGTACCACATTTTCTGATTCAGAATTGGCATAAGCTCTCTTGACTAATGTATGTAGAACTCCCATGCTCTGATCTGGTGGAGGGCAGCTCGTAGAATGAAGATAGTGGTCCGTAGTCGTGGATTTATAGTATGAACCATGTCCCAAGGTACCATTTTCTTTTTTGTGTACTAGAGCATCCAAAAAAGGTAATTTTCCATCTTTTTCTATTTCCATTGAAAATTTAATGTGTAGATGAAGACCGTTAAAATGATCCAAAAACCGATTAAGAGCTTCCATTCCATACGGCCGAACAATGGAAAGATCATCCACGTATGTCCAAAAACCGGTAGGTTGAAGAGAAGACGTCCTGATTGCGATATCTTCAAAAGCTTCCAGAAAAAGATTCGACCCGCTACATGTTAATTTGCGATTTATCACTTTCGCCAGTTTCTACCGCTGGCGGCATTCGGCATTACACTCGTGAAGACTGTGCCCGTATAAGACGCCGGGAGGAAAATCTACGAGATCACGGGAGTGCATCTGTACTGGGAACCACCGACTCGTTCTCTCATTCTCTGTATACACAGCGTGTTTCCCTAAGAGTGTGCAAAAATTTAACAGTAAATAGAGGATGCTACGCTGAGCTATTTGACTCAGAGAACATGTGGTCAGAGAAGCCAGCTTAAGGAGATAATAGGAATTTGTTACAAAACAGTGCAGACATTTGTTAATTATGTGTCTAGCTCTGAATGGCATTCCTTTTGGCAGTTACACTATATTCAGACCTTGCAATATCTCTTCCCTTCTAAAGTGTCGTGGAGTTTCTTTTTGTACCTATGAATGTGACTACAATGACTTCCAAAATTCAGTTACTGTTACGTGTTGTAACTCAGATTTTTTTCGAGTATCTGCCGTGGTATAACTTAGAATTATTTCAGTGGCTGTGTAAGTGTGCATTTATTTTGCAACGTTTCTGCTCACCAGCATGCCCTGGAAACGATGAAACAATCCCACTGAGTGTTAGGGTCTGTTTAACTTGCACAAACTTTACTCGCCTCACGGTTCGCTAAGATCATCACCAGTCGACATCAAGCTAGATTGTGTTTTTCGCCTTGACTGTCTCCGCATGTTCTGAAATTTGAGAACTCTAACTGTACCTCACATAGATAGAATGTTGGACCCCAGAGACCGAGCACAGCAGGGTGTTTTAGAAATAATAATTGTGTTATTTGTGGCTTAAATCATACTTTATTTGTGATACCATACATTGTAATCGGCAGTCCAGGTTACCTGTTCGCAGATACCGTCGTTGCCTAATTTATTTGTGATAATACACAGTAGGTTCACTAGTGAAGGTCACCTGTTCACACACACCATGACCCTTACACCAAACAGAGACACCTTCATCTTCACCATCTCTACAACGACCACAAGTAAATATAGTCATTTGCCCAGTACAATAAAAAATGGCTGTTTCAAGGTCACTTTAGCAGTCCCATCTTTGACTGTTCCTAGTTGCACAGTTTCTTGCGTAGCGCGCATCTACTTCTAAATCTCAGTCTCCCTCCAAACAATTATAAAACGGATGGCAGAACGTATTTCCCATTGCAGTATATACAGGGTGTTTCAAAAATGACCGGTATATTTGAAACGGCAATAAAAACTAAACGAACAGCGATAGAAATACACCGTTTGTTGCAATATGCTTGGGGCAACAGTACATTTTCAGGCGGACAAACTTTCGAAATTACAGTAGTTACAATTTTCAACAACAGATGGCGCTGCAAGTGATGTGAAAGATATAGAAGACAACGCAGTCTGTGGGTGCGCCATTCTGTACGTCGTCTTTCTGCTGTAAGCGTGTGCTGTTCACAACGTGCAAGTGTGCTGTAGACAACATGGTTTATTCCTTAGAACAGAGGATTTTTCTGGTGTTGGAATTCCACCGCCTAGAACACAGTGTTGTTGCAACAAGACGAAGTTATCAACGGAGGTTTAATGTAACCAAAGGACCGAAAAGCGATACAATAAAGGATCTGTTTGAAAAATTTCAACGGACTGGGAACGTGACGGATGAACGTGCTGGAAAGGTAGGGCGACCGCGTACGGCAACCACAGAGGGAAACGCGCAGCTAGTGCAGCAGGTGATCCAACAGCAGCCTCGGGTTTCCGTTCGCCGTGTTGCAGCTGCGGTCCAAATGACGCCAACGTCCACGTATCGTCTCATGCGCCAGAGTTTACACCTCTATCCATACAAAATTCAAACGCGGCAATCCCTCAGCGCCGCTACCATTGCTGCACGAGAGACATTCGCTAACGATATAGTGCACAGGATTGATGACGGCAATATGCATGTGGGCAGCATTTGGTTTACTGACGAAGCTTATTTTTACCTGGACGGCTTCGTCAATAAACAGAACTGGCGCATATGGGGAACTGAAAAGCCCCATATTGCAGTCCCATCGTCCCTGCATCCTCAAAAAGTACTGGTCTGAGCCGCCATTTCTTCCAAAGGAATCATTGGCCCATTTTTCAGATCCGAAAGGATTACTGCATCACGCTATCTGGACATTCTTCGTGAATTTGTGGCGGTACAAACTGCCTTAGACGACACTGCGAACACCTCGTGGTCTATGCAAGATGGTGCCCGGCCACATCGCACGGCCGACGTCTTTAATTTCCTGAATGAATATTTCGATGATCGTGTGATTGCTTTGGGCTATCCGAAACATACAGGAGGCGGCGTGGATTGGCCTCCCTATTCGCCAGACATGAACCCCTGTGACTTCTTTCTGTGGGGACACTTGAAAGACCAGGTGTACCGCCAGAATCCAGAAACAATTGAACAGCTGAAGCAGTACATCTCATCTGCATGTGAAGCCATTCCGCCAGACACGTTGTCAAAGGTTTCGGGTAATTTCATTCAGAGACTACGCGATATTATTGCTATGCATGGTGGATATGTGGAAAATATCGTATTATAGAGTTTCCCAGACCGCAGCGCCATCTGTTCTTGAAAATTGTAACTAGTGTAATTTCGAAAGTTTGTCTGCCTGAAAATGTACTGTTGTCCCAAGCATATTGCAACAAACGGTGTATTTCTATCGCTGCTCGTTTAGTTTTTATTGCCGTTTAAAATATACCGGTCATTTTTGAAACACCCTGTATAAAGGCGTGGGAAAAATGTCTTCTTAAATAGCATTGTGCAAGCTGTATTTTGATTACTTTTATGGCCAGGATCACTGCAATAACAGATGCATAGGCAACTGAAGTATAGTCCTAGATCCTTCATTTAAATCTGGTACTTGAAATGTTGTGAGTTCTCTTTCGAAGAATGGTTTGCGTCGAACTTGAAGAACCTTCCAGTTCAGGTTTCCTGCAGTTCTGTGATGCCCTGTTATGATCAAACAAACATGTGAGCAATGGGGCTGCCCCCTTTTGTATACTTTCAATGTCTGCTATACCGTTACTTGGTACGATTCCAACTCTCTAGACCTATATTGCGGGATGGATCATGTGAATGTTTTCTGAGCAATTTCCTCTCTATAATTAGCGATTGTTTCAAATATCCGACCAATGAAACCATCATACTCAAATTGTAAAGTTGTGAGAACTAAAACTGACAATTTTAAACAAGCACTTACCTCATCCACTTTTGGACGCGTAGCTCTCCGAGACCAGGAGCTTCCAGATCATCATAATTGCTTCGTGGTGGATAACATTAGGCGTAAAAGTTTTTGAAAATCAGTTCCTCTGCTTTATATATTTTATGGTTTTCATTTTCTTCGTCAGAAAATCCGTATGTAAATGTGCAAATGGCAGGTGTAGTATAGCAAACAGATGAGGACAGAAAATGACGATAAAATACCTCAAAGAGAGTAGGTCTACGAATTGCTTTTTAAAAGACATTACGTAAATAACTTTAGTTTGAATCTTCATATCTTACACATTTCGAGTTGAATAATATATAAAAGAAAGTAGAATACTTGTTTCGACATTCGTAACTGTTTGCAAAAGTGCTCTGGATAATTTTTCAGCTGTTACAAGAACCAGTAAAGCTATCCACGGTATGGGCGGTCTACATTCAGTGTATGCAACCATAGCTCTTTTGTCTCATTGTAGATAACCATAT
Organism: Schistocerca serialis cubense; assembly: GCF_023864345.2. Lineage (NCBI taxonomy): Eukaryota > Metazoa > Arthropoda > Insecta > Orthoptera > Acrididae > Schistocerca > Schistocerca serialis. The sequence continues at coordinate 64,166,435 of NC_064638.1, forward strand.
TTTTAGTGAATGTTTAACCATTATTGTCTTAAAGCATTACAAAGAAGATACTTTCTCCTTGGCTCATTGCAGGTAGCCTGTTCAAATAGCAATATTAGCAATTGTACAATAATTGTTGTTGGCGAGAAGTGAGACACCTGCGCTATCAGCTATCTACCAGCAGCGAAGCTGCAGCTTAAATGTAGCAAGGATCATGGCGAGCAGCGAGCAGCAGCGAGGCTGTGTAATAAATGTACCCAACGTGCTCAACAGAGCAACTGTCAAAGATTGAAGACCTATAGGCAAGTCTCAGTGGGCCAAGCAATGTGGACATCATAGACTTTGAGACTAACCTAGCGTTATGATTGTATTAGTGAATTTGTCGTATTGAGGTGTCAGGTTTGCAGTAAAGGACGAACTATCTGCAGAGTCCATTAAATGAAATCAGATAAATAATCTTTAATGGATTTCAGGTAAATGTGCATTTAATAGTCAAACAAGGATTGTATTGAGTGGGCTAAGCGTTTACCGGATGCCTATTTTTACGTCTTTGGGAACAGAGTTCGTCAAACGATCCAACTTCTAAAACTCAGTTTTTACTAATCTGCACTTTGTCTTGTTCAAATCAATAAAAAGAGTATGAGTTTAAAACCATAAGAAATTATTGATGAGTGTTCGTCCACAAGCTGTTAAAGAAACAGGAGACATTTCATTTTAAGACAGTGATTATAAAGGGACTTTTGAAGAAACAGTTTAACTGTGAACTAACGTTAATGAAAATAGCGGATTTCATACAGAACTGTTCACAAAACTGCCAAAAATCTTAGCAGATAAACATGCAACAATAAACGTTCACTCAGAGGACAATGCCTGTTTCGAGGGGTAAAGTCAAGCTTTACAGGAATGTATCCTGTAAATAAGGATACACTATGCATGTCTAAATATATTTTGTACACTAAAAATTAAACTCTGCCTACATACTTTTTCTACTGCGTTGATACATGTTCCTACTTCTATATTGGAAAAACAGATTGAAAGAGTCACTTCTAACATCTATGGCATCCCATTCTCTGATTATGAGTGGCTTACTGTGGAGGCAAGGAAGATGAGAAAGAAGTTTTTGGGTTGAATCGTGATATGTTAGGAAACACAGAAACATATAAATCAAATAATGTTGCAGCTTGCTAATACAAATACATACCATTTCTAAGGCGCAAAAATGTTTCGAGCCTACACGGAAGTGCACATCCTCATCAGGCTTTAGTTGTAGTATGTGAGAGCTGTCAGTATTGTTTTTGTTCCAAAGAAAAGTTAGATGCACATTTAATTGGGTGTGGACAGTTTAAGCCAGTCAACTGTATGATGAACAGTGTCAGGCATACACATAAAGTATACAAAGTTTAGCAAGAAACTGAAGCTGACTTTTGTAATTTATGCTGAGACAAGAGATGCATTAGAACCAGTTACTGCTTGCAGTCACAGCAACCACTCTGCTTCACATTCCATTACGGTAATTTTGCATACACCATTTAGCTTAGTCTATTATATACACTGTGGCTGTAACTGTAGATATCTGAGTTTAAATTGTACATAGGCAGATAATAACAGCTGAGACTGTGGACGAATGTTTATTGCACAATAATAAGGCGGAAATATGTCCGAAAGATAAGTTAGCCTCGTACTTCTATAGACAAAATATGGAGAAAGGAGGAGTTGCCACATTTGTTAAAAACAGTTTTAAATTTTAGAATATTGATATTAATAAATTTTGCTTAGAGCAGCACTTACAAGCATGTGCAACAGAGATAGAAGTTCGTAATAGGTCCTTTATTATAGTAGCCATATAAACGGTCTTGAAGATTTATTACATCACCTAAAATTAAAAAACAAGGTACTAGTGGTTGTTGGTGATTTTAATACAGATGTCCTGAAAACACTGTCAGTGAACAGTTACTGAAATCAGTTACATTATCATTTAATTTCTACTGTAAATTTTCCTGCTAGTGTATACTAATGTTCTAAGACTGCCATTGATGATATCTTTATAGACAATTCCAAGCAACTAAGCCACATTACAAAACCAGTAGTACATAAGCTATCTGACCATGATGTATAACACCTAACACTAAATTTTGAAAATTGTCACGGTAAAACATCTACCAGAACTGAAAACAGAAGGCTTATAAAACAGTAAAAACTGAGAAATTTAGGACATTGCTCAACGGAATTCATTGGATGGATCTTTACAGCATACAAGACACAAATGGAAAATACAAAACATGCATTAATAAAGTTAGCACCTTATTTGAAAATTGTTTTCCCCTGAAGGTAGCTCAGAATTAAGCAAAAGTCTAATAAGAAACATGGATCACACAAGGGATACAGATATGTCAGACAGAAATGGTTCAAATGGCTGTGAGCACTATGGGACTTAACATCTGAGGTCATCAGTCCCCTAGATCTTAGAACTACTTAAATCTAACTAACCTAAGAACACCACAGACATCCATGCCCGAGGCAGGATTCGAACCAGCGATCATAGTGGTCGCGCGGTTCCAGACTGTAGCGCCTAGAACCGCTCGGACACTCCAAATGACTGAGACAGAAAGGAAACTGTATCTGATATGTAGCTCCTCCCAAAAATTACTGCAAAATATTGAATGTTATTCAGAAATCTAAACACCTGCGTTATGAGAAGAAGATAAATACATCCAGCAATAAAATAAAAACAATATGGGATATAGTTAAGTCAGAGACAGATAGGACCAGAAATGAGGAGGAACAAACAGCTCTAAAAATAAATGAAACCCTGGTAACAAATGCATGTTGTGTTGCAAACCATTTAAACAAGTAATTGGTCTCTGTTACTGATAGAATGGGGTTGTCACATTCAGTAAATAATGCAATGGAATATCTGAGACCAGTGCACACAAACAATCTCAGTAAAATGGAATTGACGCTTACTTCACCTAAAGAAATAGAATCCATTATAAAGTCCTTGAAATCAAAGCATTCTAGTGTTTATGATAACATATGACCAAAGTTAATAAGAGTATTCATGTGAGCTTAGTAATATCTTAAGTTATTTGTGTAATCAATTATTTATCACAGGAACAATCCCAAATTGGCTTAAATATGCTGCAGTTATACCTCTCCACAAGACAGAGGACAAAGAAATCCCATCAAATTACCGAGCGATCTCACTTTTGCCAGCTTTTTCAAAAATCATTGAAAAGGTTATGTTGAAGCATCTACTTAAGCACCTTAGTGAAAGTAACATACTGTCAAAGTCACAGTTTGGGTTTCTGAAGGGTTCTGATACTGAGAGAGCTATTTACACTTACAGTGAAAATGCCCTTAATTCATTAGACAACAAATTACTGGCATCTGGCATATTCTGTGACCTGTGAAAGGGTTTTGATTGTGTGAATCACAGCATTCTTTTAAGTAAATTAAAGTATTATGGCATTACTGGTAGTGCTGTAAAGTAGTTTGTTGTATCTTACTAATAGAAAACTAAGTGTCATTACATACAACTTCAGCAAAAGGCAATCAGACATCATCTGACTGGGAAGAAATTGCATGTGGTGTTCCACAAGGTCCCATACCAGGTCCTCTACTTTTTCTTCTCTGTATTAATGACCTGTCATCTGTTATTTGCAGATGATACAAACATTATAATAAATAGTAAACCAAATATAAATTTAGAAAGGGCAGCTAACCAAATTTTTACTGACATTAATAAGTGGCTCATAGCCAATTGACTGTCATTAGACATTGAAAAGACACACTATATGCATTGCTGAACTTCCAAGAGATTTCCTTCTAGTGTGTGTATAAAATATAAAGACATGTAAATAGGAGAAATTGAGAGTGTTAAATTCTTGCAATTACAACTTGATAATAAATTCAGTAGGGAGCAACATACTAACGAAATGCTACAGCAATTAAACAAGTCTGTGTTTGCAATGCGAATGATGTCAAACATAGGAAATATAAATATAAAAAAACTGGCATATTTTGCTTATTTTCACTCCATTATGTCATGCGGTATCATATTTTGTGGTAACTCCACAAACTGAGAAAAAATTTTTAGAGTACAGAATCGTATAGGATGAGTAATGTGTAGTGGAAATCCAAGAACATCATGTCGAAAGCTATTTAAGGAATTGGGCATACTAACGACAGCTTCTCAGTATATCTATTCCTTAATGAAGTTTGTTGCAAATAATACTGATTTTTTCTAACTAACTGCTTAGTATACAGTATCAATACTAAGAATAAGAACAATATGCTTAGTTTCAGACAAGTCACAATTTAAACATAATTTAAAAGAATTTTGGGTGGCCAACTCCTTCTATTCCATCCATGAATTTCTCAATTTCTCAATTTTAATGAAAATTTATTATGCTTTAATTTCTTACAATTTTTGGTTGTAACAGCCAGGTAACTACCTACTGTGTGAATGACAGATGTATGGAAAGTAGATGTTACTCTTAAGTCTGTAAATATTGGAAGTTCCATTTTAAATCGTGTACATAATTTGACTGTTCTGAGGATCATTGAAATGAATAAATAACTTTAATTTTTGACAATACTTGGTTGTAATAGCCAAGTAACTAGCTACTTTGCAAAAGATGGACTTAATGAAAGCAGATGTAATCATTAAACATGTAAATATTAGAAGTTTAATTTTAATTCATTTACATAATTTTACTGTTTATTGCCTGAGGATCATGAAAACTAATGAAATTCAAGTTTTTCTAATTACATTTTTGTTATGTGTTTATCTGTCATGTTCCCCACCCAGGAGGATCCCCTCTTTCGTGAATCTATGGAATGAATAATTAATCTAATCTAATCTGATTGGCAGGTGTTGTCCTGTTTGCTGGGACCCATTTAAGGAAGGTTATGTTAAACACACTGTCATTCGCTGACGTATTTTGAGGTGCTGCATTTACTAGCTACAAAGAGTGAACTACAGACATCAGTATAGTGCCATTCGCATTTCACAATCTAAGGTGTTACAATTACCATATCCTCATGAACATTAGTGAACCAATGATAATAAGCTGTGATAGAAAAGTTAAACCAAAAGCCAGTCACATTTCCCTTCTGGAATCAAAAGTGAAAATGTGGAAATCATTTACGAAAGGCATTATAGCAATCCACCAAGAGAGGAGATGCAATATAAATTACCGATTTATCGATATGATTGATTATTTGGCGTGTCTCAGAAAGTGTGTATCATAGGCGAAATGAGACGAATTCAAGATAATGAAATTATACCTTTCTAATGATGACAACTTTGACTTTAGTTGGTCAGAAGGACATTTTTCCATATAAATATGTTAGTAATGAATCGTTTTTATGCAGAGTTCACATACCTCGAATTGAGAAATTTAAACGTCTATTAGAGAGTGACACTATAACAGAATACGAGCACCAAATAGCTAGCAGAGTATTGAAACTATTCAAATGCCAAAGATTTGGAGAGTATTCTGATTTATAAGGTTCGCAAAACAGCTTCTGTGAAGTTTGGATGGTAGGAGACGAGGCACTGGCAGAATTGAAGCTGTGAGGATGGGTCGTGAGTCGTGCTTTGGTAGCTCAGTTAGTAGAGCACTTGCCCACAAAGGCAATGGTCCCGAATTCGAGTCTCGGTCCGGCACACAGTTTCAATCTGTCAGGAAGTTTCATATCAGCGCACACTCTGCCGCAGAGTGAAAATCTCATTCTGCAGTCGAAACATTGTTTACAAACAATGCCTGCTCTTCTGTCGTACAGAACCACATTCTAGCTGTAAATCTTTTCATATTGTATGATCTGGTTATAAACTCACTGCATTCTTTCCCTTTTTATATGTGAAATTTTGTGAATAGGTATATTTCCTCTTTTTGCTTTGCTGAGATTTTCACTACCGTTTGGCTGTATTGGACATTTTAAATGATAGCTCATCAGATGCTCTTGTTACTGTATGCTATAATTTTTCCAATTGAAACTACTGAGTAACTTTGATGTAGGTGTAAGATTTCACAATTTTACTCTCTTTCTGTGTATTCTTGAGTATTCCAGTATCCCATGTTTTGAAGGACGATTGCTATGTGAAGTAATTTAAGGTATTTAAAGTGAGAAGGTAATATTTTGGTATTGGATATTTATGTGTTTTGATGTGTAGCCTTTCTTACCCCTGAATTCTTCCATAATTCTAATACTTTACAAGAAAACTTTTGTACCTTGCTTTTTAACATGAGTTAATGTGGTTAAAGATTTTTATATGATTTATGGAACATCATCTCTTCCTAACTACACCCTCTATTCTACTGAAATGTGTTAATATTTTGTAGCCTGCAAAACTTTGTGCAACTATTACCCATAAGTAATATGTGGAGGATATATCACAAATTTACTTTTATCAATCTTTTTAAATGTACTTTACCCAGTTCTTACCCAAATCAGTTGTTAACGATTGCATTAAGCTGATTTATTAGGTTTTTTTAGCGAAATATTTTGATTACCATAGAATTAAGTATTATGTTATAATAGCAGATTTTTCCCTCAACGTAACACAAACCAGAATAGTTTACCCCTCGTTTGTGAAGTTTTCTGGTATGATTTTGAATTTGTATTTTTTTTAGATCTGTTTGTATGGACAGTGATGATTTCATCTATTACAGGAAATATTGTATTGTAATTTGAACAGTTTATATATCACTATTTTCTTAATTCATGAAGTTTGATATACTTGGCTGCATGTAAGTCTCTCCCACTTACATACATTAAATGAAATATTGTAACAGATCATTCCTACAGTATTAAGGCCCCTACTAGGGCAAACTGTCTTTCCAGGCAGTGACTGATGCCATTTTGTAAACGATCTTTGTTACCACTTCTTTGGGAGCAGGAAGGAATGTACATGGAGGCAGTCAGCCCAGGAATATTTTAGGGAATTCGTTTAAAAACTTTATTTCAAAGACCTAGTAAAATCTTTACAAGTGTTCTCCCCAAGTAACCTACCTACCGTTCCTACGTGACACAAGTAGTTTGTCTTCCAAAACCAAGGCAGTAATGTCCAGTTAAATCTGCTGACAAGAGACGCCTTGAACCCTGTGCTGAAACTGCTAGCTAATTCACGCCATTGGTTTTAGCCAATAGGGTGTGTGGGATACCAATCACGTGTGTGGACACTGAAGTGTTCTGCGGTGCAGAACACAGTTGCTTCTTAATCTTGCACACAGAAAGCTATGATGCATAAAAGCTTACAAATGAAGTTCTATGCAGTGATTAATTCATTTTGTGTTGGGGAACATATCAATAAATCTAAAAATATGTATCCCTTGGAAAATATGTATATATATCTCTCACACGAAAAAAAAAAATATATATATCGGTAAAATATATATATATCTCTCGGAATATATATATATATATATATATATGTGTACACATACCGGAAAATAAAAGTCTGTCTCTCGGAAAATAAATGTCTGTCTCTCAGAAAATAAATATCTGTCTCTCGGAAAATAAATAAATAAATAAATATATATATATATATATATATATATATATTATATATATATATCGGAAAATAAATTTCTTTGTCTCGGGAAATAAATGTCTGTCTCTCGGGAAATAAATGTCTGTCTCTCGGGAAATAAATATCTGTCTCCCAGGAAATAAATGTCTGTCTCTCGGGAAATAAATGTCTGTCTCAGTCTCAGAGAGTGTCTGTCTCTCGGTCTCGGAGAGTGTCTGTCTCTTGGTCTCTGAGAGTGTCTGTCTCTCGGTCTCGGAGAGTGTCTGTCTCTCGGTATCTGAGAGTATCTGTCTCTCATTCTCGAAGAGTGTCTGTCTCTCAGTCTCGGAGAGTGTCTGTCTCTTGGTCTCAGACAGTGTCTGTCTCTCGGTCTCGGAGAGTGTCTGTCTCGCAGCCCCGGAGAGTGTCTGTCTCTCAATCTCGGAGAGTGTCTGTCTCTCGGTCTCGGAGAGTGTCTCTCTAGGTCTCTGAGAGTGTCTGTCAATCGGTCTCGGTGGGGAGGCGTCGGCTTCGGAGGGGGGGCGTGGGCCTCGGAGGGGGGGCGTAGACTTCGAAAAAATGATCGACCTCTGGAAGGATGTCGACGTTTCGAAAAATAATGATCTTACGAAATGTTTGGGCTAAGGAAAATTCTCGAATACAATCATAATCTCGAAAAATTTCCATTTGTCCAGCCATTGCGACTTCGCAAAAGGTTCGACATATGGGATAACACATCGCTACAAGAAAATATCGGTAAGCGAAAGTGCCTATACTGCATCACATATGTCGTTTTGAAATATCGATACGTCCTTTAATATCGACGCCAAGATGTATATCGATCGATATTCGTATACCGAACTGTCAGTAATTAAAGGTCCATCGCAATAATTCCACATTTCAAGTAATATCGATAGATCGAAAAATGTGACATATCTACAGTATCGTTCATTTGAAAATGTGGTACAACCTAAAAATATCGATTTCCGGAAACAATCGACTTTTAACGAAATACCTACATCTGGAAAATTATCCAGTATCAACAATTATCTAGCTTTGGGTAATCACCAATCCATCCGAACATCTGGATATAACGATTAATTCAGATATGTCGTACCGTATTGATCATCAGAGAATTTTTTGTCTACCGAAAAAATCAATCTATCGAATGATGTCGAATATTGAAAAATATCGATGTCACACTATATATAGCGAAGTAACGGAAAATATTGGTATCTTTCGAAAAATGCCAATTTATCAAAAAATGCAGATCAACCGAGAGAAACCGAAGTCTCGAAAAGTAAGTATATCTCGACAAATATCGACTCCCCTGAAAATATCTACCAAATAAATTCGAGCTATGGGAAATTGCTATATAACGAAATGTCGATATATCGACATATAAGGATGCATGTAGGATAATGGTCTCATAAGCAATATTGTGCCATCGAATAATATCGATCCAAGAGGTTATTGATTTCTTGCAGAATATCTATCTCTCACAGAATATCTATCTCTCACAGAATATCTGTCTCTCACAGAATATTTGTCTCTCACATAATATTTGTCTCTCACAGAATATCTGTCTCTCACAGAATATCTGTCTCACACAGAGTATCGATGCACGGATGAATAACGATATCTCTGATAATATACATCTCTCGAATAATATCTATCCACAGAAAGATGTCATTGTTTCGAATTGTGGCTATCTCTCGATGTGTGTCCATTTCTGGAGGTATGTTGACATCTGGAGGTACGTCGATCTCTCGAAGTATGTCGGTCACTCGAAGGATTACAGTCTCTCGAAGGATTTTGGTCTCTCGAAGGATTTCGTTCTGTCGAAGGATTTCGGTCTGTCGAAGGATTTCGGTCTGTCGAAGGATTTCGGTCTGTCGAAGGATTTCGGTCTCTTGAAGGATTTCGGTCTCTCGAAGGATTTCGGTCTCTCGACGAAACTCGATCTCTCAAGGAATATCTGTGGAAAAACATCGGCTTATCAAAGAATATATACGTCATGAAATATATCGTTCCATCGAAGAATATCGATCTCCCACAGAATATCTACCTCTTGCAGAACACCTACCTCTCGCAGAACATGAAGAATATCGATCTACTGTAGAATATCGATCTAGTGAAGAATATTGACTTAGCATGTAAAGTCGACCTACCGAAAAATATGGGCCTATCTAAAAATATCGGTCACTCGAGAATCATTGACACAATGGTAAATATCGATTCACTGATAAATATCGATCGGTCGGAAAATTTAGACTATAGGAAAGCGGCCTTCCACTGAGGTTATCGATCCGTCGAAGCAAGTCAGTCCCTCGAAGAATATCCATCAACCAAAATTTTGATCCTTACTTCGTAGCGATATCTCTAAGAATATCTACACATCCTAGAATTTCGATCCATCAAATATCATCGATCCTTCAAAGAATATCCAACCAAATGCATTTGTGCCTTGAGAATGGAATGGTGTGCTGCTGTCGAAATATCGGCAGTGGTCGACGATGTCACCCGGCAGCAAACCCGTAAGATATTTGATCATTCAATTCGCCGGGAAAAGTTAAAGTCTCACATTGTTTACCTCTGCAGGGAAGGAATGTATCGTTGCTTGCTGAGGTTGGATAAACATCGGAGCAGTAGATTAAGGTTAGAATGTGCTTTATCGTTTTTATTGAAGTGTCGAAATCATAGTGTGGTTCCAACGTTTGCTAAGGTTGTGCATCATATTAATTCTCCTGCTGCCAATCGCATCAAGCAACATGCTGGTTTAGCTCTTGGCCGTGAAAGGATCCACTATACTCGCCATCAATTAGATTTTGCTTCTAAGGAATTGTTTCAGCTTCATTTAATGTTGGCGTCTAATGTTTCTGAATTTTCTTGGGATTGGGTAGATGGTACCTCTTGGTCGCAGTCTGACTGGGAATTTCAATCTGTAACTGCTCGTCATTCGGCGAAGTTTGAACGTTTCCTTGGCTCAGTGTCTAATTCTAATTTTAATTCTCGACGTTCTGTGATCAATCTCATGGAGAAAACGTTTGACGATGCAGCTTTGTCTGTGCTGGGGAAAGATTTGAACTTCGCACCGACGCCTAAGAGTTTGCCAGTCGTTGATTTTATTAGTTACATCGAACAGGCTGTTTATAAACTACAATCCGAGGCTGCGGAATAGGTTAGGAGGGAAGCTTGTCGTGTGTTGACTGGAGCCCGTCCACCCAAGTGTAAGATTACAGTAGCTGAGACGGCTGCTTTACGTTCTCTCAGAATGGATCCTGATATTGTTATTTTACCTGCGGACAAGGGAAATGCCACCGTTTTGTTGAACAAGCACGATTACATTCAAAAGATCAAGTGTCTACTTTCTGATGCGTAGTATCGCAAAATCGGTAATGATCCTACTAAGAGTGTTGACAGAAAGACAAATAACCTCTTGAAGAAAAGTACTTTGTCACAGGAGACTAAAAAGAGTCTTATTTCTTACTGTGCTGTACCACCTAGATTATATGGCCTCCCTATGGTCCATAAAGAGGCTATCCCGTTGACGCCTATTGTTTGTAATATTGGTGCTCCGACATATCGTGTAGTTAAACATCTTGCTAGTTTGTGGCGTGAACACCACATTAAGAACTCTGCACATTTCTTACGTCGATTTTCAGAATTGCGATTGAATGACTCTGCTATTTTTGTCAGTTTTGATGTGGTTTCTCTTTTCACTCGCGTTTCTCTCTGATTCGTTGCAGCTAATTGAGGTTAAGTTTGGTGTCGTGTTAACAAATTTGTTTCGACATGTGCTGACTTCCACATACTTTTTATTCAATGGTTAGTACTACGAACAGACTGGTGGAGTTGCAATGGAAGCCCGCTGTCACCTATTGTGGCCAATTTGTTTGTGGAGGACTTTGAGGAACGTGCATTGGAGTCAGCTACCTTGAAACCTGCGTGTTTTTTTCAGATATGTAGATGATACTTTCGTTGTTTGGCATCATGGTAGTGAGAATTTAAACCGGTTTTTGGAACACCTGAATTCAATCCACCCGAATATTCACTTCACTATGGAGGTGGAAAAGATGTGTTGGTCAAAAGCAAGACTGATGGTACGTTGGGACATTCTGTTTATAGGAAGCCCACCCAAACTGACTTGTATCTGCGAGCTGATAGTTGTTAGCATCCAGCTCAGCGTGAAGGAGTACTTCGTACCTTGGTTCCCAGGGCTCACGTTATCTCACACCCCGAAAGTTTGGCAGCTGAACTATCACATCTCGAAGTCACCTTTCGTCAGAATGGTTATAGTGCGCGGCAGATCAAACGTGCGTTGCGCTATCAGCCTTCTCTGCAACGGGTGAGTAACGATAGCAACGAAGTGGCACAAAAGTCTACGACCTTTTTGCCTTAAGCAGGAACACTTTCCAACAGGATTGGCCGTATTTTACGGAAATATGATGTGAAATGTGGATTTCGACCACCTTCTAAGATTAAGGCCCAGTTGGCGTCCGTAAAAGACGATCTTGGTTTGCGTAAGGCTGGGGTCTATCGTATTCCTTGCAGTTATGCTTTGTCATACATTGGTCAGACAATCAGGACAGTGGAAGACCGGTGTATTGAACATAAGCATCACACACGCTTACAACAGCCAAGCAAATCCGCTATTGCAGAACTTTGCCTATGAAATACAACAAAACAGAGATTCTGGCTTGCACGTTCAGCTATTGGGATGGTGTTATTAAGGAAGCTGTTGAAATCAAACTATCAACCAACCTTATTAACAGAGATGGTGTAACGTCCCCTTAGGACAATTATCCATGACTGTGCTTAAACAGACACACAATATTTTTAGCGCAACGGAATCTGACTTTCAATAATCCCTACAAAAGAATGGCCCCGACTAAAATTAAACTATACCTTTCACAAATCACTTACCTCCCAAAAATATTCGTTACTCGAACTACTGCAATACAGCGAGCGCCACTACTGCCAGCAAAATAAAAGATTCAAACTACTGTAGGCACTAACTACTGAGAGGCATAGTTAGCAAATGAAAGATTTTAATAGAGAACAAACAATGTATTTACCTTAATAGTCATAATATATATAGCAGTTCATGACATCCATTCTTACAAATGTACTGTTTCTGATGGACACTCCTCCAGATTATCCATTCTCAAAAATCCGCCATCTCACTTCACCACATCCACCACTGCTGGCGGCTCGGCTCCAACTGCGCAATGCTACGCGCTGTTCACATCCAGCTGCCCAACACTACAATGGCAGACAACAATGCAAACTAGCCACAGACTGCACACAGCACAGCCAGTGATTTTCATACAGAGCGCTATGTGGCGTTACCAATAAGAAAACCTAAACAGCCTACTTACAATGGTGGATTTTGTTTAAATGCTGCTTGGAATCCGGCTCTGTCTCTCATCAAAAAACAGACGGACAGAATTAGTGCTTATTCACCTGCTGATAAATAGTCACTATCGATATTTCTGATGTTGGTTATATTTGTTTGTGTTGACACATGTTGTGTATGTGGCATCTTCCTTGTTTCTCCTCTGTGAACTGAGGTATTAAATTTTCTTGCACATTTACTCCTCCTTGCACTTGAGCCTTGAGAATAGGAGGGTGGTCGACGACGTCACCTGGCAGCAACCCGTAAGTTATTTGAACATTCAATTCGCCAGAAAAAGTTAACCTCTCACAATATACATGTGTCGAAGAATATCGATCCACCGAAGAGTATCGATCCAACGTAGAATATCGCTCCATCGAATAATATCTATACCTCGAAGAATATCTATACCTCGAATAATATCAATACCTCGAAGAATGTCTATACCTTGATGAATGTCTATACCTCGATGTATATCTATCCCTCGAAGAATATCTATCCCTGGCAGAAAATCGATCTCTCACAGTTTATCGATCGCTAGCAGAATGTCGATATCTAACAGAATGTCGATATATCGCAGAGCGCCGTTTACTCGCATTGTGTCGATATATCGAAAACGGTGTTCAAGAAGAATGTCGATAGCTTGAAAATTATCTATCTTTTAAAGGATGTCGATCTATCGATAATTATGAAGATAATTTTAATTGGTGATGAGTTACCGAATACATTAGTGTGAAATTTAAATTATGATGAATGCCCAGATGTTCAAATTGAGGCAAAAGACTTTAGCAAGAGTATCTAGCGGTATCATAGAGTAAATTTCGTGAATGTGACGTGGCAGTGTGAATACTTGAATAAAGACTAAATGTACACGTATCATGATGGAACTGTTGGAGCTACAAGATTTCTTAAGTGGGGAGAGGGGAGGGAGGGGCGATGGTAGTTGATACTACCTTATCTTCGCTCTTTCCTACCAATGATTGCCTGGGATTCTATTAATCCGCAGATTTCACAATTCCGAAGACCATGGGAAGTAATATGATTTTTAAAGTTTAATTCCGTTTCTACGCTTTGGAGGGTAGTAATTTCGCAGTGCCCCTGATTATTTTTGTTGCTGCCCGATAGGATTTTTCCAGTTGTTGTGATGTTTAAATGGTTCAAATGGCTCTGAGCACGATGGGCTTAACATCTGAGGTCATCAGTCCCCTAGAACTTAGGACTACTTAAACCTAACTAACTTAAGGACATCACACACATCCATGCCTGAGGCAGGATTCGAACCTGCGACCATAGCGGTCAAGCGGTTCCAGACTGTAGGGCCTAGAACCGCTCGGCCACTCCGGCCGACGTTGTGATGTTAATTTCTGGTTTGAGATTTTTAAATGTAGGTGAAGACCCAACAGAGAAAAAATATTTTTTTTGTGAATAACTCGATGAATGCCACAGGTTTAACCATAAGAAGGATGTAATTTTAGATTTTTTAGTCAAATTCTTGTTATCCATATACTCATTAACAATACACAAATATAATGGCCTTTTTAGCTTATATTAATAAAATATGCTTTCAGTTTCGATATAAAAATAATGTACCTAATAACGTCGTAACGATAACTGTCCGTTGTTTGAGACAGAATATGATTTCTGCATGCTTAGCTTGCCTCCCATGCAGTTGGCCCAGGTTCGATTCCCAGCCGGGTTGGAGAATTTCTTCGCTCGTGGACTGGGTGTTTTGTTGTCCTCATCATCATTTCATCCTCATTACCGGCGCGGAAGTCGCCCAAAGTTACGTCGACCACAGTAAGACCCGCAATTGGCGGCCGAACCTCCCCAGTTGGGGTCTCCCAACCAGCAATGCCATACGATCATTTCATTTCATTTCTGCAAGTGCTACGAAATTTAGTTTTTGGGACACTATACAAAAAATTACAAATTTAGAGATTTCCCCTCTCTCGGATAAATTTCTGTGGACACCCAGGGAGGGAGGTAAATTAGTGTCATGTGCTCACAGGTAATATTCTCATACCGATTATTGCAGAAGGTATGATTTAATTAAATATCTGTAATGAGCTCTGTGAATGCCATCATGAAATCCCACTAGGAGTACAGTAGTTCATTGCTCAGATAACATTAAGTCAGCTACAGGTTTTTTGATACTATGATATTAAAATACAACACAGACATGACATAAAACAGATGTTACAAAACAGTAAATATATGCATTGAAATCGCACATCTTTTGCAAGCCACATAACTATAGAACAATCAACTTCACATGTCTTATTAAATAAGATATCTCTCTAATGTCCAATTTACAGAAAACGTTGCTGGAAGGTGTTTCAAGATAGGTGGTGTCAATATTCAGTTTTGTGAAGGATCACACAATTATGTTTCTTGGTATATTCATAAAATCGCGTTTTCAAGGGCAGAGCTGTTTCTACGACAAAACATTTGCTTATTCCACATAAAATGTGAATACAGTGCCGAATTTGAAAACAAAATGTGCACTTCCTACATCACACATACTGTAGAACTATTATAAAGTAGGCAGTGCTAGCACCAAGAAATGACACAAAGAGAGATTCATTGATATCAAGAAAGGAGGAAGCCTTGAAACACATCCTGTCCATCGGCAGATGGAAGATATCTGCAGCCTTCCACGATCTCAGGAATAACAGAACTCTGCTCATGAGTAGTGCCGCTCTGGCAGCACGCTCTGCGGCTGAAGAACACGCCCAGCAAATGGTCATCAAGCGGCACACAACTATGACTACCCACAGTGTCAACACGAGGATCTGGAACAATTTCGCCTTCCAGGCCATGTCAGCGTGCACTGTCTCTATTACAGCGTAGGAGAAGTTGATGGTGAGAAGAAAGTTACCAACAACGGTGAGCAACAGCGCGGGTCCGAAGTGTTCTCCGCAGAGGCGGGCGCAGCGGTGCAGCGCCAGCCGGGCGCGCTGCAGACGCCGCTGCTCCCCCTCCACTGCCACTGGAGCCCCCGGAAGGTCTGCACGCACCACCGCATCCTCCAGCTGTGCCTCGCAGTCCAATGGCGGACGCTCGCTCCTCAGCAGCAGCACATTCACACTGCCCATCCGATCTCTGACCGTTAGAACAATACCAACGAACTCCATCTGCCACAACATGGATAAAGCGTGCAGTCCAAAGAAAACGCGTTTCCCTGGTAATTTATTGAATAAACCTGATTCTGCGCAAATGGCTGTTACAGATATCAGAAACACTAGAACACACATCATCACGTTAGCTATTAATCGCGTTTTAATGTAAGTTCCTCTGCCATATGAGTTTTCACAACGAGTGAGCAATATGTCCACAAGTTCTATGAGCTCTATTACCTTCTTCAATTTTCGGTTCGCTGTAAAGAAGCAGATGCCTAGCATTGAAGCTGGTTCTAGCCATGTTAACAATGAAGCCGTCGGATACGAAATATAAATTAACAATGGCCATTCCCGAGGGAAGCTAACAGCGATTTGAATGTACAAGTACCACATGCCAGCTACAACAATGACAGCGAAACACAAGGGAGTGGCAGAAACACTGATAATCCTCTGGAAACGCTTACACGAAGTTTCTGTTGAATAATGCTTGCCATCAATTGTCATTGGAGCAAGACCACATGTCGTGTTCACAAGAAAGAGAAGTCTGACTGCCCTTCCAAAGCTATAATCACGCATTGTTAAATCCCGAAGGAATGTCTGTAAGCAATGCAACATAAAATATTCAGATTCACAACGATATATCTCAAGTTACAAGTTTTTTCGTCTAAGAGCTAAGATAGTCTTGCATCCGTTGTTGAAATTCAAGGTATTGCAAATGGACAAAATTCACAGTGACAACAAGTAACGACCCAATGATAATTGTCAGTTGTTGAACTTTATCTCGCCTATTAGAAAGGACACATATACTTGGCTGAGTCCTTCCGACCAGTGAGAGGCTATTTCATTGCTGCCAACCATTGGACTGAATTGTCGCACAAGCAATACCGTTAATGAAACGTCGGTCGAAGTTTAATTTCGTGATACCAAAGCCACTCATAGAATGAGTGATCAATAGATTCCTGGAAGTCAAATATACGCAGTAAACAGCAAATGTGTGTTCCAGTTAATGTAATTATCACTTAAGAAACCTCCCCAGGATAATTTAATTTATGAATGTCTCACAATAACGAAGTACACATCCCTGTGCTGTAATGTTCGTGCGTAAAAAACGAAGCTTTGGTCACTGCTGTAGCGATATTTATTTTCTTAAGGAACTCATTTTTCGATTGAAAGCTCAGTTTCTGTCCGAACACTTGGCTAACGTGCAGGAATGGATCAAACCAGATTTTATAGCTACCCCAACAGCGAGTAAAGATACTGAAACGCGGTTTTCACTAAGCAGTAGCGGACAATGTAGAAAATTTTCTTACGCGCACAAGTGATTTTTAACGCTTCTGTCAAACTATTAGTTCAGATGGTTCTGAGCACTTTGCGACTTAACTTCTGAGGTCATCAGGCGCCTAGAACTTAGAACTAATTAATCTAACTAAACTAAAGACATCACACATATCCATGCCCGAGGCGGGATTCGAACCTGCGACCGTAGAGTTAACTCCGCTCCAGACTGCAGCGCCTAGAGCCGCACGGCCACTCCGGCCGGCGTCGAATTATTATCCTGCCTTTTCTTTAAGGCTATATACTTTATTTGTAGAGCACTGAAAGGACTTTCGAAGACATCTTCAACGACATAAAACGCGTGGGACTGGATAGAATACCGGATGTTTATAATTAAACTACAGCCACTAACGGAGATATTCTCCGTATGGCAACGAAACTCGGTAAATATGCTAATGCTGAACCAATTAACGATAGATAAAAACTAGTTCCAGTTTTGGCCACCAGGTGCTAATCTGCCGCTTTACGCTGTTCGTATAACGGTACGACATCCACGCTGAGTGAAACTGTTTTATGTGAACGGCAACAGTTACAGTGCTACATTCAAAGAATCCGACAACCGAAAGCCCTGAACAAAGGCCCGCTGTCATTAAATGTTAAAATAAGATGATAAAGGAATTCGAAAACACGGGTGAGCTTATTATGGCTCTGGAACAGGAAGGTGTCATAACATGGCGGAAGTTGCTGACGAGTTTGCTGCAACTGACCATGCAGCACGTACTGAGATAGTGACAGCGCTGGTGCAGTGACCCGAGAACTGTCCATCCCACGTTGAGCAAACAGTAGTGAAAGTTTTGCGGTCTATATTATATTGGTACCAGATTGGTTGAAGATCCAGACGCTGCAGCTACTGAACGCTCATGACCTGAAACAACGTTCTGATTTTCCTCTTCGGTTTCTGATACTGACAGAAGTTGACGTCATGTGGCTGAGCAAGACTTTATGGAGTCATGAGGCACATTTTACGCTACAGGGTGCAGTGAAAACACAGAACTGCCGCACCTGGGTACTGTTAAGCCGCATGTTGTGCACGAAGAGCCATTGCAGTCGCCTTATATGACTGTGTAGTGTGGATGTGTAGTATGGATTCGAAGTCACGTGTATTGTCACTGGCGGAGGTTCGGGTCCTCCCTCGGGCATGGGTGTATGTGTTTGTCCTTAGAATACTCTAGGTTAAGTAGTGTGTAAGCTTAGGGACTGATGAGCTCAGCAGTTAAGTCCCATAAGATTTCTCACACATTTGAACCCTTTGAACCCTTTGAACCTGTATTGTCGGTCCATTCTTCTTTGAAGACAACACACCAGAGGGCCAGACAGGTGAGCCGTGACGTCAGCACGTTATCGAAACCTCGTTGCACGGTATGTGACCCCTACTTTGGAAGAGCGCAGCTGTGCGGAAATCACTGTTTTCAGGCAATATGGTTAATAATTAAATCAACATTATGCCTTTCTGACGCGTTTGACCGTTATTGCCCTCGCCCTGTTCTTAATCCATTACCTATGGAAATATTTCTATACGGTTCTTGCATTCACTGCGCCAGATTTGCATCTGATGGCCATGATGGAACTAACTTGTTTCCATCGAAAATCGATTCCACATTAACGCATTAGCATGTGTACCAAGTTTCGCTGCCATACTGTAATTACAGTCCAGACTTGACCTCTGTGAGCATATGCACTTTAACTATAACCACCCGATACTAAAAAAAAAAAAAAAATGATGCTGCGATTCACCGTCGCGTCAACTATCTTGTTCTGTCAGATGCAACTAACTCAGGAATGCCCCACGTGTTTATTGTTATGACTGTCTTACAAAGTGCAGAAAATGTTGGACTTCCGTCCTGATACATGCTGTAAAATGATCCTGCGCTGACAATGCTGCTTTGTGCAGGCTGGAACGAAGATGGCTGAAAGATGGGCATCCAGGATAGTTACGTGACTGTGTAAAATAGGATCGCGATCAATAATAAATGCAACACTTCCGTCTATAAGCAAGCTGTTTTTATGCTGAATTCTAATTCACCAATTTATTCCCCACTCCTTTAGCTACGAAACTCAGTTTTCTAACATAGCCTCCGTTCAGAGCGACGGGCTTGTATCAGTGTAATTGGAGGACCTGTATGCCCATAAGGTACCACATCTACATGTCGAAACCGAGCGAGGTGGCGCAGTGGTTAGCACACTGGACTCGCATTCGGGAGGACGACGGTTCAATCCCGTCTCCAGCCATCCTGATTTAGGTTTTCCGTGATTTCCCTAAATCGTTTCAGGCAAATGCCGGGATGGTTCCTTTGAAAGGGCACGGCCGATTTCCTTCCCAATCCTTCCCTAACCCGAGCTTGCGCTCCGTCTCTAATGACCTCGTTGTCGACGGGACGTTAAACACTAACCACCACATCTACATGTCGATGTCGGAGCAAACGTATTGCTGCATCAACAACCTCTCCACCATCCACATACTACTTCCCGTGGAGCAGTGTGCGATTTGCAGGGGGGGATTGGGGGGGGGGGATAACCTCCCCTCTGCATCAGACCATCCCCTCCTCTGGTTTTAGATTATGCGTCCCAACCTGGGATGTTTATTTCCCAAGCACTGGAGTAAAACTTTAAATATAATTTCAATTTGTGGAGCCGAACACTGAAAGTTTTTAATAAGTCTTACTATTAATACTATTAATATGTTTCAGTTTTCTATCATCAGAATAAGTTCAGCTTTTCACAAATGTGCCTCTACATTTTGAATTCCCCTCGTATACCTGTATGTAGAGGATTATGTTAATAAGCTTTACCTATAATGTACTTTTAAAGATATAACAAGGGATGGCTTTTCTGATAGTGCATACGCGTGAATAGTGAGTTTCGGCATTAACATTTATTTATAAATAGCTGTTTAACCATGCGTAACGCCACGGTCCAAGCTAGTAACATATGTAATTCTAATAACCCCCGAAGACATTCCGCCCACTGGTAAAAGCACAAATCGCACCCTGCCGTGGAGTGCATCCTTCATTGGGTCGAACAGGCCGATGTCGGAAGATACGAGGTCCTTGCTGAAGGGTGGACGAGGAAGAACAGCGCGGTGAACATTTGTAAGCTTCACTAGTGTGTGCTGACTTGTGCGAGGCCTTCCGTTGTCATGGAGAAGGTGAAGATCGTTTTCATTTTTGTGGCGACGAACACGCTGAAGTGTCCACAAGTTCCAACACAGCTCTGTGCCAGCGGTCGGCACGAGAGAGACGGGACAGTTCTGCGCCACCTCGTTGCGATGATGACAGACGCCTCGCCCAACGAGCCGCTGTGCTTTTGTTCTCTGCCAGGTCTCCGTAGACACTGCGCAAGCGCCTGTGAATATCTCCGATGTTCTGGTCGTCCTCTAAAAGAAACTCAATAGCAGTTCTCTGCTTGGAACAAACCTCCGTTACAGACGCCATTTTGAAGGCTACGTGTAGTGCCGCCACCAATGGGAACTTCATGGGAATATTCCACGATGTCCCACAACAAAGACTGCATTTTTTCAATCTAAACCCACCGAAAAAAAGTGTTGCATTACTTATTGAACGCGCGTCTTAACTATCAAAATTAACCTAGTAAAAACACACTCTTTTTGCATCTCAAGTGATGGCTATGGCGCAACTAGGGAATCCGCCGTTCGTTTGAAGGGGCCGTTACGGCCAACGTTTCGGAGGGGACGTAGGAAAGCAGTGAGCGAAGTGATAACGGATCGCAATCCAGCAGCCGAGAGTGAGAAGCGTCTCTGTTCCAGTCATCAGCTGCCCATGTCAGAGATTGGATGCGATCTTCTTCTACGCTCCTATTGGTGAAGGAACGCGATAGGGTTCTTGCCGAGGTGTCCAGTCCATCGACGAGCAGTACTCAGCGTTGGAACACTGGCAAGCCTTGCATCCAGCGCTGGGATATTCTTCTACAGCACTCTGAAATATTTAACAATGGAACCATAACCAGCTTTGTTTACGAATGTCAAGTAAAACCGCATGATACATTCAAGGCAAAACATTATTCCATTCCGTTCATCTGTAGAGATCAACTCAAGCAAGAACTTCAGGCTATGTTATATCAAGTTATCACTGAAGCAGCCGTTAGTCAATGTATTAAACCTCTTTACGTTGTTAACAAGAAAGATGGCTCACTTCGCCTTGTGTTGAATTCACGAAACCATTATAACTGAAACCGATCGTCCGCAAACGCTGGAAGAGCTATTGCAAATATTTCATATCAGAAATTACTACACCGTGCACAGTAATATTCTGTTTCGCGGCGCTCGCTCTGACGTCGATACTGCATACCTCAAGAACTTGATAATGAGTTAATATGATATAAACACTTGAGTAACGCCCATTATGGTGCTCGCAAACGATTTCTGATATTACGACAGAACTGTTATTTCACTAACATGGAAAAGCGTCTTCGACGAGTTTGTCGACGTGCAAAATTAGCCAACAAACTAAATCTTATACAGTATCTCACATTGCTCCTCTGTACCTCATTGTACCCATGAAATTAAGACATATGGCAGCTGCTGATCTATTTTGACCAGTTCCAAGACCTAATAAAGTTTTCTGTCATACTTTAGTTGATGTAGAACTAACTTCGGAATTTGTGTCTTTCACTCCGTTACGAAAACCCACCGCTGCAGCTGTTTCTAAAACTTTTACTAAGGATTTTTGCCTCAAGTTGGACATGTTCAGAAGGTAATCTCCGAAAATGGACCGCCATTTCGATCAGTAATATGGAAACGCGCACCCATTTTTATTTTCAGATACCATACTTCTTCCAACCCATGAAAGCGCATCATGAAAGAGATTGGAAAACTGTTGTATCTACTTTCACAAAAAACACACGGATTGGGACAGCACATTTCAGATTTTCAGGACGTCATCAATTCAATACCGAACGACTACACCATGCTTTCGCCGCATCTTGTGTTGCAAAATGTAGATTCACCAAATAAAATTAGTGAAATTGTGTCTTTTCCAACTACAAGGAGATTACAGTACCATGAAATGTAATGTGCTATTTTTTATGATACTATGCTGAAATTTATGCTATTGTCTGTTTATTATTGTTAAATTTTTGTGTTAGGTTAGTCACTCTTTGTATTTTATAATGTTGCCATGTTTCATTTCTGCTCAGTCTTGGGCACTAATTTCGCTATATATCTCTAGTACCTGATGGTGTCACTAGTTTACGTGCCTTCACCTACATAGATTTAAGGAATCAATGTACCCTTTAACTCATGTTCATAACATGTACTCATCCATTTTGTATATATTGCAGAGCCAATGTACCAAAGTGTCATTGTATTCAAATGAGACATTATGCTCATAAATAGAAACATATGAAAGTGCAGGAAATGCAGTACATAGAAAGCACAACATAAGCAGCTTATAGGGAACTAAACACCATTGACACTTCTAACTTTGTTTTCTGGCAGGCCTTTTATAAACATTTTCCTCTTAGTGTACCAGGTAAATTAGGCAGATTGCCTAAAGAGATTTAGGAATAACGACTATTTTCTCTGCATTTTGTGTTAGATATAAGAGTATTACTGGAATAGTTAATGAGTGTTCATGCTCTGAGCTGTACCAATTTTTTTTGGAATAGTGATGGAGTATTGACGTTTAATAACTATTAATGCCATGAGCTGCACTCCCATAATGAGGATTTTATTGATATATTTATGACTTTTCTTAATGATATTCTATGCTGTTAATGTATATTTTTTGTAAGTTGTGTACTTTCTAGAAAAATATGTCTTGCTTTGTGCCACATAATTGGAGGTGTTTGTGGGAGACTGTCACAGAAGTTTTACATCTAAAATACATTTCTTATAAACATTCCTTATGAGATTGGTTATGGTACTGCCTTCTTATATTAGCATGCATGACTGCCTTTTTCTTGTTTCCAGGTTAATAATTACATTTACAGCTTCCACTATTTCTGCCATTCACCCTCATCTTTGTATATTTATCTCTTGATTTCTTGAAATGTGTTATATTTACCTATTCACTAAGGTATTTGGGTCTTTGTACTCCTGTCTTTGTGCTTGCATGTACCATAATCACATTTTTTCTTTGCTCTGCCCATAGCAGTTCTTTACTCAAGATGAATAACAACTGACTCTTAATAATTTTCTTTACAGATAAAGTTCACTGTCCTTATCAAGCATTCTCATATCCTTCCCTGTAGATATGCGCATTGTTAGAGATATAGGTCATTTAATAGATAGTTTTGTGAAACCCCGAGGGTGCTACACGATCTATAAGTATTATGTCTTTACTCACATGATATCATACTTTGATTATATGACTCTATTTGTCTTATATGTATTCATACAGATCATACAGGGCCGTGCTTTTACATAATACTGCTATTTATGTACTTTATTCTTGTAAAAACCATCTTGACTTATGTATTCTTATTATGAATTATGCATAGGCCTCTGAGTGCCATATAAAGTTATAGATAAATGATATTTTATTATACTTTCCCAGCATTGACGTTTATGCTACGTAAAACTAGGCCACCTTGAGCCACAAATATGTTTTCTCTCACATATTTGCTAACAACATCAGCAATTATTTCATGTAAGACCAGGCCACTTTGAGCCTGAAAAGACATTTTTGTCACCTTTTTAGTTATTAAGGTCAGCAATTATTACTTTGTAAAACTTGAGCACTTTGAGCCGCAAATATGATGTCTGTAACATTTTATAGCTACTAAGATCAGCATTTATATATGTAGAAAGACCTCTTGGCACCTCTAATTGAATTTTTTCTATTCAGGTGTTTTAGTTATTAAGATTTGCGTGTACTCTAAGTACAAGGCCACCTGGAGCCATTCAATTCTTGATTGTCCTGTTATGTTTCTCACATAATTACAGCACAGTATTCTATGTACGAGGCCACTGAGAGCCACAGTATGATTTTATGAACCAGTTATGTTCTGTGTAATGTTAGGTTATCCTATGTCTAATTGGCAGCCTGATGCCACACTTAATGATGTTATGTTATTCAGGGTCCACCTCCAATTTAGGCTATTCACTCTGATGTAAAGCATCATTGCTTCATCCAATCTGTAATTTCTTTAGGATGCTGAACTTTTCCGATCAGATAAATTACTCGAAGTTGACATAACACCCACGATATGTGCTTTATTGGGTTTTGTGGGATTTACTGAAGTCACCAAACTGTTAATTATTATGAATATAATTTAAACAGAGTGCGGCTGTTCTGAGATGGAATAGTTGATGATTGAAATTCTATTATTAAAGACCACAAAGGTTGTGATGTACAAACTGATATGTATTTTCTATTAACTCACAAATTCTGATGCAGTTGCTACCTTCGACTTACATTTACTGATTACCGATTTTAATTACTTGGTCACAACGCAGTGATGATGGTTAACATTCACAAAAATCCTCACTGCAATCCATGGTTGTTGTTGGCCGACACGGTTGACACGAAACACGTATTTTGGCGCTTGTCACTTTTGGTTTTATATCACTCGTGGATCAGTATTGAGGAGAGTCAACCCCACTACGACAACGAGACACGCTGATTTGTCACACTCTGATGGATTTACAATTTATTCCTCATGCAACACATCCGCCATTGACACCCTACTCAGCTTGACCACCATTTTTGCCCATCTTCCCTGTACTGCTTCCACTCAACACTAATCTCACTGCCTCCTGCAGCGCTCGACCATCGACTCCTGTCTGCTATCGGCCTGGGTGTCAGATACTAATATTTATGTTTGTGCGATCATGGATCCCTTACATCCTCGCCCTAAGAACCTTCTCTGTAGCCACAGGCGGAAAAAAATAGGTAAAAATTATCACACAGCATATAAACGGAGATGAGGGGCATTAGATTCTGGTTCACATATTAAAAGTTACAACGTATCACAAATAACACCATATTGATTCCGGTAGCAAACTGCTCCTACACAAACGTCATACAACATCAATCTCTCTTAACTAACATAGCATGGTAAATATTTTAACAAACTTTGTCTTACATTCAGTTACCAAAAATCTTCACTTTCAAAGGTTTATATAGGCTGTTAACTACATATTTGTTACTGCTTAATCTTTTATAACTTGCGACAGCAAAGACAAGAAAAGAAATAGTCAAATGCCATCTACCCATTTGATATGCCATCCCTTCAGCAGGGTTCCTGCCATCCATACTACTATCACTCTAACTTATAACTCACTTGGTCAACACACAGTAAAGTTATGGAAGCAATTCAGAACTTATTCATTTGAATCTTTAAGCGAAATTGGAAATGAGAACAAAATATAGCATTTATACCTTGACTTATGCAATTATTTTACAATTCCTCATACCTCTACAAATTGATGCAATAATGTTAAATGCTCTATTATTGCACTAAGTATGTCTTACATAACTATTTGCATCGATATAACTAACATGGTCATCCAATTAAAAATTTTAAATTACTGATCATTTCATTTTGCCAAACATTTATACTGCCATATGTGAATTGTTATCTCTAATGCTCAGATGAGAGGTACAGTATTTCCTGCTATACTGACATTAATCCAAGTCTGTTTTATAGATATTTATTATTCATTACACAGTGCCAGAATTCTGCTTCTAAAGCTTGACCTAAGTATAACCATAATTGAGTCTGAAGGCTAATTGGATACATGAATTACTCATTACTCGTGAGTTACACTTTCTGTTTTATCAGCATACTTTAAATCAACATGTATACATACAAACAGATGTTGCTTGTGTGCCAAATGACATACTTCGAACATCTCATATTCAATACACTTCATTACACATAATTCCCTCAACTTAACAGTAACTTAAACTACACACACACACACACACACACACACACACACACATATATATATATATATATATATATATATATATATATATATATATATATATATATATATATACAATCTACATCAACCCTCCGCATTCGCTGCAATAGCTACAGAACAATACTACTCCAGGCTCCCTGGCCTCTCTGTACATCATATTTCACATCATTTATTCGAACAAATATTCCATCATGTATTTGTTGTATTTGTTTCTTTATATGCCTTCTTATTTAAAGCCAATACTTTGATTCTCTTACAATTGCTTGACCTTTTCATGCCTCATAAAATAACTCTATAAGATTACACAAACTCTTGTTTGACCAATTAGCTTCCCACCACATTTTATAAACATTGGCTTTCTGATCTGGTTCTGATTTTATTACTTCTGGCACTATTAATTTTGTCATCTACTGACACTAAACTGATTTTTTACTTATTGATTCTTTGACATCTCACACTCTACATCAACATTAACTACTTGTCCTAATTATAAGCCAAGTATAAATTTGCTACATGGTTCCTGACTGAATAATTTGGATGACCACTACCTATTCTAACTACTACACACTAAGCGCTGCTGTCCTCATAAAATTTATCAGGTTACTAAACTTTTTTATTATTTTGGTGTTTAGGAATTTTTCTGTTTCGAACTTAACATTAAATGAGAAAAGAATTTTGAGGGAACATTAAATGTGAATGCATTTCTGCACACAGACTATAAATGGGAGCCAATTTTGTTCAGAGGTTACAATATTAGAAAAATTCCATTTTATATATATATATATATATATATATATATATATATATATATATATATATATATGTGTGTGTGGGGGGGGGAGGTTACACTTGGCGACATCCAGCCAGGATCGTATTTCTTTGTGAATCTTCTGAGAAGTAGTCATATATCTGCTCTTATTTACTGAAACGTAGTTTGCATCTGGCGCAACGCATTTAGTAATTGGCCACTCTTTCTTCCACAGATCATCGGCAATTTGTTGCTCTTTGTTGTAATTGTGTTTGTTGCATTTTGTATTGTCCTTGTTTCATTTGTGCTTAATTCTGATTTGTGTAAAAATGCCACGAAAAACTGTTAACAGTACATCGCGATGCACAATGAGTGAAATAGCCGACTCTAAAAATTTGACCGATAATACTTGCGACACTCAGTGTAATGATGATAATCCCCTAATTGTAGACAATCAGTGCCTACCGACCACTAGTAATGATTTTAATACTAATGATGAGCAAACAAATTCAATTGTGTCCTCTGTTAATTTAACGACAATTGATGACACGGGACGTTCTGTTACAATGAACGTTACCCAGCTTATCATATCTGGTTTGCAAAATTTTCATAGTGAACAGATGAATTTTTCTAACGAAAATGAACAGTGTACTCAAAATACGACAGATTTATTTGATTCCGAGGTAGTGACTAACAGTGCACATCCAACTGGAAAACCTTTTCGAGAATCACAGAATGACCAAATGGTTATACAAAACGTGACAATTGCAGGTACGCCATCAAACAGTACAGAGAATAGAGTAAGCAATATTGGCATGGATCAAGTTATGGCATTATTGCTACAACTTCATAAATCAAACAAACAAAATAATGAAAATCTCAAACAACAACTTAGTGAAAATTTCAAACAACAACGTAATGAAAATTCCATACAACAGAGTGAAAGACAAGACATCAATCACAAACAACTTAGTGAAAGTCTCAAACAACAAATTAATGAAAAACAAGACAACCTTAATGAAAAATTAGACAACAATTCCAGACAGCTTAGCGAACAGATTACAGCCATTGCCGTGCAATGTCATGATACTAAAGAACAATTACGTGTGGAAATTGAGGCTTGCGATAGGAAAAGTAGTGAAGAAATTAGATCTGTTGCTCAAGAATTAAGGAATATGCAAACAGCTACAACAGAATCACTTAGAGACGAAATTAGTGCAGTCGGTAAACAATGCTCTGAAAACGCAACACAGTTACGTGACGAGTTTAAATTAATGTCAGCAGAACTTTCACACACACTGGATGCAAAAGTAGACGCGAAATTCGAACAACAGAACAGTCAAATTGACGAACGTTTTAATCATCACCTACAAAATAGTGAAACGCATTACCGTAAATTCATACAGGAACAGAATAAAGTAAAGGGACAAGTCATGGAAACAATTACCACACAGAGACAGGAAGATAAACGTATATTGTTTACGAAAACAAAAACATACGTAGACAAGAATATTGCTACAGTATCGGACGAAATTAATACTATCAAACAGTTGAACACCGAATTGCGTGATGAAATTTCCGATCTTAAAACAAAAACAGACACACATACAGTACATTTTCAGACAATGACCATCAGACTTGAACAGTTAGAACTAATACAGCATTCCGATGTCATCAAAGCAGATGTTAAAAAATTAAACGAAACCACACGTAAAATACAAAAACAAATTAATTCTTGTGACACTAAAAATAATGATCAGGTAAAAATACTGACTGAAAAATATGATGAACTGGCCAGTCGTATTGACATTATTGAAAGTAATAATAACAGCACATCAGACGATACTTCACCGATTTCGTTTAATCAAACACCTGAATTCCAAAATTTACAGCAGACGATCAGTGAGATAGATTCGTCCAATAATACATTACGTAGAAAATTATCAACTTTACAGCAAGAAGTGACAGAGATGAAAAATGTTTCAGTCGCTAACACGTCACAGCATTCGCCACATTCCGAACATTTCTCACACTCACACAGCCAGTATAATTTGGGTAATTTACGGAGAGTACATGACTTAGATTACGAACAATCACAAACAAATAGATTCTCATACAATCCTGAACCTGTTCAGATGTACAGAGACGATAATTTTGGTTATAAACATTTTCTATCAGTGAGAAAATTTAAGGTATTTAAAAATGACAGAGCACAGGTACACGCTTTGAACTGGATACGTCGATTTATTTTTGTACTTTCACCAGCTTGGCCTGTAATGCAGAAACTAGAACTGGACTGGATACAACAATTTGCTTTTGAATTTTCACCGTCATTGCCTGTAACGCAGAAACTAAAATTTATTTGCAGTGCGTAATTGACCTCAGGGGATTCATTACATTTAGATGAATATGTGCCGTAGCATGCACAGGGCCCCGAGCCGTAGTAGTGCTATTTCATCTTTAGTTTTCTGCACTGCTGCCTTCTCTTCTACTATCCTTTATATCTATCAAAACAGCTCTTCAACTATCGATCTATCTAGAATTAAGAGTGAGTAAAGAAAACCCGATGTGACAAGTTTTACCGAAAGTGACAGTTCTCTTTAGACACTCCCGAAATGACAAGTACCGCCGTAATTTTAAAAACAGATAAAATTGTAATCATCAGTATGTACAAAATTTTCAGCAGTCGCAAACACATTTTGGTAACAATAGAGCTTTTTCACCACAATAGCAACAAAACCAACCAGTTAGCATACCTAACCAACAATGTAATGTACAAGGTCAACCAAGCTCTAATGTTTCGCCGCCTACACGTATAGCGTCAGCTCCAACAAATAGTAACGCACAGCAGCAAGGAAATAACTACGTACAGAAAACACACTATTTCAATTCCTATCGCAATGCTCCGTATGGAAATGACTATCGTGAGAGACGTAAAAGTAATGAGCACAATTTTCAGCGTACATTTAATAACAGTCGGTCTTATCAGCAGCAAGAACATCAGCAACAACATATTATCATGAATGAACCAGACAGTAGGTATCATCCAGAACGTAATACGTCAGGAAGAAATAACAGAACAGTACAAATAGTTGAAATGCCACAGCATCCTCCCAAAACTAACAGCACGTCAGAAAGAATTTGACTAGATACAGTACAGGTTGCATCTTCCAGTAACGCAAGCACTACTTTTGACACGCAGAATATTGTTCACGAAAATGTTATTACTTTTGACGACATCCGATACACACTTTTGCATTAAAAGACAGAATCACAACGTATGTAGACGACATTCTTATTGCAGAAGCTAACTGGTCTGAACATAATCTGATTCTTTAACAACTGTTGCAAACTTTTCGTGCACAAGGACTCACAGTTAATCTCAGTAAATCGCACTTTAGTAAAACGTCTATAAAATTTCTTCAGCAGAGGGCATTACGCCTGACCCGGAAAAACTTCAAGCTTAACGTGACACTACTGTTCCTACGACGAAGAAATAACTACGCAGTTTTTTTGGGTTTAATTAACTTTTTTTCGTAAATTTATTCATTACTCTGCTTTAGACAGCCCTAGATTATGTCAATTGACAGGTAAAAACACTATTTGGTCCTGGGATAGGCAAGCACACTCCGAATTTGTGAACATGAAAGAAGCCTTGTTGAATGCACTACTTTTATCGCACCCAGATCTTACCAGAAATTTTTCCATTGCCACCGACAGTTCTAACACCACTTTAGGCGTACATATTTTTCAGGAAATTGAAGAAGATGGTTGTACAGTAATTAAAAACATCGCCTTTGCAAGTCTCATTCTGTCACCTGCTGAACGTAATTATTCTGTTACAAAACTTGAAACATTATGTGTTGTTTGGACATTTACGAGATTTCGACATTTTCTTTATGGAAGACATACCACATACCGAGTTTTAGCGTCATGTAAAATATGCCAGAAAGCTAAATCAGACATGACTTCACGTGTTCCTCCATTACATCCCCATTGTACCTGTTAAATTGAGACATATGGCCGCTGTAGACATTTTTGGTCCGATTCCCAGAACTAATAGAGGTTTTTGCTACATCTTTGTCGTTGTTGAACTCACTTCAAAATTTGTTACCTTCACTCCGTTACGCAAAGCTACTGCTAAAACTGTTTCGAAAGCATTTGTAAAAAATTTTCTGCTTCATGTAGGGCATGTGTTGAAAGTAATTTCCGACAATGGATCACAGTTTCGATCTACTATATGGACACGTATGTTACGAGCTAGAAACATTTCTCCGATCTATATGTCCAGGTACCATGCTTCTTCGAACCCTTGTGAACGATTAATGAAAGAAATTAGTAAACTGTGTAGAATATACTGCCATAAAAAACATATTGATTGGGACACATACATACTCTCATTCCAGGATGTAATTAATTCCATACCAAATGAATCTACTATGCTATCTCCGTCTGTTATACTGAAAAATGTTGAACCACCTAACAAAATTAAAGAATTAGTAACCTTTCCTACATCTCGTCGACTACGACACCATGAAATAATTGACATTGCGCTGAACAACATCAAACGTGCCGCAGAGCGCCGGAGAAGACAGCAAAAACAGGTTTGTACACGCCCTGACTTTCACATTGGACAGAAGATATTAGTACGTACACACTATTTATCCAACAGAGGAAAGAGTAGATGCAGTAAATTTGAGCTTCTATACGCAGGTCCATATCGGATTCGCAGCATTCCTCACCCCAATGTAGTAAACGTCGAAACTTTGAGAACCAGAAAAACCAAAGGGAACCACCACGTCTCCAACACCTAAACATCTAACCTTTTATTGAATGAACATACTTTATGATTTATCACACTGTAATGCCACTTCCTAATTTTCTATGACCACTTATGCAATTATATTCACATGAACACTTACTGATGATTATCGTATTTTTTCTTGGCAAGTGCCCGGCAAGGTAAGGTTAGCAGGTCGCTCTTCTTGTCGTTACACATTAGACCGTGCATATTTTTCCAGATAAACTTACGTACCTTATGAATAATTATGCAATTCTATCTAGTGACATATTAATTTTATTAAATTCTCTCTCCATTAAAGTCTTCAATTCCCGCCTCAATTAACTACACAACATACAAGCTGAACACAAAGAAGGTCACATTTCTTATCATCTTATATCAGACCGTGCATATTTTCCATTTTTCATGTATGTATGATTGTTTTCCTGTTTTGTTTGTATGCTCTATTAAATATTGAAGATATAACAAACACCAGTTGACTTTAACATTTTGCTTTATGATAGCTCAACATCGTGACTATTTTACTTCTTTTTTTTTTTTTTTTTTTTTGATGCTACATTGTGATACTCTGTGTACATTTTTGGCACCTGCACACTGTCTATGTTTTTTGACATATTACGTTTTCTGTCATGCTATGCTGTATGCTCAATTATGTTACTATAAACCAGTTTTTATTTGGTGGATATATGATTTAAATGCAAGACATTAATCTTTGTTCATCATTTTCAGAAAGCAATAACGTGTAAAAGAAATAAATTAAACAGAAATGGGAATTTCACCTTCGGAATGAACGAAAGAAGATGCAATACCTCGTGACGAAGAGTAAATGGATCTGAATTAACAAGCATTAACAAGAATATACTATACACATCGTAGAATAGCAGTCTTAACTATTTTTTTCTTTCAGAATACGAGGCGATTGATGCAGGCTGTCACACAGAACTACACATCTTAGTTTTAGTGATGAAATATGCTAGAAATAAGGAATAGTTGTATAATGAATAATGAAGTGACTTTTTTGCAGATGATAATGAATGATGATGTATAATGATGAAGAATACGCTACTATGGATAATGAAGTTTTTCTTTACAGGTGATGATAATAATGGAGTTATGATAATATGGATAATGAAGTTTTTTCGTTGCAGATGAGGATAATGTTGAAGTTTATGTATGTATGCTATGTAGTTATTATGTATTTGGTGCAGTTCGTTTTGACATTATGTCTTATGTCGCATGGTATGATGACTGAAGGTTTTGGAAAGGACAGCTAGAGAACATATATATTTTATACACATTTCACTACCTGTTAATTCGAAGTTCACTACTTTTCAGCATAATATGCGTTTCTTCTTTCAGTTTAATAATCCATTTTTGTATATTTTGCAGGAGAAATTATTCATGAAATTAATATGCTATAAGCAGTTGTTCATTAAACCTATATCATTTATGAATGTGATCACATATACCCTACTTGTTTCATAACCTTGCTACAGCTGACTCATGACGAATGACGTTACACATCTTCATTTGCAGCAGTATCTCAAAAGCAAATATTGTTATGCCCCAGTAATTAATTATCGATCTCAACGCAATGCATTGCTAGCACAAAAAGAAAGGGGAGTTCTGAGTAATTCTGAGTAATTTTTCTAGTCACAGACGTTGAATAATAGTTACAGTATGTTACACTTTCAGTATGTCCTATGTCACTGGAATGATCAGTTCTGAGTAATATGTCATTTGAATGATGAATTCTGAGTAATGTTTCTAGTCACAGACCTTGAATAATAGTTATAGTATGTTACATTTTCAGTATGTCCTATGTCACTGGAGTGATCAGTTCTGAGTAATACTGAATGATGCTCTGTAACAATGCATAAATACTATGCCCATAATTTCTGTAAATAATATTTTGTTATGCTCTATAAATGCTACGCCAGTAATTGACTCTCATTTTGAATGATGAAAAATGTTTTGTACTGAACAATGAGTGCCAATGATTACTATAACTAAGTGAATTATGTTAATACTATGCCATTCATTACCTCCTGTTTCGAATGATGACTTCTGATGGTTTGTAACTGGTCAGTGAGTGCCAATGTTCTCTGTAAACAGATAATTTATGAACATTATTCTGTAATACTACATACATGGTACAGAAATGTTCGGTAACTGGGCGATGAGTGCCACCAATTACTCAAATCAGTTGTTAGACTAGTGTAATTCTCAATGAAGACCAGTATGTGACTTAATGTCCTTCACCTTCTGACCTAATTACCAGAAATTACTGCAATATCCGTTTGTCGTGTCTATCCTCATAATCATGGAGCACTATATTTGGTTTTGCACTAATTCTACGTTGGTGTACTTTACAAGAACGTGGTGTTGACACGACATACTGTCCACCACCTTGAGCGATGGAGATGTTATTATGGTCCCACTGTTTGGTGTACCTAGTGTACTACCAAAATGATAGCATGGAATATTATTACGACATTTCAGTGTCTTGGCTACACTGATTAATACTTCAAGGAAAAGAACTTCAGATTGTCTCACTTGGTGTTAGAGGAGGAGGAGGAGGAGATTAGTGTTTAACGTCCCGTCGACAACGAGGTCATTAGAGACGGAGCACAAGCTCGGATTAGAGAAGGATGGGGAAGGAAATCGGCCGTACCCTTTCGAAGGAACCATCCCGGCATTTGCCTGAAGTGATCTAGGGAAATCACGGAAAACCTAAATCAGGATAGCCGGACGCGGGATTGAACCGTCGTCCTCCCGAATGCGAGTCCAGTGCGCCAACCACTGCGCCACCTCGCTCGGTCACTTGGTGTTGTGCTTCTGTAGAAAGATATGGACTTTCAGTGCAGCTGCGTGCAACCTAAAGTGCTATAACCATGACGCAATCCTTCCCATTCCTTTCCTAGTTCTTGTAAAATGGTAAACACTTGTGCAATGTGTTTAAATTCTTGTAAAATCGTAAAGACATATACAGTGCGTGTGCACTTCATTTCATTTGTTAACAAGATCAGTCGTCCTAAAAATGCTGAAGACTTATACAGTGCGTGTGCACTTTATTTCACTCGATGGTATGTTATGTAAAAATGCTATGTTATGTAAATACGCTAAAGACTTATACAGTGCGTGTGCACTTTATTTCACTCCATGATATGTTATGTAAAATACTAAAGACTTATACAGTGCGTGTGCATTTTCTCTCACTCCGTGATATGTTATGTAAAAATGCTATGTTATGTAAATATGCTAAAGACTTATACAGTGCGTGTGCACTTTATTTCACTCCATGATATGTTATGTAAAATACTAAAGACTTATACAGTGCATGTGCACTTTCTTTCACTCCATGATATGTTATGTAAAAATGTTAAGGACTTCTACAGTGCGTGTGCACTTTATTTCATTCCTTGATATGTTTATTTGTTGTAAAAATGCTAAAGAGTTTTACAGTGCGTGTTCACTTTATGCCATTTGTTAACATGATTTGTATTCATTACGTATACATTTTGTGATTTGCTTATATGTTCTGAACTACAGTGCGTGTGCACTTTTGTCATTTGTCACTTGAGTTGCACTGCTCATCTCCCGCCTTTTTTGAAATCTGAAGTGACGTTTTGTTAACCTCAGTCAGTTTGTGCTAGCAGTGATATGGCAGATAAGCGATATACTGTGGAGGAAGCTCTTTCTCTCATACTGCGTAGTGACGCCGGCCGAAGTGGCCGTGCGGTTAAAGGCGCTGCAGTCTGGAACCGCAAGACCGCTACGGTCGCAGGTTCGAATCCTGCCTCGGGCATGGATGTTTGTGATGTCCTTAGGTTAGTTAGGTTTAACTAGTTCTAAGTTCTAGGGGACTAATGACCTCAGCAGTTGAGTCCCATAGTGCTCAGAGTCATTTGAACCATTTTGGGTAGTGACTTTGAAGTTGAAAGCGAATCATCGTCCGAACCAGACGATAAACATGAAACACCTATTGCAGCTGCTTCTACATCAGGTACGAGTAGTACTCCAGCTGTTCCATGGACATCCCCAGACCTGCATTTGTACACAGATCGACACACAATATCAAAAACATGTGTGCTTTATAAAAATATTTTCCCAAATAAATATAGAGTATAAAGTCCAATAATTGCGATAATACTACGAGCGTGAAAGCAGGACAGGGTGGCGCCGCCGTGAGCGCGAAAAATGCGCCGCACAGGGGGCACGGTCGGGCGGGACTGGCGCTCGACCACAGCGCACAACACGGCAATCACGCCGCCGTCGTGAAAGGGCTAAGGTGTGGCGGAGAGTACACCTGACATTAAACTCGTTGGAAAGAAGTATTATTAGTAAAATGATCTATATTAACTCTGAATCACCCTGTTGTCTTCATTTCACGAGACATGTGTGTAGGAGGAAGTAATGTAGTGCCCGTAAAATACCCCCCCCCCCCCTCAATTTTGTAGTAGTAGACCTCTCTGTGATGCACGCAGACACTATTGCACCAACCGCCACTGGAGTCTGTTTAGGATCTCCATAAATATTCCATGACGAAATGCGCTGCTCATCATTGGAATTTATTAATACAAACCTGTTTAAGGCGTCAGGCTGATGAGCGATGCTCCAAGAAGTCAGCTCAACAAGTGTTTCGTAAGCTGCTCTTTTTCTTGGATAAGGTTCACAATTATGTCTTATACACTCATTACAGTTTAGGTCAGTCTGGCCAGTTACTCCTAGGTATTTTACGGTTGTTACAGCCACCAGCGATTTATCACCAGTAGTGTAATAGGACAATAGTGGTTCTCTTCAGCTATTTATATGCAATATGTTACATTCACCAGGGTCTATCCTCTGCAATTCATTATCTTGTTATAGACACCCACGTCTTCTACAACCTTCTGCAAGTGATACACCTGCAAAGCTTTCGATTACTGTGATTCCACATAAGAATCACTGACTGACTGCAAAACTGCTCCTATGGCTCTTTAAAGAAGCATACCCTAAGCTAATCCACACTTTCACTCCCATACATAACATCTTGTCCCTCCTGTACTGCTGTGTGACCTTCTTTGAACGCATCTGCTACATAGTTCTTTCGACCAATACAATATGTAACTTGACATACAAGTTAGAATGTTTCATCTGTTTTTCCCTTTTAAGGTTCAAATATGTTATGTCACTTCTGTCTTATATATCGAGTATTTATGTTAATGTCCTAAGCTTCTCTTCCAGTTTCCAATTACTTTACGCATACACTCCTTCTTTTCCTAAGTGTATCTATAGATCACTGTAATATGACATATGGTTGTAGGAGACAAATCATAGTTGCTGTGGAATGCTTATTAATATAATCGACTATTTCTCCCCAGTACAGCTTAGTGTAGTGTATTTGTTGCCACTGGTGTGTTATTTGCAATATCGCAAAGCACTCTTGTCAACAGACGATGTTTAACTGTGTAGTGCCGGTTAGGCAGTGTTAAGATCACATTAAGAGACGACATATCAAGGTATGAATATTACTTGTCCCAAAATAGAATGTTTATGTCTCACTTTAACACAAAACAGCTACATACTTTGAATGTACATAATTATAAAGACTTTTCTGCTAACAGTTTGTACTGTACCACCCCCTCGTTATGTTAATTTCAATTACTGGTGTCACCGTGTTGCCACTTTGCTTGCCCGTGAGCGGCAGCAGCGGCACTTATCGATATAAGTCCTGGCGTATTGTCTTTAATGACTGCTATTACTTCCCTATTGTCATGTGTTCGGAGGTGTTCGGATCTGCCAGTGAGTTGGGAGGCGCTAGCAGTGCATTTCGGCCCTGGCAGTGTTTGACTTAGGACGCAGCACGAATTCAGTCGGGGCACGTCTGCAGTGAGGTCCGGACAGCCATGACTCACACTATGGCTGCCGATACATATCACTTGAGTGCGGACCACCTTGATTGGTCGCCGGTCGGTCGTCTTGCCGGACGACGTGTATGTTGGCCGGCGATCGCTTATGGGTTGACTGCGTGTGCCGACTCATGATTCATCCTAGTAATTGCACAGTCGTTGCCGCTAGCATTGTCTAGCCCTTTGTACAAGTGTTTGTGAAACTGTGTGTAGCTTTTGATATCGACTGCTCAGTTATTTTAGTGCTGTCTCCATGCTGATGTGGGGTCGGTCGGTTGGCGTGGAGCAGCGAGGAAATCTCTGAGGGGCGGCCGCGCGGGATTAGCCGCGCGGTCTGAGGCGCTGCAGTCATGTTGTTGGCTGTTGGCATATTCCCACGAGCAGCAACGTGTGCGGCTGTTCCCAGCGGAGGTTCGAGTCCTCCCTCGGGCATGGGTGTGTGTGTCTGTCCTTAGGATAATTTAGGTTAAGTAGCGTATAAGCTTAGGGTCTGATGACCTTAGCAGTTAAGTCCCATAAGATTTCACACACATTTAAACTTTTTTTTATGAGGGGCGAGGTTTGACCGGGCGCGCTGGCAGTCTCTATGTAGCGTCGGAGTGTGGGGTTGTTCTCATTGCTACGAGGTCCGTGGCTCACCGACCCTGGTCACAAAAGTTGAGTTTGGATTTAATATACCAGTAAGTCAATACTGTTCACATTGTGCCATTTGGGTCTCGTTGTTGGCTGTTGGGATATTCCCACGAGCAGCAACGTGTGTGTTCGAGTTTGGGAAGGTTTAGCCACCGTCCAGTGAAGTCTAACTGTGTTTGGTTATTTGCAATTGAAGTGCACCAGCGGAATTTTCTGTCTTGTCGCCATTAAAGTTCCGGTTACCTGCCCTGGCCATTGACGCAAATTCAGGCAGTGTCCTTTCCTCACCGTGTTGTCGCTGTCCAGCACTGTGTGTAGTCTGACAGCTTAATGTATGCTTGGTTGTGGGCGTCCATGGCTTTACGTTTTGCATTGAACTCCAGGTTGTGTGCTGGTAGAGTAGAGCGCAAGTTACCTTGTCGGTGGATCCGTTGACTGTCTGTTGGTTGGGTTGTCGTCGGATCGAGAGTGATTGGGCCAACTGCCTGTCTCGCCTAAGTGAACATTAGTATTTCAGGTGCTGACCGACCCCCGAAACTTCTGAGCGCCGTTAGCTGCATTACCCTTCCTTATTTTCTGTTGTATGCATTTGTATGGCTCATAGCCGATAGTTTTGACTTAAAGTTTAATTGTTTTTAGTGGTGTTTTAAGTCATGGGCCTTCAGCCGCTTTAAAATTAAAGTCCCTTGCTTGTCAAATGTTAGATAGTTTGGGGCCTTCAGTCTAATTTATGATAAGGCTTTGTTGTTTAAATTTTACCTTGATTTTTAAGTCTTGGGGTCTTCATCCGTTTTTAAATTAAGGATCTTTGTCTTTCGAGCATCAGACTGTTTGGGGCCTTCAGCATAATTGAAGATAAGGCCTTCTGCCTTGTGTTTTTTATTTAATTTTACGTTGAGTCTTAAATCAGAGGCCTCCAGCCGTCTTTAAATTAAGTTTGTTGCTTTTCAAGTGTTAGATTTCTGGGCCTTCAGCCAAATTATAGAACTTACTTAACGTGAGGCCTTCTGCCTTCAAAATATTCTCTTTGGTGTCTGAATTTTGAGTTAATGGCTTTTAGCCGTTTTTTTAAATTAAAGTGGTTGTACCCTTAAGGCATAAGATAGTGTGGCGTATTCAGCCGCTAACTAAGTTCAAGATTTGGTACTCTAATGTTTGATCAAATTAATAAAGTTATATGTGTTCGAGTGTAGCTGACAGCCGCTCATTTTGGCCCCTTTCCACAATTCCAACTACCGGTCATCTCCTGCGGGTTTAGCAGGGCGTTTCAGTATATGTGACTATGTATACGTAATGCAAAGTATACAATGCAGACCATCCGAAAAGTCATCGTATTTTCCATATTTCCCAGGTCCAAAGTGTAATATAAACTAGTTTGTATTGCTATATATTAAATTAGTACCACATTTTATTACCAGAGCCCTTAGGCGATGGAGAAAATCTGCTAAAGGGACTGCATACATTACATTTACGTTTGCATGGATAATAACACCCAATACCCAAGCAGTGGAAATATGCGAGCCAGACATGTTTCTCTACTGCAACAGAACTAAGAAATTACATCGGTATTTGCTATATACAAATTTTATACAAAAAATCTTTAATAAGGACTTGTTTAACCCTGTCTGACAGAATGTTTACTTTTCTTATGGCATGTGGGGTAACATCGTTTGTAGGAGGAATCACAATTCGTCCATGTGGCTAAATGTAGTGGTATTGTGGCGAACAGCGTTCGAGATTGAGACAAATTGTTTTTCTGCTGCGTTTATGCAACACGTCCACATCACCAACATCTAATACATTTAGACAGTTCTCCACAGGGTCGAACACTAAACAGTCCATTCCGTAGTGATAAATCACAACTTACAAATATATTTCCCCACTAATTTTTCCCATAATGGATTTTGATGCTTATATTTTCTCGAAATGACCTACAATGCTCCCCTGCAACTTTTACCACAATACTCCTCTTGCTACAGAAGTGCTGCTCTCATGTAGCAGAAATTTCAGTTTCCTTATGACACCATGTTTCTAGAATGTTTCCTATATTAAAGTATACATATGAGATGTCATGTGTCTTTTATATCCAGTGCTTCCACTTTCTGCCAATAATTTCGATTACTTACACTGTATATGGCGTTTTTTTCCTATGTGTATCTGTAAATAACTGTAGGCAGTGAATTATAACTGATAAGTATAGTTATGCTATCTGTGGTACACATCGAGTATCTACTAAACAGCACTCTGATTTGGTGCAACCCTTCTCCTATATCCAGTGCTTACATTAAAGTACTTTAGCTTCAGCCACAAATTGGGATTACCCCCGTTGTACAACGCTTTTTCCAAGTATATCTAAGAATTAGTGTAGGCACTAATTATATTTGCTGTGTAATTGAGTCTGATGTGCATTACACAAAGGAAGTAGCTACTCGGTTAGCAGACCACTTGAGTGTACAAGAGTGTTTCTTAGGCTAGGCGGTAGTCGAGGTGCTCTGCTGAACACTCGCCAGTCGATTCACAGCAACAGAAGTCAAACGGCTTACAGAATAGACACTCCGACTGTCACAATTTTATCAAGAAACTGTCGAAGTATTCGTAATAAAGTTCTTGTATTTACTGCCCTCCAGGAAAGTTCTCGCGCTCAAATTGTTGTTGGGACTGAGAGCTGGCTGAAAGCCGAAATGGAAAGCACTGAGATACTTAGCGACTTGGGGACTGTATATCGGAAAGACAGATTAGAGGCCATAGAAGGTGGAGTTTTCATTTCAGTTGACAAAAAAGAATAGCCTCTAATGAGGTCGAAGTTGAGTGAAGTCGTCTGGTTGCGTATAACAGATGTAGGCGAAACTAAGTTAATTGTAGAATTTTTTGCCGCCTGCCTGATTCCACTGTGGCAGTTCTAGAGCCATTCAAAGAAAGTGTACAGTCAATAATGCGTAAATACTCAGATCACGCAATACTGGTTGGAGGCGACTCTGATCTGCTGAATATAGAATGAAATGTCTATGGGTTGATTGCGGGGGGGGGGGGGGGGTGTAGGCAGAAAGACATGCAGTATACTTTTGAAAACGTTTTCTGAAAATTGTCTTGAGCAGCTAAATCGGTAGCCAATACACAATGGAAATTTCTTAGACCTTGTAGCTACAAATAGACCGAATCTTATCGACAAGGTCAGTATAGAAACGGGGATAAGCTATCATGATGTCATTATAACACTGTGATTACGAAAGTTAATAAGTCAAAAAGCTAGGAGGCTGTTTCTGCTAGACAGAGCAGATAAGCATTTATTAACATCTTACTTATACAGTGAACTGGCATCATTTATTACCATTAAGACGGATGAGCCGGCCGCTGTGGCAGAGCGGTTTTAGGCATTTCTGTCTGGAACCACGCAACTGCTACGGTCGCAGGTTCGAAGCCTGCATCGGGCATGGATGTGTGTGATGTCCTTAGGTTAGTTAGGTTTACGTAGTTCTAAGTCTACGAGACTGATGACCTCATATGTTACACTACTTGCCATTACAATTGCTACACCAAGAAGAAATGCAGATGATAAATGGATATTCATTGGACAAATATATTATACTAGAACTGACATGTGATTACATTTTCACGCAATTTGGGTGCATAGATCCTGAGAAATCACTACCCAGAACGACCACCTCTGGCCGTAATAACGGCCTTGATACGCCTGGCCTTTGAGTCAAACAGAGCTTGGATTGCGTGTACAGATACAGCTGCCCATGAAGCTTCAACACGATACCACAGCTCATGAATAGTAGTGACTGGCGTATTGTGACTAGCAAGTTGCTAGGCCACCATTGAGCAGACGTTATCAATTGGTGAGAGATCTGGAGAATGTGCTGGCAAGGGCAGCAGTCGAACATTTTCTGTATCCAATAAGTCCCGTACAGGACCTGCAACATGCGGTCGCGCATTATCCTGCTGAAGTGTAGGGTTTCGCAGGGA
Organism: Schistocerca serialis cubense; assembly: GCF_023864345.2. NCBI lineage: Eukaryota > Metazoa > Arthropoda > Insecta > Orthoptera > Acrididae > Schistocerca > Schistocerca serialis. The sequence goes on from NC_064638.1 coordinate 64,208,714, forward strand.
TCGATTGAAGGGTAGAGCCACGGGTCGTAACACATCTGAGATGTAACGTCCACTGTTCAAAGTGTCGTCAATGCGAACAAGAGGTGACCGAGACGTGTAACCAATGGCACCTCATACCATCATGCCGGATGATACGCCAGAATGGCGATGAAGAATACACGCTTCCAATGTGCGTTCACTGCGATGTCGCCAAAGACTGATGCGACCATCATGATGCTATAAACAGCACCTGGATTCATCCGGAAAAATGACGTTTTGCCATTCGTGCACACAGGTTCGTCGTTGAGTACACCATCGCAGGCGCTCTTGTCTGTGATGCAGCGTCAATGGTAACCACAGCCATGGTCTCCGAGGTGATAGTCCATGCTGCTGCAAACGTCGTCGAACTGTTCGTGCAGATGTTGGTTGTCTTGCAAACGTCCTCATCTGTTGAATCTGGGATCGAGACGTGGCTGCACGGTCCGTTACAGCGATGTGGATAAGATGCCTGTCATCTCGACTGCTAGTGATACGAGGCCGTTGGGATCCAGCACAGCGTTCCTTATTACCCTCCTGAACCCACCGATTCCATATTCTGCTAACAGTCATTGGATCTCGCCCAACGCGAGCAGCAATGTCGCCATACGATAAACCGCAATCGCGATAGGCTGCAATCCGACCTTTATCAAAGTCGGAAACGTAATGGCACGCCTTTTTCCTCCTTACACGAGGCCTCCCAACAACGTTTCACGAGGCAACGCCGGTCAACTGCTGTTTGTGTATGAGAAATCGGTTGGAAACTTACCTCATGTCAGCACGTTGTAGGTGTCACCACCGGCCCCAACCTTGTGTGAATGCTCTGAAAAGCTAATCATTTGCATATCACAGCATGTTCTTCCTGTCGGTTACATTTCGCGTCTGTAGCACGTCATATTCGTGGTGTACCAATTTTATTGGCCAGAAGTGTAAGTGCCGTAGTGCTTAGAGCGATTTGAACCATTTTTTAAGATGGATGTGGAGGAGTTGTTGCAAAGTTTAAGCAGATTGTAGATCTTGGTCTGGAGAGTTACGAGCCTAGTAAGTAGGTAAAGGATAGAAAAGATCCACCATGCTTTAATAAAGAAATTCATAAAAGACTGAGAAAGCAGAGGCTGTCACACTGTAGGTTCAAAAGGGGACGCACAAACCTCGACAAGCGAAGGTTAGCGAAAATTCTTGCATCTGTGAAAATATTCATGAGCGAACCATACAGCTACGATCGTCACACCTTAGCAAAAGATCTGGCAGAGTACCCGAGAAACTTGTGATCGTATGTAAAATCGCTAAGCCGGTCTGAGGGTTCCATTCAGTCACTTGTTGACCAGTCTGGTGTGGCAGTTTAAGAAAACAAAACGAAAGGCTAAGTTTTGAATTTCACGTTCACGAAACCTTTCACGCAGAGAAACATACAAACATCTGACCATCGCACAGACTCCCGCGTGGACGACATAGACATAAGCATACCTGGCGCAGAGAAGCAACTTAAAGATTTGAAAACAAAAAAATCACTATATCCGGATGGAATGCTAGATCGAGTACTCCCCGGCATTGGCTCCTTACCTAGCTCGTATTTAACGTGAATCTCTCGCCCAGCACAACGTCCCAAGCGATTGTAAAAAAGCGCAGGTGACTCCATTGTACAAGAAAGGTTAAAGAACGGACCCGGAAAATTACAGGCCAAAATCCTTAACTTCTGTCTACTGCGGAATCCTTGAACACATTCTCAGTTCGAATATAAGAAATCTTCTTGAGGCTAAGCAGCTAATGTCCACGAATCAGCGTGGTTTTAGAAAGCACTGCTCGTGCGAAACTCAGCTTGCCCTTTTCTCACATGATATACTGAGAACTTAGGATGAAGGACACCAGGCAGATTCGATATTTCTAGATTTCCGAAAAAAGTTTGTCACTGTGCCACACTGCAGGCTGTTAATGAAGGTACGAGCATATGGAATAAGTTCACAGATACGTGAGTGGCTCGAAGACTTCATAAATAATATAACCCATTATATTCATCAGGGACAAGGGTACCATCAGGAAGGCCCCAGGGAAGTGTGATAGGACCACTGTTGTTCTCTATATACATAAATAATTTGGCGGAGAGGGTGGGCAGCTGTTCGCGGTTGTTTGCTGATGATACCGTGGTGTACGGTAAGGTGTCGAAGTAGAGTGACTGTAGGAAGATACAAGAGGACTTAGAAAAAATTTCCTGTTGGTGTGACGAATGGCAGGTATCCCTAAATCTGGATAAATGTAAGTTAATGCTGAAGAGCAAAAAGAACAAACCTGTAACATTCGGATACAGTATTACTAGTGTGCAACTTGACACAGTCAAGTCGTTTAAATATTTGGGCGTAGCGTTGCAAAGCGATATGAGGTGGAACGAGCATGTGAAAACTGTAGTAGGAAAGGAAAATCGTCGACTCTTGTTTATTGGGAGAATTTTTAGGAAAGAGCGGTTCACAGCGTCTAGGACGCTGGTGCGACCTGTTGTTGAGTACTCCTTGAGTGTTTGAGATTCGTACCCGGTCGGATTGGATGAAGATATCGAAGCAGTTCGGAGGATGGCTGCTAGATTTGTTACCGGTAGGTTGGAAGAAACTTAAGTGTTACGGAGATGCTGCAGGAAGTCAAATGGGATTCCCTTGGGAGATGGCGGCAGGTTTTTCGGGAAACACTATTGGGAGTATTTAGAGAATCAGCATTTGAAACTGACTGTGGAACGATTCTACCGCCGCCAACATACATAGCGCGCAGGGACCACGAAGATAAGATACGAGAAATTAGGGCTCATATGGAGGCGCACAGACAGTCGTCTCTCCCTCGCTCTATTTGCGAGTGGAACAGGAGGGAAAATGACAAATAGTGCTAGATGGTACCCTCCGCCACGCACCTTGCTGTGGCTTGGGGAGCATCTATGTAGATGTAGCTGTAGATGTTTTTCCATGCAGTACACCCAAACACTGCATGTAGTTGCTGCTAGCTTAGCAGAGTGTAGAGTACAAGACACCTCTGTCTCGCTATATGTACATCGCGATCCACTTCTTTACAGATGATACAGAACTGAGTTGTGCAGACCAGAATATCTTAACAGTAACGCCCTCCGAGGAATGAAATGGACTTCTTTAACCCTATGGAAAAGAATCTACGTCGACAAATGGTGGAAGTGTATGGCAGCTCTATCTCCTAATACTAAACCTATGATTCATTGATGCTGGTCATGTTTTTTCGAAGAATATGTTAAGACCATGATGAAATAATAACTGAAACGTCCCCTTTGAAAAATTGTACGTGACTCTGCTTAAACTGACACACAATAATATTTAGCGCAACGCAATCTGACTTTCAAAAATCCCTACAAAAGAATGGCCCTGACTAACATTAACCTATACCTCTCACAAATCACTTACCTCACAAAAATCTTCATTACTCGAACTACTCCAATACAGCGAGCGCCACTACTGCCAGCTAAATAAAAGATTCAAACTACAGAAGGCACTAACTACTGATAGGCATGGTTAGCAAATGAAAGATTTTAATAGAGAACAAACAATGTATTTACCTCAATTGTGTTCAAAAGTCATAATGTATATAGCAGTTCATGATATCCAGTACAACAAATTTCAAAACTCCGCCATCTCTCTCCTCACATGCACCACTGCTGGCGGCTCACCTCCAACTGCGCAACGCTACGCGCTGTTCACATCCAGCTGCCGCTGCCCAACACTACAATGGCAGGCAACAATGCAAACTAGCCACAGACTGCCCACAGCACAGCCAGTGATTTTCATACAGAGCGCTACGTAACATTACCAATAAGAAAACATAAACAGCCTACTTACATAGCCCCCATGCTCCCCACAAAAAAATTTACAAATTGTTTTGGGCAGTGGCCTATAATGATTTGATAAAATTTTTCATAATTACAATAACAAAGATATCAAATGCACACACTTATTGATACAATGTTGGTCAAAAGCTGAAATTTTCTCACAGTCCATAAAGACAGTCCTGATCGTTCATCACAGTAAAATAGCAGTGTTTTTCTCAAAATCTGAGCAGTAAAAGAAAATGCACACGGAAGTAGTGGATTTCCATGCAGTCTTGAAGAAGTAGTGTTGTCCTTCCAATGGAAAGACAGTGCTGACTCCCGACATGCAGACAGGTAATGGGCCACAACAGAGTAAACCCACAGCAGAGTCAGTCGAAGTTGAAGAATATTGGTAGATAGGTCGTCACAGAGCAGACCACTGTAGTCCTGGTAGAGATTGTGGTATTGGTGGGCCACCAGAGGTGGAGACCCACTGCAGTCCTTGTAGAAATAATGGTACTGATGAGTCAGCAAAGGTGTAGACCCACTGTAGTCCTTGTAGAAATAATGGTATTGGTGGGCCACCAAAGATGCAGACCTACTGTAGTCCTTGTAGAGACGGCCAGCAACCATCTGTTGCGACTGTGCAGATGCACAATCACCATCGAAGAGTCTTGAGGAGAATATAGTAAGTCCATAAACCACCACTTGTCCACTCACAAAAAATTTGTTTGAATGTCCTTAGAACCAGCAATGCTGTTATCTAGTCCCTTGCTGAATTATTAACACACGTGCAAACACTAACAGTCCCTACTTCTCACATATTGTCCATATACTATGACCAACAGAAACGTGTACAGTGAAATGTAACTTACAAGTTAATAATATGATGAACTGGTGTCGATTACAATTTTATAACATAAGAATACAATTACAAAGGTACAAAATACATCATTAAAGAACATAACAATACAGATAACATTTGTAGTACAGGCTTTACAACAGAATAGAAATAAACATATACATCAATGTTACAGGAATTATGAGATAAGTAGATACATAAAAGATCAGAATAAATTTTGAAACATCAGCTTCACACATGAGCATTAAAACAGAATAGAATAAATAATGACTAAGCGTATTTACAAGGTAAATAACATATTATTAATGCCAATTATATTTGAGGATAACAGTATTCCTCATCATAGTGAATGTAGCTTAGTATTAGAAAAATTCTACAACATAAGTCTTATCAGATAAACATATAAATACAGGAAAAACATAAATACAGAAGGGTACACAAACATATAGCGGAATAATACAAGGAAAGGACAGGGTTTGTTTTACTGCAGTATTTTGCAAACAAAACTTTCTTTACTTCTCGGAGATCTCTCTTCGTTCTTCATTATTTCCAAAAGTCCTATCTATACCTGCTTTCTGTACTTTGCTCGTATAGCCTCTCAGTGCATTTCTTCAAATTCATCACATCTCATTCTCTTATAGGCTACCCCCTCTTAAGCTAACTTAAATCTACTGAGCTCAGATGCTAAACTAAGCGACGAGGCAATGCAGCAGCACGAAACAATTAACACAAACAGCAATGGGAAAAAAATGGAAATTGTCAAAGCAAGCTGCAGTACATCTAAATTACCACGCAATGCAACATTACAACTAATATGAGCCAATGTGCAGCAACAAGAAAAATAAATCAGTAGTAAAACTAGATTAACAGAGTAATACAAAGTGAAATTTAATAGCACTATGCCTGGCAAACAGCGGCAGCAAATGAAATAACTTATACCTAAATATGACAAAGTTCAAGCAGAAAAAATAATACACTAAAAATAACAACATAGATAAGGGAAATGTATAATAACATCTTAATGTCTATCTAATTAAAGTGGTGCACCGCAACTATTTCTACAAAAGAAATTACCAAGTACTTGAAAAGAAAATTATATATGCAGTTACTGTTATTAGTCCCTTCTTATTGTTCTTTCCATTCCAAGAGCTCCTTTTTCGAAGAATGTGGATCATAAAAAAAAATATTTAATAGATCTGTTGACAGAAAGTGTTCACATTAGCAAATGCATCTAAGTTTATTTTATAAAGCTAATGCTGCAACACAGCTGGAAACCAGATATTATACAAAATGAGCAATCTCTCAACTACAAAGACAATAGATGTAAAATGTTTCTCATTATTTCATTAGGCATTTTAGTAAATATCATAAATTAAGAGCTCCACAGTGTTATCATGTTTTCAAGTTTGAGGGTGTCGTATTTACGATGCTTTCTACAAAGGAATGTCAATAGCGAGGATAATGGCGTGTTTTGTTTTTCTTTTTGTTTTTTTTTTTTACACCTAATGGCTTTCTTTTGTCAGACGACTACCTCTCAGCTGGGTGCCCACGACTCATTACGTGAAGTTGGTCACTCAACTTACTTATTGAAATATTTACGACACCAGTTTGCATTACAGTGACAGTCTCATATTAAAAATTTCACAGGTCGAGAATTTGCATTGCAAATCTGTAGAAACAAAATCTTATGAATATAACAGTGTCCAAAAAATTTTCGCCGGCATTGTGATACATTCACGCATTTACATACATTTCATAACTCTTAAAGTACGATTCTTGGTTTCCAACAACCTTTTTCACAAACCAGAGTCCCTAACCACTACTCATTATTCCTTGCTTTATTACACACATACATATTCGTCAACACTTCTTCAATATTTCATCATAATAAATACATAGCATAATCAAATTCCTCATATAGTATCAGCTTATTGATCATAAACATACCGCAACAGCATAATGCAAATAGTCATCGTAATAATAACATCATAACACCTCAGTCAACTCTCAAAATCGTCGTAGCTACCTCCAATAATTTCAAAACCTAAAAAAATTCTCTGCTCATTTCAAGAGTGTCATCTACCTCAAACGTACTTTAAAATCATGCTCCCTTACCAAATACATCATTCAAAGCTCTCATAGTATCACAATGGTTCTGGAAAAATATGAGCATTTCACAAAGTACAGACAAAATACAATTTCATGAGTGTGAAGTTATCCAACTGTGTAATTACGTAAACATCTGCCACTGATGTAGTAAAATAAATATTTGTCTCTCTCAGTTAAATGATCAGATAGCTGTGTAATTCTGTGTTAGAGAAATATGGTACCGATGTGTAAAGTTGTATAAGCAAATACCATATTAGCTAGGGCTCCTTGTGCTTGCCAAACACATCGTACACAAAGTAAGCGTGTACCCCCCTGGTGTCTAACTTTTGAAGATTTTGTTCCACTGTGTCTAACTTTTGCTGTGTTTGTCTCTGATTTTGTTCCATTGTGTCTAACTTTTGAAGCTTTTGCTGTGTTTGTCTCTGATTTTGTTCCATTGTGTCTAACTTTTGAAGCTTTTGTCCCATTTGTTGCATTAATTGTAATAACAATGCACTGGTGTCTGAAACATGTTCCTCAGTGCTATTCGGCAATGCATTTGAACCGGCAATATTCGCAGTTTGAAAAGCACAAAATGTGTCTCGACTTATTTAAGAAAAGGGTGAGGACGCAAAACCTGAATCTACAGCATTCGCAAGATTGTGTCCTGTCATTTCGGATTCCTGAGGCAAGCTGTTGCCGACCGATCGATCGATAATGCTTCCCTGTTCACTAATTGTTTCAGTGTCTACACCATTGTTTGCAGAACGCTCCATTTCCCTATGTACAATTACCAAATTACTACTTTGAGCATTTGTTAATTCAGTACTCAGTGGCGCTAACACACTGCTTTCGTCTTCACTGTCATTTCTCAGTTTACCTTGGAGCCTAGTATTACGTTTCTCACACGCCATTATTGTCACAACATTTCACACGATAACACAGAAAAACACAATTTGAAGAGCAACAATAAGAGAACACATTAACATAGCACTGAAAATAGTATCTCGTTAATTGCAAGCGCAGCAGCGAAATACTTGGTGCAAATCTACATGCATGCCACAACTGCTTTACTGTACAACAATGAAAGGCTGCAACTATAAAGGAGACTCTCTTTACAATTACGCGCTAGCAATAAACAAAATCTACAATAATTACACAAACTACAAGAAAAAATCAGAAGATTCCAGTGAGGTATCCTCGGCTAAGGGTCGACATATGAAACGTCCCCTTTGAAAAATTGCACATGACCGTGCTTAAACTGACACACAATATTTTTTTAGCGCAACGCAATCTGACTTTCAAAAATCCCTATAAAAGAATGGCCCTGACTAACATTAACCTATACCTTTCACAAATCACTTACCTCACAAAAATCTTCATTACTCGATCTACTGCAATACAGCGAGCGCCACTACTGCCAGCTAAATAAAAGATTCAAACTACGGAAGGCACTAACTACTGATAGGCATGGTTAGCAAATGAAAGATTTTAATAGAGAACAAACAATGTATTTACCTCAATTGTGTTCAAAAGTCATAATGTATATAGCAGTTCATGATATCCAGTATAACAAATTTCAAAACTCCGCCATCTCTCTCCTCACATCCACCACTGCTGGCGGCTCACCTCCAACTGCGCAATGCTACGCGTTGTTCACATCCAGCTGCCGCTGCCCAACACTACAATGGCAGGCAACAATGCAAACTAGCCACAGACTGCCCACAGCACAGCCAGTGATTTTCATACAGAGCGCTACGTAACATTGCCAATAAGAAAACATAAACAGCCTACTTACATAACGATCATACAACGAGCTGACCTAAGTGTCGTTGATGTAACGAAAAAAAGAATGACCTGCATTGTTGAAAATTGAAATTCATTTTCCGTAATGTACAATAAAATAAGTCTAAATAGTTGCTCTTTTCATCAAAAATACTCTTACTCTAGCTAAATAAGTTTTCCGACTCAGTGCAGGAAAATGGGAAGTGCGCATTTAACACCAGCAGCAATATGTCTGCACGGAAGGAATAGCGTCCCTATATTTTCCTGGAAAACGACAGCTCTCACGGTGATATGCTGTTCAGATGCTGGTGTCAGAAGATTTGATAGAAGTTTAATATTACCTACATTCTCTCCAGTGATTATTGCAGTTTTGGTCTGACAAAAGTTATCTACAAATTCTTTACCTTTCACAGTAAATCACAGACAAAACCTTGGAAAACAGAATGTTAAACTCGACAATTATGTCTCTTCTCAATTTTTCACCCCTATACCATAACAGAAACACATGGACTGTCATCTGAACACAGTCTCACTATGGGACATAACATCAGAAGTCATCAGTCCCCTAGAACTTAGAACTACTTAAATCTAACTAACCTAAGGACATCAGACATATGCATACCCGAGGCAGGATACGAACCTGCGACCGTGACAGTTGCACGGTTCCGTCTGGTCAATGGTGGCCGAGCAACTGGCTGTCACAACACGCCAGTCACTACTATTCATGAGCTGTGGTATCGTGTTGAAGCTACATGGGCAGCTGTACGTGTACCCGCCATCCAAACTCTGTTTGACTCAATGCCTAGGAGTATCAAGGCCGTTATTACGGCCAGATGTGGCTGTTCTGGGTACTGATTTCTCAGGGTCTATGCACCCGAATTGCGCGAACATGTAATCGCATGTCATTTGTAGTATAATATATTTGTCCAATGAATACCCGTTTATCATCTGCATTTCTTCTTGGTGTAGCAATTATAATGGCCAGTAGTGTAGATATTACATAATGTTACCGTAACTGACAGGCAGGCAAGAACAGCCACGGTTTCTAACGCAGCACCAGCTCAGTGAAAATGCCAAATTGAATGAGCATGCAGGTTCCTCCAGATGCCCTCTCGGCGTTAACGCGATGTTTACAATGGTATTTGCGATTTTTAATGGTAGGAAGTTGGACTTCCGAGAACGGTGTTTCCGAAGTGCCACACCAAATGTAGAGTAAGCAGTGATTAATCGAGAGTTCAGCCATATGTCGACGGTAGCCGTTACAGTGCCATTGAAGCAACAGCTTATTGGGAACTCAGAAAGCAATAAATACGAATTACTTTGTTCGTGAGTTGTGCTCCCCTGAATATGCAGTTCTTATTTAGTATTCATAGGCTCGATCTTGGGAAGGATGATGACTGGGTCAACTGAAGCAGCATAACTCGGTTTGTCTCACTTGTCCGTGTGAGGTTTAAGTTTCTGTGAGGAAACAGGTAGATCCGTTCACATTTTTTCATAACGTCTTGTTAACACAGGTGATCATGTGCTTTGTCTTTCTCGATTTTCTTCTCCGTCTTGAAAACTGAAGAAATTGTCGAACGAATGGATGGTTTTCAGGAAATTTATACACGTAGCGCGGTTGCCTTTTCTGGCTGCCGTCATACATTGTCCTGCCACACGCCCTACAAGTAGCCTCGTTAGTACAATGGGAGGACCTCTGTCCAAACCTGTGGCACTGAAGACTTCTCGTAGGAGGAAGCTGATAGAGCTTGACATCACACTTATTCTTCATGAAAACTTTCCAGGTAAAACATTTTCATCATAAATTAAGATGAAAGCTCCGGTGTCCATCCCAAGTTTGCTTTGGTTAGGGCGAACAAAATGGACTCCACGTAAATGTAGCTTAGGACTCAGTTCATCTGTTCATCTATAAAATTCAGTGTATCACGTGCAAGGCAAGCTATGTAGGCCAAACTGGTAGGTCCTTTAAAGTACGTTACAAAGAACATAGCCATGCTTTTCGGCTTAATAATTTCGAAAAGTCAGCTGTAGCCACGCATATTTGGGAAACGGGACACCCCATGTTGGAAATAGATCAGGATCTCATTATTTTACATAGCCAGGACAAAGGCAAAAAGCTGGATCTACTCGAACAGTTGGAAATTACGATACATAGCGTGGATAATCAGAACACACTGAATGAACAGCTAACTGGTGATACAAATAACTTTTTCAAACATTTCACTGGTTTCTTTTAGTAACTACATTTTTAGCAATTGGCAGGATACCATCATTTCATGAGGTCCTTGCAACATGTATACGTTATCTGTTCGTATAGAGCCGGCCGGTGTGGCCGTGCGGTTAAAGGCGCTTCAGTCTGGAACCGCGTGACCGCTACGGTCGCAGGTTCGAATCCTGCCTCGGGCATGGATGTGTGTGATGTCCTTAGGTTAGTTACGTTTAAGTAGTTCTAAGTTCTAGGGGACTGATGACCACAGCAGTTAAGTCCCATAGTGCTCAGAGCCATTTGAACCATTTGTTCGTATAGACATCTCTGTGACTTCCTTGTTTACTTGCGCGTGAGCTCACTCGCGTTTCAGTGTCGTGTTTCGTTACGTGGTGTGTGGTATCAACGAAGACGCACGGGCGGTTTACGACGATAGAGGAGAGAGTCATGTGGTTAGATGTTGAACACCATAGGCGACACCATTTTAGAGTTTTTTATATTTTGACGACTATGTGGAGATGCACCTTGGAGGACACGGCTGCAACAAGGGAAGTAGCCACGATGTTTTAATTTTATTATCAGTTTTATTGTGCCTGGTGCATGTTCCATTTTAGCAAGTTTTAACAGGTTCTTTTACTTTTTATTATTCTGATGATGGAAGCTTGACTTACGAAACGCGTCAATCTTAGTGTTTTACACTATAAACAAGTGGTTGAGCCGATAATTTTTTAACCTTGAATTATTGATTGCAGAAATACATAGTAGTAAGTACCTACCGATCATCTGCAGAAAAGTGTGTTACTCTTTTTCCGGTTTATAGGTCGCTTCCAGCATTGCGGAAAGCGAAATCCGACGAGTGTACGAACAGCATCTTTTCTATGTACATAACGGTTAATGAAGTTTAACAGTTCGGCGAAAGAGTCCTAGTTCATCATTAAAAAATTCCTATGGCCGTCTAGTTCTGCTGCACGTTCTCATAGCTCGTTAGTATTGTCGTTTGAGGAACGCCTTGCAAACAACTTTTCGCACTTCGGCGCTTCCTCTTGCATTTGTTTTCGCAACATGTCGCAGATTTCAGTTCCAGTACATAAAAGATGTACGTCATCGAGCGCCGGCATTTTGGCTACGAAGGCAGAGTATTAACTGAAGGTCCCCGGCATAAATATTGTACAATAATATCGTGCCTTTCTTGGCCTCCGAATTTCGAGTTACACAGGGTGTTACAAAAAGGTACGGCCAAACTTTCAGGAAACATCCTCACACTCAAAAAAAGAAAAGATGTTATGTGGAAATGTGTCCGGAAACGCTTAATTTGCATGTTAGAGCTCATTTTAGTTTCGTCAGTATGTACTGTACTTCCTCGAGTCACCGTCAGTTGGCCCAATTGAAGGAAGGTAATGTTGACTTCGGTGCAATCGCGACATCAACATAGATTTTCTGTGAACGTTTGGGCAGGCATTGTTGGTGATGTCTTGGTTGGGCCCCATGTTCTTCCACCTACGCTCAATGGAGCACGTTATCATGATTTCATACGGGAGACTCTACCTGTGCTGCTAGAACATGTGCCTTTACAAGTACGACACAACATGTGGTTCATGCACGATGGAGCTCCTGCACATTTCAGTCGAAATGTTCGTACGGTTCTCAACAACAGATTCGGTGACCGATGGAATGGTAGAGGCGGACCAATTCCATGGCTTCCACGCTCTCCTGACCTCAACCCTCTTGACTTTCATTTATGGGGCATTTGAAAGGTCTTGTCTACGCAACCCCGGCACCAAATGTAGAGACTCTTCGTGCTCGTATTGTGGATGGCTGTGATACAATACGCCATTCTACAGGGCTGCATCAGCGCATCAGGGATTCCAATGCGACGGAGGGTAGATGCATGTATCCTCGCTAACGGAGGACATTTTGAACGTTTCCTGTAACAAAGTGTTTGAAGTCACGCTGGTACGATCTGTTGCTGTGTGTTTCCATTCCATGATTAATTTGATTTGAAGTAATGAAATGAGCTCTAACATGGAAAGAAAGCGTTTCCGGACCCATGTCCACATAACATATTTTCTTTCTTTGTGTGTGAGGAATGTTTCCTGAAAGTTTGGCCATACCTTTTTTGTAACACTCTGTATATCTGACTATGGTTTGTTATCACTGAATAGGAAACATTACACGCAAAGTTATTGTCACTGGGTTACTAATGTGATGACAACAAAGTGATATAATAGGATTTCAAATAAAAATGGTTCAAATGGCTCTGAGCTCTATAGGACTTAACACGTGAGGTCATCAGTCCCCTAGAACTTAGAACTACTTAAACCCAACTGACCTAAGAACATCACACACATTCATGCCCGAGGCAGGATTCGAACCTGAGTCCGTAGCTGTCTCAAGGATCCAGACTTAAGCGCGTACAACCGCTCGGCCACACCTACCGGCCATTTCAAATACTACTTTTGATAATACCAGCCACTTTTCATATTAATTGGAATCACGCTATTTGGAACATGTAGGCATTTGTTCAGTCATTTCACAAAAAACATCAGTCTCATATAATGGTAACAGTGTCTCTGCAACATTGGAGATACAGTGCAGACATAGCTGATCCCCGTAGTCTGAACTGTGATATTTCCGATATTGTATAATCTGCGAGTCTTACACCGGTTATCAACGCACGTTCTATGTTGGCTAATTAGCGCTGTGCTGCAATATTCACTGTTCTCTACATGCCTGTCTGTAGCAGACTACACAGTGTAGTGTCTATAATGGCGCTGTATGCTGAATCTAGCAGCAACTTTTGGATGCTTCTGAACCGTTGATTGAATGAAATTATGTCTGACGCCCCAACGCTCTTTTAGACTACACTGTCACATTAATGCGACAATTTGTCAAAATACTGTTCGGCTTGTACGGGTGCTCTTGAGGGAGTCGGCTCTCGCCTTTCGGTCAGAGTAGGTTACAAGACTGAGCTCTCGCTGCTCTTGACATCCAGCCTTCCGTTGGCTGTCTAATATACTTTTATTTAATTGTAACTGTTTGACGAAGTTGCTGAAGTTTCGACTTCAACGTAACTTTCTGAGTACAGTTGGCAATTGAGTGTTCTGCGTGCAAGCGGCCTATGTTGTCTGTCTTGAGCAGTTTTGGCTGAAGTTGACTGTATCAGAGTTACAGTTTGCTTCGCTTGTTAAAATCAATCACTGTACCGTCAGTGATTGTGTGGCGAGCCTTCTTTGTCTCCCTCAGAGGCGCAATTGTATTGCTAGGAAGTCTTTAGTCTGGAGCAACCAGACCAGAATAATTAGTTTCGGGCTATACTCGCGACATTATCATCACCACGACGGGACGTCGGAGCAACCAGCCATCGCCTCCGGTACGCCAGATCGTGTTCTTGCAGTTAAGAAGACAGTTTGGTAATGTATGTCCGCTGCACCGGCTGATAGGAATTTTCCTAGGTGATAATCAGAGCTAAGCAGAGCATGCCTGTTCGTCTTTTTCTAACTTTGTTCTGTCTTGGGTGTTCATTGTCTGAATTCTCACTACTGTAGCAGCAATTAATGTTGGGTTGGCTGTGTGTTTCTCTTAAGATCTGAGTTGCAAGGAATTGGCTCCACATACCACTTCGTCATAAATGTCACAATCTAGTTTAGGGACAACTTCACCTTCACAGCATTTATTTGAGTATCCAATTTGAGCCGATTTGATGTGTTGTAAAATGTTTCATGTGTTTTGTTTATTATTTTGATTTTAGTCATAATAAATCATTTTGTTATTTTGGACAGAACTTTCATTCTGTTAATCGGTAGAGCAACCCTTTCATTTCTCACTATGTTAATGAAACTTTCCTTTATTTACCTTATTTATCAAATTAAATTATTGCAGGTGCCAAACTCTTTTCTACTCCACTTGCAGGGTCGATTACAGTCAGTTCGCGTTTCTTTTTAATCCATGTGCAACAGCATAAGTCGGAGTTAGTATAGGGGGGGCTTAGGGCATCCTTTATATATGAAGATTCTAGAAGAATTTAGTGTTAAATACAGTGCTAGCCCCGGCACCTCGCATAAAATGGCGACCCTTAGCCTCGTATTTTTCCTGTGAATCGCTAATAAGCAAGCAGTATTATCAGTAGGAACACTCAAAAGTTTTTACTTAAATTTTTATTGATTAATACCCAAGTTTTTCTGTTAGTTTCGCTTTTAATTTTTAAGTAGCGGCGCATGATTACAGTTTTTTTTCAGTGTATATATTTTTTTGTTCATTGTTTTTCGTGTTTCGTTGATGTGGTGTCCGTACCACATCGCACTTTGTCGGATTTGTGTGCGGTTTCTGTACCACATCAAATTGTACTTGTAATTACAGCGTTGGAACAGCGATGTTGAAATTTTATGTTTACGTGTAAAAATACAGGGAGTAGAATATTTTTATCGTGTATTTTAGATAAATTTTGTTTCTCATGAATGATCACGAGAAGTAAGGCACGACTATTAGTGAGCGAAGCTAAAACAAAAGTGGATACTATAATGGATAAGGGGTACGTTACTGACGGGGATAGGTTCGGAGATGAGATGGGCACATTTTTAGCAGGACATGACGACAGGGACATTGATGAGGACGGTGATTTGGACGCGATCTTAGAGCAACGTCGCGGCATGATTATGATAGTGAGGTAGAAGATGAACCAGAGACAGGCACACAGGTCGAGACGGCAGCAGAAGTTTATAATCAAACGAACGAGAGCAGACAGGGGCCAGCTCGGTCACGTCAGAGCTCTATAGCCCAGGTGTCCAGAGTTACATCGCCCACGTGTGACGATGATCAATAAGATGACATTAACCCAATACTGAGCTTCCTACGATGAATGAAAGAAGAAGCTGACGAACAACGTAAGAAGGAGAAGGAAGAAGCGGACGAACGGCGTAAGAACGACACTCAGACTATAATTTCGCATGTAGGAGAAATTCGTGGGGAGTTACTAACAATAAAGAAAGAATGTGGAGAAGTAAAACAAATGTCAATGGCTGCACAAAAAGTAGCAGGCCAGGCCAAAACGGCAGCTATAGGGGCAATGAAAGTCGCGGAAGCAACTTCTAAACTCGCAGGGTGCTTGCGACGTACAACACAATCCCACTCAAAATCCCTAGCGTTCTTAAAAACTCAAGGTAATATCGCGGTTGCGAACACCACGAAACGAATGGAAGAAGTAGAGAGTCGGATAGCAAAATTAGAGCAAAACGGGCACACGAGCACTGCGCGTTCGGATACCAATGATGGAATACACAGAATTGTGTCTCCGAGGAAAAGCCCGCCGTGCTCTAGCCCAATGATCGAGTGCGGAACTAACAATGCACACGCAGAAACAGCGAGTAATAGCTCCAATAATTATAGCCCACTTAGGAGAGGAATTCTGCGTGCCACTTCCACTGTGATACAGAGGTAGCACATCACAGTTATCAGCAAGATAGATCAGGACACTCAGCAGACGTGCAAGTATCGGATACGAGTGACGACACCAGTGCGAGGATCAGGCAGGATTTTGATCACAATCATTTAATGTCGATACTAAAATTCCAGAAGTTCAAAGAAAATGGAGGATCGATGAATCCGAAGATCTGGGTGATGCAGTTTACAAATTCATTACCCACATCATGGCCAACCCAGGCAAAATTAGAATTCATGTGTGGACACATCGAAGGCCAAGCCGCGGAAAAGATGCGGGGTGTGGCAGCGACGTGTCGAACTTATCAGGAATTTGTTGGTGCATTCCTGCGGACCTACTGGTCAAAGGAAACGCATGACAGGATTAAAGAGGAAATAATATTTTGTCCTGAACTGGAAGTGTCCGGCCATAGGAGCGCAACCAAATTTCTTGATGATTTACTCAAGAAGATTGAATTTTTAGATAGTCCGTATAGCAACGGAGAAATCATTAAATTTTGCTTTTCCAAATTGCCAGTTAGGTACCAACAGACACTTGTCGGGAAGTGTGGATCTACATAGAAGCATTCAAGAGTCTATTGCGTGAACTCGAAGTAGTCTTTGATAAACAAGACGCAAAGGACAGGAAGAAGGGGCAAAGTAACAAATACCACGGGCCAGGAAGGGAAGACGACAACAGATCGCATAATCGCACTGGTCAGTTAGGAAACCAGGGTTACGGGAGTCACGGTTACGCTGTTCAAGGTTATGGAAACCAGAGACACGGAAACCAGAACGTTAGCGAACAGGTTCAATCTAGACAATGAATCTGGGATAGGAGGAATAACGAACGGCAAAGCGACCGTAATTGGAGAGAGCGAAACCAAGGACAACACTGGAGCCAGGAGATTAGATCCGCAAATCCTAAAGCACGTCAGAGGAGGGAGAGCTTAACAAAAGATTGACGCCAGACTAGTGCAAACACAGGCCGCCGGAATTTTGCACGTAATCTCGGATCTGGCCAACTACGGATGATAAATTACGAAGATTTATCAGAAATCCTGCTCTAAGAACATAAAACAACTCCTCGACAGGATCGGCAGCTCTTATAACAGTAGCAATAGCTGAAAAGAGTATGAAGGCGATAATAGATAGTGGAAGCTACATAACAGCGATATCTGAGGCAGCATACAAGAGGTGCTCTCAGGAGGTGGACTGACCTGTCCTATCGGTTAAGAAAACCAAAATAAAAGGGGCATTAGCGGATAAATGTACGGAGGTCACCCCACAAACAAGACTGGAATTCTCCTGCCAAGGACACAAAATAGAGTCTAACTTCCACCGAAATTATGCCAATGACACTGAATGGTGGTATGCATCCCTGAACACCTAATAAACAAGATTATATGGCATACTCACCTCAGCTATGGACACTTCGGACCACGCAAGTGCAATCTCAAGCTAAGGACCATGCGTTACTTTCGAAACCTGGAGCGTCGAATTCGGAGGGTACTGTCGGTGTGTAAAGACTGCCAAAAGGCTAAGCACACCACTGTGAGCATGCAGGCACCATTATACCCAATCGTACCGACCAAATTAAGACAATTAGCAGCAACAGATTTGATGGGACCTTTGCCAAGAACAAGAAGAGGATATACTTACGTATTAGTGTTTGTTGAACTGACGTCCAAATACGTTACCTTTACGGCACTGAAGTGGGCGACAGGACGAACTGTATCACGAGCCCTAATCCGGGATTTCCTATCACAGGTTGGTCATGTGAGTAGAATTATTTCTGATAACGGGCCACAGTTTAAGTCAAAAACATGGAAGGAGACGTTTCGTCGATGTAAAATTGATCCCATTTTTATATCTTCACACCATCCGAGCTCGAATGCTGCAGAACGGGTTATTAAGGAACTCGAAAACTTGTGCCGGTTGTACTGTAACAAACAGCACACGACATGGGACGTTTTCCTTAAAGACTTCCAGGAGGTGATCAATGAGGCACCCCATGGGATAACATAATTGGCACCCATTACAGTACTGAAAAACCGGATTCCTAAGGACTTGATAACCGAAGTCGTAAACTTCCCACCAAGGGCGCGAACGCAGCACCGAGCCATAGTGGATTTGGCTCTCAAGAGGATACGGGCTGCAGCAGAGGTCAGGAAGAGACGTGCCGACAGGGGAGCTCGTCTACGACACTTCCAAATTGGACAAAGGGTGCTCTTGGAGTCTTACCGAGTCTCTAACAAACAAAAAATGAAATGCCAAAAATTCTATTCTGTTTACAACGGCCCGTACCGTATAAGGAGAGCAGCTCACCACAATGCTTATGAATTGGAGACGCTGAAAGGAAAGAAGTCCATAGGACTCCACCACGTCTCTCACATAAAGAAGTTCGTGGAATAGTAGTAGTGTAAGTGGTGTACATAGTAGAATGGGCAAATACATGAACCTCGCTATAGTAGTAGTGTAAGTGGTGTACGTAGTAGAATAGGCAAATATATGAACCTTTCTTCGGGGCACAATAATAGTTGCATTAATAGATTAAGATTGCTAAAGTATTAACATGCTGCGTTGTCTCGCATAAGAATTTATTGCTGCTATCCTTTTTTGTTTAAGTTCGCGACTTCCAATGTCGATGGAGTAGGAGACACTACCTTTCCATTAGCGATGTTTTTGTACTTTCCTGTCTGGTGTCCATGTTGAGGGATAATGATGAGTGAGGAGATGTCGCACAAACGGGCGCATACAAGAACGTGCTCTTAAAAGCGTTCTGAGAAGTCGTGATACGCTCCATAGCGGCCACAACCAGTTCGTGAGACGTTCATACCAATGCTTGCAGGCACGCGTCAGTGCACTGCAAGATTGTGGTATATTGCGTGATTTCGAGGATGAATATGGGCAGTATAGTTTTTACAGTGATGCGCCAGCGTCGTTGTCTTGTAAGTCGGTGTGAACCTGTGAGCGTTTGACTCCAATGGTGCCCTAGACGGTAGAAATGCGGGCATAAAGCCTACCATGCCAATGTGCTGGGTGGGGATTTAGCGTGCTGCTTGTGACTGTCACAGATGAATATCCAAGGAATTATACTTGGAGATTGGTGACATACTGTGTAGCTGGTGTGTGTTGGGCGACGGAATCCTCAACAGGAACCAGTCCTGGCTTGGTCATATTACATTGCCTCTGGAAAGGGGCGCTTTGATCGCGAAAACCGCATCACATAGAAAAAGAAGTTGCAACTATAAATTTACTGTCTTAGCCATGGCTAACCCAGTCTCTGGAGTTTCAGTGAGGTGTAGTGAGAACTCGGAGGCCATGTCGTACGGCGCGCACATCGCTGTCGTCAATAGCGGCGAGCAGCGAGACATCTCAGCGTAACAGGAATTATGATAGAGTATTGTACAACGTAAAAAAAAAGGTGCGATATACTAGGATAAGTTAAACCGTAGGATTTAGCAATAACTAGATTAATATTATTGGGGTTTTCTACCACAAGTAGGAATGTTTGGCGCGCGCCTGTTGGGATGTTATATTTCAGGTCATCAAATCACAGACCCGAGATGGAGGGACGAACGGCGAGCGAACGTAGAATAGTTGCATGTTCTTTATAGCTCAGTAAAACTTCAGCCTGCATAATAACATAATTTATTCAGAAGACATAGAATGTAGATCGTTGGCATATGGTAGTTAATTCTTGAGCATGTCTACTGTCGATCTATATAAGTAATAGTAATATTGGTGCGGGCCCGCACATTTAGTTGTTCATCCAGTATAGCGTCACACACCATGTACAGTAGTGAGATCGGTCTCTACACAAATATCAAGATAGATTATTTCCATGTCTAGATTAGATATACCAAGATTTTGTTATAATGATTGCTGTATATTGATAACTATAAAATTAAAATAAGAGAGTCTGAAATGACAGACCATCAATGTATCGTTATGTAAATTTATTGTAACATAGAAGGTCATGGGAAAAAGTTAGGCATAAGATTTTTGTCAGAACTGTGCAGAGGACGGGAATCGTGGCAATGCAGAGGACAGGCAGAGCAAAAACAAGAGGCCATCGGCTACCTGCAAGAAGGGGAGCGTCAGCGCGCCACCTGACGAGAAGGGTGCGGCAGCGTCCGGTCCTACAAGCTGACAGTCACCGGGCCGTATACCTGAAGGATTAGGTGGCAGACAGCCCTCGCCGGGCCACAAGCGCAAGTTTCGCTGGCCGTTGACACTGACACGCGACCAGCACGCAACAGCCAGCTAGCTCTCCGGACGCGCAGCCGTTTGGAGGGATTCCCTGTGGCAGACCACGTTGTCGTGAGTACACGAAGATCACATAAGGTGTCAGAACCTGCGCCTCATGTGCCTCAGGACAGAAAGGGACGCTATATAATCACCTATTTGAGTGTTTACAACTCACTAGCATTGGCCGATCTGCGTACACAAATCAGTATCGTGCCACAAACTCTAACAAATGAATTGTTTCAATTCTAACTTCTCCTTTCACTTAGAGAGCAGTTGTAGCAATCGTCGCTCCTAGTTCGATCCTGTCTGGATCACTTCACACACTTGTGGAGTCACTCCACGTGCCCTCGTCGAACTGCAATATTGGGAAACGTAAAGTACTGTATAGGGAGAGAAGAGACCTGGACTAGTGATGCATCCCAACTAGTAGACCTCAGAGACAATTAATCTACGTGAGGAGAGCCTATCACTATGTCTTCCTACCGTACTGCCGTGATCATATGCGTGGGTCTTGCTGCAATCTCAACAGCGTACTGCAGATGCTTCAGCACACCCTATTGCTGTTGCAACAACGTAGCAACAACAGCCAACGTTTAGCCCTATGTGATGTCAGTACTGTGGCCCCATCCCAAAAGACCCCCTCCGATGCTCAAGACATGGAACCACGTGCAACAATGCATATGACTCAACATACCAACCCCCTCAGAGAAACTAACGAATTTGTGAAGTGCTTCGAACAGTTCCAACAATGTGATTTAGTGCCTCATTCTCAGCACAGTCGTGAACATTGTGCAATGTGCAAGCACAACTTGACACCCCATGAACCTTGTTTTTTTTCTTAAATTTCTTTCTTTAGTGTTGTTTTCGTAATGTATGTTATACCTTGTATGTGTTTGTGAATTTGCACTGTAATTCTTATGTAAGTGATAGAGTAGGACTCACAAATTACAAATTACTGTATTGTTCTCTACACCATGTTTTTTTTTTTTTATTTCTGAATTTTTTTGTTGTGTGTATGCAAACAGTGTGCCTGAAGCCCCAATAAACTGAAGCAGATACCACCACTGTCATTGTGAATGAACCATCAGTTCAGGGAACATTTTGTAAAGGTTATTCTTGCTGCAGGGAGACAGAATGAATCGGAGGTTGTAATTAGATTCTGAAAGCTCACAAAGAGATTATTAACTTAAATATTATCATGTGTGATTGAGTTCAGGTTAGTTTAATGATTGAAAGTGTTGTAACATCTTGGGCATTTAATTGCGGAGCACTTCAACTCTGATCGTAAAGAATAAACAGCTCCATATTTGGCTCACATTCCCGGGCCATATTTAGAGCGTGAATTTCTGTGTGAATCGGTGTTTGGAAGGGGCTCCCTGGGTATGGATGTGTGATGTGAGGGTTAGAGTTCCATATTAAGAAGGTGAAATTGGCTACATCATAAATAATCCTCCCTCTATGAGCTGCATTTTTCACTTGCAGTGATTTTTTTTTTTATAGAGTGCGGCATGTGGAGTTAGTTTGCAAGATTGTTCTTGGGCGATTGACTCACTACCTTGCTCCTAACTGAGCCACCCGCTCACCAATTACAATCTAAAATGGTGTAGGGGCTATGAGAGGTGGCAGAAACCCCCTCTCATATTTCTATCTTAGTCTGAGTAATTCGATCTTCCTCTCTAATTGCATGCAGTGAAAAGTCGCTATTCCTTCACACGCGTACTTCCCACACAGCGTCTCTCGTCACCCGGGTGGTCCGGTGACAGGCGGGCGCTCCTGATCTTGAGAGGGTTAAGCCGACGGGTGAGAGGGAGTCGAGTGAATGCTTTCCAGACGCCGACATTGTCAAAAGACACGCCCGCAGGGGCCAGAAGGAGCGGCTGGGCTAGAGATTCCGTTACTTCGCAGAAACGTAGCGAAAACGCTTTATGGCGGGCTACCAGCGAGGCGTGGGAATGACTTGTGTTCCCAGGCAGTTCCCGTGATTTCTGCAAAAACGTAATTGTGATTGTCTTGCTCAGGGCATAGCTCCGTGACATAGCAAAATCGGCGCAAAAATTGGTGCCAAGAATCTCCATCGGTAGAATGGTAGTGCTTCGGCACTAGAGTGGAATTTTCCGCCAGTTTTCGAGTTGCTGATTGGAACGTTTAACCACGGCCACTGTCGTGGGGGCGGGAGTGTTCTGTGTTCGGCTTGTACGGGTGCTCTTGAGGGAATCGGCTCTCGCCTTTCGGTCGGAGTAGGTTACAAGACTGAGCTCTCGCTGCTCTTGACAGCCTGCCTTCCATTGGCTGTCTAATATACTTTTATTAAATTGTAACTGTTTGACGAAGTTGCTGAAGTTTCGACTTCAACGTAACTTTCCGAGTACAGTTGGCAATTGAGCGTTCTGCGTACAAGCGGCCTATGTTGTCTGTCTTGAGCAGTTTTGGCTAAAGTTGACTGTATCAGAGTTACAGTGTGACTTCGTTTGTTAACATCAATCACTGTACCGTCAGTGATTGTGTGGCGAGCCTTCTTCGTCTCCCTCAGAGGCGCATTTATACTGCTAGGAAGTTTTTAGTCTGGAGCAACCAGACAAGGATAATTAGTTTCGGGCTATACTCGCGACATTATCATCACCACGAAGGGACGTCGAAGCAACCAGCCATCGCCTCCGGTACGCCAGATCGTGTTCTTGCAGTTAAGAAGACAGTTTGGTAATATTTGTCCACTGCACTGGCTGATAGGTAGTTTCCTAGGTGATAATCAGAGCTAAGCAGAGCATGCCTGTTCGTCTTTTTCTAACTTTGTTCTGTCTTGCGTGTTCATTGTCTGAATTCTCACTACTGTAGCAGCAATTAATGTTGGGTTGGCTGAGCGTTTCTCTTAAGATCTGAGTTGCAAGGAATTGGCTCCACATACCACTTCGTCATAAATGGCACAATCTAGTGTAGGGACAACTTCACCTTCACAGCTTTTATTTGAGTATCCAAATTGAGCCGATTTGATGTATTGTAAAATGTTTCATATGTTTTGTTTATTATTTTTATTTTAGTCATAATACACTCCTGGAAATGGAAAAAAGAACACATTGACACCGGTGTGTCAGACCCACCATACTTGCTCCGGACACTGCGAGAGGGCTGTACAAGTAATGATCACACGCACGGCACTGCGGACACACCAGGAACCGCGGTGTTGGCCGTCGAATGGTGCTAGCTGCGCAGCATTTGTGCACCGCCGCCGTCAGTGTGAGCCAGGTTGCTGTGGTATACGGAGCTCCATCGCAGTCTTTAACACTGGTAGCATGCCGCGACAGCGTGGACGTGAACTGTATGTGCAGTTGACGGACTTTGAGCAAGGGCGTATAGTGGGCATGCGGGAGGCCGGGTGGACGTACCGCCGAATCGCTCAACACGTGGGGCGTGAGGTCTCCACAGTACATCGATGTTGTCGCCAGTGGTCGGCGGAAGCTGCACGTGCCCGTCGACCTGGGACCGGACCGCAGCGACGCACGGATGCACGCCAAGACCGTAGGATCCTACGCAGTGCCGTAGGGGACCGCACCGCCACATCCCAGCAAATTAGGGACACTGTTGCTTCTGGGGTATCGGCGAGGACCATTCCCAACCGTCTCCATGAAGCTGGGCTACGGTCCCGCACACCGTTAGGCCGTCTTCCGCTCACGCCCCAACATCGTGCAGCCCGCCTCCAGTTGTGTAGCGACAGGCGTGAATGGAGGGACGAATGGAGACGTGTCGTCTTCAGCGATGAGAGTCGCTTCTGCCTTGGTGCCAATGATGGTCGTATGCGTGTTTGGCGCCGTGCAGGTGAGCGCCACAATCAGGACTGCATACGACCGAGGCACACAGGGCCAACACCCGGCATCATGGTGTGGGGAACGATCTCCTACACTGGCCGTACACCACTGGTGATCGTCGAGGGGACACTGAATAGTGCACGGTACATGCAAACCGTCATCGAACCCATCGTTCTACCATTCCTAGACCGGCAAGGGAACTTGCTGTTCCAACAGGACAATGTACGTCCGCATGTATCCCGTGCCACCCAACGTGCTCTAGAAGGTGTAAGTCAACTACCCTGGCCAGCAAGATCTCCGGATCTGTCCCCCATTGAGCATGTTTGGGACTGGATGAAGCGTCGTCTCACGCGGTCTGCACGTCCAGCACGAACGCTGGTCCAACTGAGGCTCCAGGTGGGAATGGCATGGCAAGCCGTTCCACAGGACTACATCCAGCATCTCTACGATCGTCTCCATGGGAGAATAGCAGCCTGCATTGCTGCGAAAGGTGGAGATACACTGTACTAGTGCCGACATTGTGCATGCTCTGTTGCCTGTGTCTATGTGCCTGTGGTTCTGTTAGTGTGATCATGTGATGTATCTGACCCCAGGAATGTGTCAATAACGTTTCCCCTTCCTGGGACAATGAATTCACGGTGTTCTTATTTCAATTTCCAGGAGTGTAAATCATTTTGTTATTTTGGACAGAACTTTCATTCTGTTAATCGGTAGAGCAACCCTTTCATTTCTCACTACGTTAATGAAACTTTCCTTTATTTACCTTATTTATCAAATTAAATTATTGCAGGTGCCAAACTCTTTTCTACTCCACTTCCTGGGTCGGTTACAGTCAATTCACGTTTCCTTTTAATCCATGTGCAACAGCAAAAGTCGGAGTTAGAATAGGGGGGGCTTAGGGCATCCTTTATATATGAAGATTCTAGAAGAATTTAGTGTTAAATACAGTGCTAGCCCCGGCACCTCGCATGGTTACTTGATTAACACATCTACATCTACATCTACATACATACTCAGCAATCCACCATACGGTGGGTGGCGGAGGGTACCTCGTACAACAACTAGCATCTTCTCTCCCTGTTCCACTCCCAAACTGAACGAGGGAAAAATGACTGCCTATATGCCTCTGTACGAGCTCTAATCTCTCTTATCTTATCTTCGCGGTCTTTCCGCGAAATGTAAGTTGGCGGCAGTAAAACTGTACTGCAGCCAGCCTCAACTGCTGGTTCTCTAAATTTCCTCAGTAGCGATTCACGAAAAGTACGCCTCCTTTCCTCTATAGACTCCCACCCGAGTTCCTGAAGCATTTCCGTAACACCTACGTGATGATCAAACCTACCAGTAACAAATCTAGCAGCCCGTCTCTGAATTGATCCTATGTCTTCCCTCAATCCGACCTGACAGGTATCTCAAACACTCGATCAGTACTGAAGAATAGGTCGTATTAGTGTTTTATAAGTGGTCTCCTTTACTGATGAACCACATCTTCCCAAAATTCTACTAATGAACCGAAGACGATTATCTGCTTTCCCCAAAACAAAACTCCCATTACATGCTTGACCCATTTCATATCGCTCTGCAATTTTACGCCCAAATATTTAATCGATGTGATTGTGTCAAGCGCTACACTACTAATGGAGTATTCAAACATTACAGGATTCATTTTCCTATTCATCTGCATTAATTTACATTTATCTATATTTAGAGTTAGCTGCCATTCTTTACACCAATCACAAATCCTGTCCAAGTCATCTTGTATCCTCCTACAGTCACTCAACGACGACACCTTCCCGTGCACCACAGCATCATCAGCAACAGCCGCACATTGCTGTCCAACAGATCATTTATGTAGATAGAAAACGACAGCGGACCTACCACACTTCCGTGGGGCAATCCAGATGATACCCTCACCTCCGATGAACACTCACCATCGAGTACAACGTACTGGGTTCTATTACTTAAGAAGTCTTCGAGCCACTCACATACTTGAGAACCAATCCCATATGCTCGTACCTTAGTTACGAGTCTTCAGTGGGGCACCGAGTCAAACGCTTTCCTGAAGTCAAGGAATATGGCATCCGTCTGATACCCTTCAACCATGGTTCGCGAGATATCATGTGAAAAAAGGGCGAGTTGCGTTTCGCAGGAGCGATGCTTTCTAAAGCCGTGCTGATGCATGGACAGCAACTTCTCTGTCTCGAGGAAATTCATTATATTCGAACTGACAATATGTTCGAGAGTTCTGCAACAAACCGAAGTTAGGGATATTGGTCTGTAATTCTGAGGATCCGTCCTTCTTCCATTTCTTATATACAGGCTCCACCTGCGCTTTTTTCCAGTCGCTCGGGACTTTACGTTGGGCAAGAAATTCGCGATAAATGCAAGCTAAGTAAGGAGCCAATGCAGTAGAGGTCTCTCTGTAAAGCCGAAATGGAATCCCACTTCTATTCAGCCACACACACTTCTGCAGCCATTGTTCAGTCCCGTCATCTACGTCCTGTAGTGCACGCAGTTGCCTTGGGCGCGATTTTACAAAGCACGGTGTACTTTAACCACGAAGCTACGTGAACTGTTTACAAAATTAGCCTTTTCGGATATATTTCCCCTCCTGGCCCGAAAGCCAATGATTATGCCGTTTTCGAAGTCGGATAAATCGTTCTCTTTCCGCATTATGTCAACTACTGCACTGTGGTCAGTGTCAAAGTGACTCGCTTCATATATCCTCCACTGCTAGAGCTGCTGGCTGCCATCTGTGAATGGTTATTGCACGTTAACGTCGAAAATCCGCAGAGTCAACATTAATGTGACTAGACCCTGTATATATATGCAAGATATTCATCAAGAAGTGATACGTCAGGTACTAACATGAAGCAGATTTGTGTACTTTGCCCAGATGAGTGTGTTGAGTCTAATGATGATTCAAATGATGCAGCCTAATGACGCCTTGATACTAACCCTCTCAGAGACATATATGATTTTTGTGTAACTATACGCAAAAATAATCTGAGTGCATTAAATATATTTACACCTTTTGCAAATCCTTCGGCACAAGAAGGATGAGTCCCATTCGGTTCTGTTGTCAAGAAGAATTGGCCTCTGAAGCCGACAGTTAGAAAAGTATGCATCTTTTCTGCCAAAAGTCAGACACTGGGTTGCACCAGCTGAAGTTGTTCTATCTATGACGTCCAAACGTTGCCTCTATATCGGCGTATGGTGCCAGTACAGACACGATAGTCAGCTGCCTGTTACAGACAGGTCAATAGCGAACGGTGAACATGGCGATACGCCGCGAATTAACCGACTTCGAACGCGGCTTGATAATCGGTGCAAGACGCGTGGATTATACAATACCGGATATAACACAGTTCAGATTACTGGCCGGCCGCTGTGGCCGAGCGGTTCTAGGCGCTTCAGTCCGGAACCACGCTGCTGCTACGGTCACCGGTTCGAATCCTGCCTCGGGCATGGATGTGTGTGATGTCCTTAGGTTAGTTAGGTTTAAGTACTAAGTCTAGGGCACTGATGACTCAGATGTTAAGTCCCATAGTGCTTACAGCCATTTTTGAGCAGATTACTGAGATCAGCTATGTCTCTACTGGATCTCGAATGTCACAGAGATACTGTTTCCGCACGCATAAACTGCCACACAGAATGACCCAAGTGACAAGTGGACATAGCGTACCCTCCACAGAGCCAAACAGGATGGTAAGAGTCTACTATGAGACAGAACGCCGCTGACTGAATGTGGGGCTTCAAGCACCAGTTCATACCATGACTATAGAGAGACTGATGTGGGGCATAGGATTCTGTCACCTATGATCGGCAACACACCTGGCGCCTCCCCATGACTTTTGGATGCTTAGTCTACATCTAAAGGGCACTGATGACCTCAGATGTCAAGTCCCATAGTGCTCAGAGCCATTTGAACCATTTGAACCTCTACATCTAAATGATCTATGTTAATGGGAGATCTGATATCTGTCCATGAGGTAAGATTTAGGGCAACAGTTTTGCTGAGTGAGTGAGATATATATTGTAGTGTGTGGAAGAGGCAATGTAATTGCCACTGAGAAACAGGTAGAGCACGAACTAGTATGGCACACTTCGTCACCAGGCATGATGACATGGTGTAACGCACTTCCGCCACGTCTCGGTACTTTTGTTCTGTCATCACTAGTTAGATTGTCTGCAGTAAACGCCTGGCATAACCTGAGCCTGGCGGCGAACTGTGTGTAACAGCAGCTGAAACTGCTTTTCTGCACGGTGCTGTGTAGCATATACAGCAGTGACCAACTTTACTAAAAGCCCGACTGCTACCTGGTAACAAAAGGCATTGCAGCACTAACGTCACAAGACATCTGTCAATATTCCGTTTGTTGTAACACCAATAGGCAAAATCTGGGAAAATGAACCTGAGGTACTTTGTAACTCTATGGACGTATACGTCAGTCTGTTAATCCAAACTTTTCTTCGTGGCTGTCTGTATGTGGTCGTAAGTATAACAACCTCTCAAGAAAAAGACAGACAAATATATTATATTAAACGTTCTTCACACTATGTTTTCAAAAAGAAATATTTCGTGTCTTGTGACGACTAGACGCGATAATATAGTTGAACGCAACAGTCAAACATTCTGACATGCCGTGTTTAGTATTTTTCTCCTCGAGTATATCTGATAACTTTTCATATTTTGTTACGTGTGCTTGTGTGGAGCACACGCAAGAGAAATGGGAGATTGCAGCATGTAGAGCTTCTTACAGGAAATGTACAGTACGTAATGTCATAGTAAGGCATGGTAAAACTGCAAAGCCGTAACAGAGGTGCAGAAATGAAATGTATTTGTAATCACCAATAGAAAGTGATCTTAATCTCCGGAATGAGCTATTAAATTGAAAAGAAAAATAGTGTGACTTTGTTTCAGGTGACTTAGTTCGACTGCTATCCATGATAACTGCGTATTTCACTTCAAATATTCAAAATAATCAGAGAAAAAGAATTTCTGATACTTTATATTGACATGTACAGTAACATTTTTGTCCCGCATTTGTCATATGCCCTAAATTAACTGAGGCATCTTTTATTGACATGTGATTGAGGTTGCGGTATGAGATAATAGGCTACATCTTACCCTAACTGTTACAGCATCTTCAGAAAACTGAATAACATGTGAAATCGAATCACATTTTAAATCAGTGACCAGTAAAGCAGTGTCATATCTACAACGTATCGACAAAAAAAAAAAAAAAAAAAAAAAAAAAAATAGTTTTGCATCTAATTTTGTATTTCTAGGAATACGACTAGCGTTAGACGTCTGTATCCATCTGTGCAGAATGGCTATCCCGTTTGCGTACTCCAGCAGTCATAACAGTAAAATCTGTTTCAGTCGAATGTTCAAATCTAATATATTTCAATGTCTCATACAAATGTTAACACGTTGGTAAATTTTGGTGCAAGCGTAACCTAAACGTAATTCACATGCTACTGAAAATAACCGATAAATCAAAATCTGTTTGGCTATTAAGTATATTATGCGAATATCCTAGTGCTATAATGTAAAATATTCATCATCAAGATACAAATATAACAACCATTTATGGTGAAACATATTAGTCTTCAACTAGTAAAAAGTCGTAATCATGCTGCTGTAACGCCACAGTTTCAAGCATTTTGCTGTCTTTTAAATAATTAACAAATTATTAATGAGCAGATATTGTTTATCTTACCTGTCACATGAACCGTCATTCTTCGCGTATTAGCCTGCGTTCTATAATTCCACCTGCGTAAACTACACTGAAAAAACCTGTCTGAAAATGTTGTGGTAATTTCTTTGCAAATTGTGTTTTCGTCCTTAGACACACAAGTAGAGCAGTTTCAATGTTACACTAAACAGGTATGATTAAACTACAATGAACTTTTTAAACAGTACTTGAAACAGTCACGAGTATCGAATTCTGGTACTTTTCTTTTAATTCCTGGAGAAAACAATCTACTGAAGTATACTGATTACAGTAAAAATTTTTGTCTGCGCTATGGCGGAAAACTGTAACTGTTTATGAACAAAGTCCACATTGTTGTACTACAGACTTAGCACATCACCTGCGCAAGAGTTGCTAAAGAAACGTGCACGTTTTAACAAACTAAAGTTTCAATAGAGGCCTATGTTACAAATCCCAGAAGTATTGCAAAATGCAAATAGATAAGAATACTAACACTTTTTTCACGGGTATACTGAATCAGACCTGAAGAATATACCAAGTCAACTGTGGAGTTTATAATATTTTCCCAGCACATTTTATTACAGGTAGAGGCAAAATCATCACACTAACTGCAAAGCACTAACATGAACTGTATTATGTGCCCAATTATGTGTGAAATAACACTGAAAACTGGTAGAATCTACTGTGATACAATATTTTGCCGTGACACTTTCCAATTAAGAACAAACAGTCATATGGTAACCAGAAAACTTAATTATGAGACAATCAAGGTGGAGCAAGGAGACAGGCTTTCAAATAAGACATCAGTTACATAAAAAATAAGAATGACAACAATTAAAAAAGCTACAAAAAAGTGAAAAATATGTAACAAATAAGAATCCAGGTATAATTTATGAAGTCCAACTATTTGCAACAATGACATTCCACTGAAAAACGTCACTTTGACCCTGAATTTTTTACATGTAAATCGCAACTTTGTTTCACTATAACTGTGTCACAGCAGAAGCTTGCCACTCATCTTCGGAATCTTCAAACTGTAGCAGCAAGAATACAAAGACATGTCAGGAACCTGCAACACGCTAGAGAAAGAACAATAATGTGGGATCTTAAAGGAAAGGGCGAATCTATTTTCTGGGGGAAGCAAAAAGTCCTGGAAAAAAATGAAATTTCTGGGAAAAAAGTACTTCAAGACAACCCATCAAGAATCAGGAGCATATGTGAAGTGCGTTTCTGTACGATATTATTATTATCAACAGATACATTTAATGTGTTTGTTGAAAATTTCAGTCATCAGGAACGGAATGAATAGAAGCATCAACTTAAGACAAACAATGTTGCTTAGACAGGGTATTAGCAGACAGACAGATTGATACTGGAATGGAAACAAATGATACAACTGATCCTGCTGCTGTGTTAATTAATAACTTTTCCATAACTTATGATGGGCGGTCACTTAATTTACTCAGTTATAGGAATTAAACGTAAGTGCTGAACAGAAAATAAAAACCTATGCAAGAGTCCTCCATAATAGGCATATGGATTGCAGATGAGAGAACTGGGTGACATTTCTGTTTGCCAACAACAGTCGACAGATTGCAATTAGTAGAATGAATCACAGTCATTTATACAGAAATTTTTAGAGAGTTAGTTGATCAGAACACGACCATCACTACCGACAAATAAAAAACAGAAGCGAACATTGCGTATAGTCTATACCCATTGAGGTCTATGCGTATAAGACAAATACTATCTTCACCTCAAATCTCTTATTTGCGCTCACAAACGTGATTCTTTCATCCGTATCCGCCCAGATTAAATTCTTGCGGAGTACTTTAAAAGCGGTCGGCACGCCACAGTTCCGAAGGTAGAACTGCTGTACTTCGTACTCAGCTTTCAGACTGTGCTATAGCTGGGCAAATTTCAATGTCAGTCATATGTCGAAGCTGCCTTCAAATTGGGAGGGGCATCAGGAATTTAGCTGTTCCTCTTAATATTAAAAAAAATCCAATTGTACAATTTTCACCAGTATCACACGTTGCAAGAAATCCGAAGTCCCAGTTTTTCGTTTTAACTATACATTGAGCCTACTCAGTGTAGCCTCCATCGGCTGTGACGCATCTGGCCCAATGTTCTTTCCATGATGTAAATGCACTTTGGCAAAATTCTGGGGATTGACTTTTACACCATCGCTTGTCACAGGAAATAACGTCTTTCTCACTATCAAATGTTTTTCCGCGCTGATGGGACTTCAGACAAAGAGGTAAAAATGAGACGGAGCCAAGTCCGGACTGTAGGGAGGGTGAGGAACAATTTTCCAACCCATTTTCCTGATTTCCTTTTGCGTCATAAGGGCTGCATGGGGTTTGGCATTGTCATGGTGTAGGCTGATGATATGACCTGAAGCTGTGGTCTGTGGGTCTTTTTGGCACGTCTGAGCTTGTGCAATGACAATCAATAACGGTCCCGGTTAATTGTGGAACCAGGTTCCAAAAAGACAATGAAAAGGACACCACACTGATCCCAGAAGAAGGAGGCCATTTCCTTTCGTCCTGCTGTTCGTGAAAGTCTTGATTTCTTCTTCCGAGTGGAACCCGGATGGCGCAACTCCATGGATTGGATTTTGCTCTCAGGTTCGGACAAAAACACCCATGTTTCACCCTGGGTAATGACGCCGTCAGAACACTGTTCCCACTTTTCAGTAAAAGTCTTAAAGAGACCCTGGCACACATTCTTCCTCATCGTTTTCATTTCTCTTGTCAATAATCTAGGCACCCAACGTGCACAGATTTTCCTTTACCCTAGTGACTGTACCAGTGATACCACACTACCAAATGACAAACGAGTCATTTCAGCACACGTCGTCACACGTCTGTCATTTTGGATCATTTGGTCAATAGTCTTCTTAATAACATAACTTACTGCCGTCGATGGTCTACCGCATCGTGGATTGTTCAGTAGAGAGAAATCACCTTCTCTAAACCTCTGCAACCATCACTGCGATAAACTGTGTCCTCCCCATAAACAGGGAGCAATTTCCTGTGAATCGATGTGGTTTTAAAGAGGTACTCCATCACCGACCGTTGTCGCAACCTGACATCTACTTCACGGTCCACTACGGCTCATCTGTGAATAAAAGAAAATACTTTTATATACCAACTTATAGCTAAATGTTCCAAGTATGTTCACAAAATATTTCATTCCCCTCCTGCAAAAAATAAAACATTTAGAAACGACTTTGCATTTCCTTCCTTCACCCATGACCATTTTTGTACCCACACGACGACTGAAATTTAGCTCCTCGCGTTAATGTGTAGTAACTTTGCTTCATATAACACGGCATTATGTCAATACCGTTAATTTTACAAACGCACACTAAGTAATATTTACTCTGATGCATTAGCTGGTCACAACAACATTGCGGAGCGTTAACTGAGGGAACAGAAATTTCACAACTCGTAGCCAGTGGCCACGGAAGTAATCCATAGTACTCCTCAGATTGCGCGAAAGATGAATTCGCGCCAACAGAGTGTCAGTAGGCGCAAGTGATGTGATCGTATCCAGAAGGTAAGGTCGCAGACAGACTTACCCTGATTTTGGGCCTTGCAAAGTTTTCAAGAACACCTGCAGACTGCAAGTTTTCAGCTATCTTTACGATAAAGGTTCGGCGTTGCTTCACGCAATCGCGTTCACTGATCACAAATAACTCATTATGACAAGAGTCGTATAATAATATTGAGACAAGTCTCTGCAGTTATAACCACGAAGTCCTTATTATCGTGGGTCTCCACTGTCATACCAGTAGATCACTCTGCAAATTCTTATGCACAAAGCAAGTGTTGCTGCGGATATGGGCACCCACATAACTCTATGTGCAGAAATCACTATTTTGAAATGAATGTTACTAATACATATATAAGACTGAGTTTACCGCGGTAGTAGGGGAAGGAAGAAAAGATGAACTTACGGGAGAAAACAGGTTTGGCAGAAGGTATGAAACAGCAGAAAGACTGAATTCTGTAATAATTTTCAGTTAATAACAGAAAATACGTAGCTCAAAAATCGCAACAGGAGGCGGTAAACCTGATCACAACAGGAGGCCGTAAAATTGCAAATTACCGCCGTTAAATATAACAAGATCCCATCTGGATTACGTCGCTTGTGACAGATTCTGAAATCAGTTACCGAATGATAAAGCGTACCCAGGAGCAGATATAGCCTAATGTCACAATTTGATAATACTGAAGAGAAGAATGAACTCAAAAAAAAAAAAAAAGTCCGGGTCAATCAGAGTAGAATGAACTGGATACTGAAATTCTGATAACTGATGATAAGCGTGTCAAGTTGGGCAGGTGAATGCAAGTAGACCTACAAGGAACGTAACTGCGAATAAACCTTGTGTAAGAAAAGAAACACTGCAACTGATCGATGAACAGAAAAAGTACAGTAATGTGAAGGAAGAAACAGAAATACAGCTATACAAGTCGGTTGGGAATGTAATGGATACGAAGTGTAGGGAAGTCAAGGAGACAGCTTTAGGATAAATATAACTAAATCGATAAAGAAATTGTCGTAGGAACGACTGATTCAGCACAGAAAAAAGTCAAAAGACCCTTCTGTCAAATCAAAACCAAGGGTGCCAACATTAAGTGTGTAACCGGAATTCCACTGTTAAACCTAGAGGGGTGAGCTAATATGTGAAAAGAGCACACTGAAGGCCTCTAAGGGGAGGAGGAACCACCTAATGAAGTGACAGAAGGAAATAGGGAATCGATATTAAATATTCCGTATTGGGGTCAGAGTTTAACAGCGCTTCGGAAACCCTGCAATTAGATGGGACAGAAGGCATAGATAACACTCCTTCAGAATTTCTAAAACCATTGGGGTAAGTGACAGCCAAACGACTATTTAAATTAGTGTGTATAATCTATGAAAGTGCGAGTATACCATCACACTTCTGGGAAAAAAAATCGTCCACACAGTCCCGAAGGTAGCAAGTGACCATAACTGAGAGAACTATCGCGCAATCAGCTTAGCATCGAAGTTTCTGTCAAGAACAAATCATAGAACGCGGGCAAAGGTAATTGAGAATCTATTAGATGACGGTTAATTTAGGTTTAGGAAAGTTAAAAGTTCTCACGTTCCTGTTGATAATCGAAGAAAGGGTTAACAGTAATCAAGTTATCTTCAAAGGATTTGTCCACATAGATGTGAACTGGTACAAGATGTTCGAAATTCTGAGAAAAATACAAGTAACCTGTAGAGAAAGACCTATGATACACAGTATGTACAAGAAACTAGAGGGGGCAATAACACTGAAAACCCAAGAAAAAGTGTGTCGATTAAAAAATATTTGCAAGGATGCAGCCTTTCTCTCCGATTGTTGAATATATACATCGAAGAATTATGAAAATACAAGAAAGATTCAAGAGTGTGGTTGAAATACATGACGAGAGAATATCAAAAAAATGGTTCAAATGGCTCAGAGCTCTATGGGATATAACTGCTGAGGTCGTCAGTCCCCTACAACTTAGAACTACTTAAACCTAACTAACCTAACGACATCACACACATCCATGCCCGAGGCAGAATTCGAACCTGAGACTGTAGCGGTCGCGCGGTTCCAGACTGTAGCGCTTAGAACCGCTCAGCCACCCCAGCGGGCTAGAGAATATCAATGTGGGGATTCTGTGATGGCATTTCTGTCCTCAGTGAAAGAGAGGAATACATAACATCAAAATCGACAACCACGCAGTAGATGAAGTAAAATAATTCTGCTACATTGGAATCAAAATTATACAAAGCAGACCGGCTTTGGTAAAGTGACGTTCCGGGCCAAAGAAAGTCAACTATTTTGTAGCCCTTAATATGAGGGAGAAATTTCTAAGAACATACGTTTGGAGCACAGAATTACATAACAGTGGGAAAATCGGAGAAGAAGAGAATCGACGTGTTTGAAATGTATCGTTATAGAACAGTGGCTCCCACCCTGGAGATAATTACCCTCTTAGTGGTAACACGTATTGTCTGTGGATAAAAACGAAAGTGTTCAATTGTGTTTCGATCACGAAACTAAGTTTATTTTTAAAGAAGCATTAGTATTTCGTAGGACTGTAATTCTTATTGCATAAGTTACCAATAATGACATTTTCTCCGAATACTAACATTAACAATGTCTGGTGGTTAGATCGTGTGAAACGAATTTATGAATATCATTTTACATCAAGGCCACCCACTACACACATTCTCCGTAGTATGTACCATGTATCTAAGGGAGTAAGGTTGAGACATACACATCATGTACTTTTAATTATCTCACGAAAATGCCTTCTCCGAGTAGTAGGTAGTTCCAGCAGCAGAACATAATTTATTTAATTACTGACAGGCTGCGGGTGAGGCAAGAGTCGCTAGGAAGAGGAGTGGTGGAGGAGCAGCATGTTTAGCTACACGTGTGTACACTGATAGTGGATAGTTAGGCTTTGTTCTTTCCAGAGGAGTTGTATGTAGAAGTAGGAATGCACAGAGAAATGCTTCACCATTCTATAAAAACACACTGTCAGGAACAGTCCATTCCTGGTTTAATAAAACTCTACAAAACTAAAAATATTTTATTTTTCGTCATTTTAAAAATGGAAGAGTTCAAAGATTCTTTTTCATTATTGAATTTAGTTAGATATTACTGTTGATGATGAAAGAGCGAGGAGGGGGATTATTTTGTAGTTAATATCTTAGAGCTACTGCTATAGAAGGACATTGGAAATTGGAGGGACTGGTAAGGAATGAGAAGATTCTCTACAGAATCTGTGGTTTATCATAGGGATCCGATCAGAGTAATTGTGATACTGTGATATCTTCAGATTCCTTACAGGAAAAGGGAACACCAGGAAAACACTGACATTGAGAAGTAACAGAATGACAGAACATATTTTAAGACAGTAGGGAATAACTTCCACGGTACGAGAGGAAACTGTAGATGGTAACGACTGTAGGGGATGACGGAGACTGCAATATATCAAACAGATAATTGAGGAAGAAGTCAGCAAGCACTATCCTCAGATGAATGTATACAGCATTAATGGTGAGACCTTCACCTGTGTATCTTAATGTCTTTATTGAAATGCAACCAATTTCGGTGACACACTGCAGCGTCATACGACGCATCTATTGACAATAAGTAGACCTACAACCAATTTTCAGTACCGTTGCCGTGTTTGATTTTCATTGCATGTTACTGCAGTAAGAAGAGTTGGTTAAAGGTTCATCTTTGCCAATAGGAGGACTGACGCAGCGTGTCACCGAAACCGATCGAATTTGAATTAACAGCGTTAAATACACTGCTGAAGGTGTTACCTCTCATAGAGCGTTCAGCCGATGTTCAGTTGTCCATCCAAAACAGAAGATGGGCATACGAAACTGAGATGAAGATGCTGTAGAAAAAAGGGGTTATTGGTAGGCCACATCAGACCAGTCACAAGACTCGTGACACAAAAAAAAAAGGATTGTTGCCGGAAATGGCTGTTACTGACCTCATGTCTGTCCCGTACCGCCGCTCGGTGTATAGATCAGCCCTCTGCTTCGTCGCCACTAGAAGCCTCGTCCCCTGTCGAGCAGCTGCAGTCCGTCCACTCATTTGACGTTTGTTTCTCTGGGGACAGACTTGCTGAATGTTCAGACAGCTCTTCTCTCGAAATTCGTCTGTCCTCTGCGATGTAGTTGGTCTCCTAATCAGTCAAGATCTCCTCGGAAGACCCGCAAGACGAGCAGTCCGAGAGCTCCCCTTCGTCAGTGGGGCTGCCAGCTCCAGACGAGGAGCTGCTGTCCGTCCACTCGTCAGAACAACCGGCTCCCTCAGCGTCGCCCTCCCAGTCGCCGTCATCGACGTCCTCGTTCTCATCGTCCATGTCCAGATGGTTCCACAGGGCTTCTAAGACGCCCACTTGGGTTTATTCCGCGTTGTTGCATCCAAGATCAAAGTCCTCTTCATGATCGTCCATGTCGTCCTCCTATACAGCGTGCTGTTCCGACTTCATTATGGCGCTGTTGTGGCCGGCTATCCTTAGAAGCCTTCGTCGCTCTCTCTCCAACTGCTTGGTGCGTCGTCGCATCTCCATACGCTCTTCCAGCGCCCACCTGTCCATTGTATCCTGAAACAAGTAGCTGACTGTTAACCTCTGACTAAATAGCAACTTCGAGTGCTTACACAAGAATTTGGATGTAACGTCTTAAGTAAATTGTGAAGATGTTATCTGTCTAATGAATTACGCGATGCCGGCCGGTGTGGCCTAGTGGTTGTAGATGCTTCAGTCTGGAACCGCGCGACCACTACGGTCGCAGGTTGGGATCCTGCCTCGGGCATGGATATTTGTGATGTCCTTAGGTTAGTTAGGTTTAAGTATTTCTAAGTTCTAGGGGACTGATGACCTCAGATGTTGAGTCCCATAGTGCTCAGAGCCATTTGAACCAGCCAATTACGCGATGCCAGCTACACACACTAATTGCAAACGAAACTCCTCACACCACACGGGAGCTAGACGCTAGTCACGTCCACAAATCGGCAGGGAAATAAGAAGAATAAATGTTCAACTACCGTAAAAGAAGTAAGAAAGTACAGTATACATGAGCACCAAGACATGAAACTGAACTAGAATTCCACCCAATTGTAATCACTATTCTAAATTTACAAAAAACTTCTTTCTGTTTCACATACATACATCTAAAGACTGTTCCGATGGGACATGCCCACAGAAGTACAGAGCATAATGAACACAACTGTAAAATTTCGAAAGAACAACGTGGGCTTGATGAGATCGACCGATTGGTGTCACGAAAAGGATATAGCACTGACTGTGAACCTCGACAAAGTGAAAGCGCAATAAGAAAATATGTAAAAATATGTGACAGGTAACTCCCAAACTCATACGGACGTAAATGTTTCAAATGGTTCCAAGCACTATCGGACTTAACATTTTAGGTCGTCAGTCCCCTAGACTTAAAACTACTTAAAGCAAACTAACCCAAAAACATCACACACTTCCATGCCCCAGGCAGGATTCGAACCTGCGATCGTAGCAGCCATGTGGTCCCGGACTCAATCGCCTAGAACCGCTCGGCCACGATGGCCGGAAACAAGAGAACCTGTTCCTCTTGAGGAGATATTCCGATTTACGATTTCAGGAAAACGCTGTCGGTGCTAAACATTTACAATAATATTGTAACCATTTACAAACTTCTGTCTCTTGCTTATTATAGGCCGCTGACACTGTACTTATAATTTCGGCTTAGCGTTGAAGAAAATTTGTCATATGGTGTCTTCATTATTCACTAATCGCGATCGAAGACTCTTTTGCACTCATTTTTTGACCAATATAGCGCGTAGGAGTTAGCTATCGCCTGAATATCAAGCCATTTCGTAATTCATATAGAGCGATTTAAAGGAAATGCATGTACGTCTCCCTTATTGTTCTTGTTACTTCATTCGCCGTAACAAACAAATTTTTCTTGTGCCTTGACAATCAGTATCGTTTCTGGCAGAACTATTTCTTATTTAAGACCTAAAAGCACAAATTACTGTCATCAATTAGAGCAGCTTGTTTTCCCATTGCAAATATAACAATAATAGTCAGGCGTTTTGTGTGTGCACTATTAGCAATTAAAACGTGTCTGGTGTTTGTCTTGAAGTATGTTCTGGACGATGGGCATAATTTAAATTACAATTTATCCTCTTCCCAACTCCCGTATATCATTTAAACACGCTATAGTAAATAAATCTACATAACTTTCATAATTTATTTGACACGTGACACGAAGGATAAGCGATGGAAACAGGCTATTTTCTTCCTGTTAAACAAGTATTTTGTGTAGTTGCTAATACTTTTTGTTTTGAAGATTTGACTTCTCCCACACACGTTTCTTTGTCGATGTTTGTCAACTGTTACATGACCTAAACTAGTTAGTAGTGAGCGAATATTAACGGACCAACCACAATTAGTTTGTCTTTCACCCTTCAAAACGTTTTCTCATATGTAAAATCCCTACTAGGTTAATTTCTTACACAAGGTAAATGTCAGTGCCTTGGAAGGTAAACTTAGTTCAGCAAATCGCTACCAATTTTTTTCTGGGGTAACAGCTTTTTCGTAAGTGTCATACTTACGGAACCTTCTTTTGTATTGCATAGACGTATAAGTTATGTTGTCTAAGGAAAGAAGAAAAAAAAAATGACCAACAACATTGAACTAGCGACCACGCATATACGGTCTCACCCGTTTTGAGGTATACTACACCTCTTTTACTACTTACTATTATCCCTATAGAATGCAATGCTTGTTGTAGTCACTTCCTGTCTACAACAATATGTTGTAGTGCTGCTACTAAATGTTTTCGGAAACTTCCAAAATCAAAATTTTGGTTGAGTCTAAAACGATAACTTTCAAAGCTTTCATGACACATCCGGGAAAGACAAACTGATACTTAGCATATGTCAGAATAACCGAAAATAAATGCCACGACGGTCGTTCCTAAAACATTTTAGGTTTTTGTTTTGAAAATAAACTTCCATTCAAAACAACATTTCTAAATTACATTATTCATCCATTAATATCCCTTCGGTGCAGATGCACACCAAGTTCCAACTCTTAGATGAGTCGGCGAGATGCCGCGAGTAATGAGGCTAATGATCGGGTCACTACATCAGCAGCGTGTGGTGTAAGTTGAGCATTTCGTGGGGGGCGGGGGGGGGGGGGGGGCGGGGGACGGGGGGGGGGGGGCGGGAAGGGTTGGAAAGGTTAAGAAATTCGTTTTCTATCAGACTTATATTCATTCCACACAATGCAGTTCCATGACTCTGGCCTCATCGCCGACAGCAGACTGACGAAGTGACTAATTTCCTTCAGAGGAAAGACCTCTAGGATATGTAAGTTTCCTGCCGCGAAACCTTTCGAAATCAGTTACCACCAAACACGAGTTCCTCCACATATAAGTGGCATACTATTTTGTTGGTCGTAGAAAAATGAGTGAATATCACCTCCAATAGCAACATAACTAGTAAACTAACGCAAATGGTTACGAATATCTGTACTGATGGCTGCTCTGAAATTAACGCAGAATTCTTAAATATCGTCACATCTTCCCGCTAAAACCGTCCCGCCAAAAACTGGTAAGAAACATAAAATTTAAAAATACTGTCGATAAGCATAATGTGAACTGCCATGAAATGTCACGACTCCAAAGTTATAGAATAATGTACACTACATTTTTCAAACAAAGAGAATGATGTACCACTATCGTATGGAAGAATTCAATACTCGAAGTCTCTGTTGCGTGGTGTGATGCACAAGTCAGTACTGGTCCAGTAAAAAGTTTCTAAGTCTTTTCTCAATGGTTTTCCGCCTTGAAGTCATTGTTGTCGTGCAGTTCATCTCGCATTCCTTTCAGTGCCCGCCCTTATCACTTGGTGATTGATACCTACCGCCCAGGTACAGAAAGTGACGCAGCGACAGTAGGTCAGTTCAGGTCTGCGCCAGCGCGCACATTCCACGTCAGCGACCGAAGAGATAACGCTGCTAACGGTACCAGTCATTTGCAGTAGCGGTTAGCAGTGAAAAGGCGGTTGGTATAATATTTCTGTAACGGAAAAAAAGGTGCAATCATTCACTTAAAAATTTTTTCGTCGCAAGATTACCAATCAAGTACTCCGGTCCATTTTAAGAAAGCCTCAAACAAACACTCCACAGTTAAATATGTAAGCTATATCGTAGGTTTCACTGATACATTTACACGACAAAGTCCGTTGTGGATCGCAGCAGTCCCGGATAATCCTGCAGCGCTCTTGCTAAGAAAAATTTCTTTCACGGCCCCTACGGGCGATTTTCTGGAGGTCTCCGTTATGTCTTCACTGTGGCAGGTACATACAGAATTCAAAAGTTGTGATTAAATAATAATGTGTTGCTGAATTCAGGACACGTCAG
Source organism: Schistocerca serialis cubense (assembly GCF_023864345.2). NCBI lineage: Eukaryota > Metazoa > Arthropoda > Insecta > Orthoptera > Acrididae > Schistocerca > Schistocerca serialis. The sequence continues at coordinate 64,250,624 of NC_064638.1, forward strand.
CTACTGGTTTCTTCCATAGCATGACTTTCTACAGTCCCTGGCACTTTTTTTTTGAGGGGGGGGGGGTCATCAGTCTTCTGATTGGTTAGATACGGCCCGCCACGAATTTCTCCCTGGTGCCATCCTCTTCATCTCTGAGAATCCTGCGTCCTCAATCATCTGTTCGATGTATTCCAATGTCTGTCTTTCTCTACAGTTTTTGCCCTCTATAGCTCGCTCGAGTACCTTGGAAGTCATTCCCTGATGTCTTAACGGACGTCCTATCATCCTTTCCCTCTCCTCTCCAATTCTGCGGAGAACCTCTTCATTCCTAATTCTCAACATTCGCCTGTAGCACCGCATCTGAAATGCTTCGATTCTCTTCTATCCCTGTTTTCCCACAGTCCATGTTTCACTATCATACAATGCTGTACTCCAGAAGTACACGTACAATCTTCGATATTTCTTCTTCAAATTAATTCTTATGTTTGATACTAGTAGACTTCTCTTGGCCAGAATTGCCCCTTCTGCCAGAGCCAGTCTACTTTTGATGTCCTTGCTCCGTGCGTCATTGGGAATTTTGCTGCCCAGGCAGTAGAACTCCTTAACTTCATCTGCTTCGTGATCATCAATCCTGATGCTAAGTTTCTCACTGATCTCATTTCCACTACTTCCCATTACTTTCGCCTTTCTTCGATTTACTCTCAATCCATATTCTGTACTCATTACATTGTTGGTTCCATTCGCATATCATGCAGTTCTTCTTCTCTTTCACTTAGACTAGCAATGTCATCAGCAAATCGTACCATTCATATCCTTTCACCTGGAATTTTGATTCCATCCTGAACTCTTCTTTTATTTCCATCATTTCTTCTTCGATGTATATATTGAACAGTAGGGGCGAAAGACCATATCGCTGTCTTTCAACCTTTTTAATCCGAGCAGTTGGTTCTTGGTCGTCCACTCTTATTATTCCCTCTTGGCTCTTTTACATATTCTACATTACCCATCCATCCCTATTGTTCTCAGAAATTCGAACATCGTGCACCATTTTACACTGTCGAACGCTTTTTGCAGGTCAACAAATCCTACGAATGTGCCTTGTTTTTTCTTTAGTCTTGCTTCCATTGTCAACCGCAGCATCAGAATTGCCTCTCTGGTGCCTTTGCCTTTTTCAAAGCCAAACTGATCGACATCTAGCTCATCCTCAATTTTCTTTTCCACCATTCTGTATACTATTCTTGTCAGAAACTGAGATGCGTGAGCTGTTGATCTGATTGTGCGGTAATTCTCACGTGTCAGCTCTTGCAGTCTTCGGAATTGTGTGGATCATATTTTTCCTAAAGTCAGATGGTTTGTCCCCAGACTCATAACTTCTACACACCAATGTGAATAGTCATTTTGTTGCCACTTCTCCCAATGATATTTGATCTTAAGTCTTCCAAAGCTCTCTTAAATTCTGATTCCAATACTGGATCCCCTATCTCTACTAAATCGACTACTGTTTCTTCTTCTAGCACATCTGACAAATCTTCCCCTCTCACAGAGGCCGTCAATGTACTCTTTCCACCTTTCCGCTCTCTCCTCTGCATTCAACAGTGGAGTTCCCTGGCACGCTATGTCTCTTTATTGTTGATCAAGACAAAATGACCAGCAGTCGGTGGGAACTACACTCACAGCTCTACGCCTTGCAGGCTGGAAAGAGTGCGTCATCTTCTCAGCCGTCAATGTTCATTCCCTTGCCAGACTGATTTCTTCAGAGAATTCTGACGACTATAAGCTACTGTCCATCCCGTGACTCTGTACTCTCCTGTACAGACTGTCTGCGGATTCCCTTGTCCTCTCTTTTATCAGTCGCGCCTGGAGGTGCGGCGAGTGAGAGTGGTAATTGATCTCTCCTACGCGGACAAAGCCGCAATGAGAGTACTGTTTCTTATCTGTCGGCAGCCTATGATATCTCTTAATATTCGGGACCATTATTCCGCGTTTTTATGGTCTTGTTGCATTGCACTCCAAGAAACGAACTGGGCAGACATTTTTTATTGATAAATTTTTCAGCTGATAACGAACTCAAGATATTTTGCGCGTACACGACGATTCGTTAAGAATGACTGGCATGGAAGACGTACCAGTGTGCAAAACTACTCATTCGTTGGTCTATCCTACCTACATATGATGAAATATCCTTAACGTTGTACACGGTGTAGCTTCCTGCATTAACAAAAAATAATAAGACGTAGAAGCACTCCTAGGGCAACTGCGGTGTTGCATAGCAGTTTGCTAACAACTGAAACAAAATCATTGTCTGCTCAAGCTACATTCAGGACGAAGACTGCTCTGCGCCACATTTACCTGAATCGACGGGGAGCAAGATTGTCTCATCGACGTATTTGTGACCCAACCACAACAGCTACTGATGGTGGAAGGCCGGAGGTGGCACTGCAGAGAGACGCGGGCTCCCTTCATGACAACCCAGTGGATCACTGCTCCATTCCTACGAGCTTGTGACAGTTATTTGAATTCTTTTTAGTTTTAAACTATTTTGCAAATTTCGGTTGTTGACCATCCTAAAATGAATACATCTTTATTTCCTCTTTCACTTTATCATTTCCTTTGACCGTGAGGCTGGCGTAGGGCCTATATCAAAGGCATAAAAAATTGGAAAACACGTATAATTAACAGCCACTAGAGTGATAATGGAGCGCAAACAAAAATCATCACACACAACGTCACTCGCTGTATAATCTGAAACGACGTTAGAACCAGTTCCTTTATGCTATCACGTTGTTTCAGTGGCTGTCATGGAGTACTTGGTGATCGACAGAGCCATATACAGCCGATGACGCACAAGTGAATGATGAAACAAACACTCATTTTAAAAAAATTTAACAGCTAAAAGATATCCAATCAGTTGCATCTTCGAAACATTCTGTGTCGCTGTGAAAACTTGCACAAGGACATTGACTTTCAGTTGTGCCTATCGCGTCTCATAGTATCTTTCTAAACAATTTGGTGACTCATATAAATGCCCTTGCACTCACTCAAATGGCTCAAATGGCTCTGAGCACTATGGGACTTACTTCTGAGGTCATCAGTCCCCTAGAACTTAAAACTACTTAAACCTAACTAAGCTAAGGATACCGCACACACCAATGCCCGAGGCAGGATTCGAACCTGCGACCGTAGCGGTCACGCGGTTCCAGAATGTAGCGCCTAGAACCGCTCGGCCACCACGGACGACCCTTGCATTTACTGCGGCTTCGTTTTATTACACCTGAAGATAATTAATAGTCGGATGATGACACAATGCTGCAGCTCTCATAGCCCGCAGCTGTCTGACGTCGCAAAATACTGTTGGCTGGCTTCTGATTCTATCACGAAGACAGCAGCCAGCAGACAGCTTCATACGTCATCTTACTCCTGAATTAACCTCGACAAGGCTTCAGCTCAGGCCAATAAAAAAGAAAATGAAGGTCAATCTGTAGATGACTGACCTTCTCAAGTGGGCTACAAACAACGAAGACTCATATGGTGTTAATTCTTTTTACTTATCCAGCTGGAAAATATGACTTAGAGAAGTTTAAAGCGCAACTCAACGAAAACAATGTAGGGAACTCCCTAACACACAATGAAGAATCCTAAACAGATAACGATAGTTGAACATGGCGCGGGACAACTATTTCTCCAAAAAGCGGTGCCGTGACGGTATGCTTGAATTCTAAGAACCTAGTCACCCACCGTGAAAGCACTTAGGTTTCCAGTGATATCAAAACCAGCTTTGATGTGGTCTGATCAGAATCAGTCTACGACACTGCGGCAGGACCCTGAGGCACTACAGCATTGTGCTGCCGCCCAAACAGTTGACTATATAACTGGAAGATTTTTCTGTAAGAACGGTGGACGTACATTTATCCTGTAGTTCACAAAATGAGTTTAACTAGTATCTTATGTTTGGATTTCAAATTTTTATAGCGCTTGCTACTTGTTTAATAGTTAGTTTCCCGTCCAGCCACGGTACTCTCTATACGTCTCCTACTGACAAAGATGCAATCCTTTCTTTTTTAAACCTTTGCGTAGCCAGAGACTGCATAGCCTATTTCCGGTTGTAAACATATATACGTTCGCCCACATCTGTATTTCAAAAATCACTAACGCAAAATAATACTGTCAGATTCCGTATATTTACTTACAGGAGACTGTTAAACTAACAGTTTTGTGTATTTTTGTTACTCTGTGGACTCGCAACTGCAATTAGTACGTGAAATTTTTTGAGATTAAACGATTTCTCAAGGGTAGGAAAATGAAGGAGATTGTTGTGAAAACCCATAAAACTTTTTTCTTACTTTCCATTTTTTAAGTGACTGAAGATGAAGTATCGCTGCAACAGTAACTAGACCTGGAGTATGTCGCGTAGTGATTTACGATATTTTTTATAACATACAACGTATTCCAGTCAGAATACGTATTGCCTGTGTACAACGCCCTGAATAGCACCTCAGAGCGTTTATGTATATTTAATGTTTACTCAGAGCCCTGCGTGAACCATTAAATGACTTGACTCCCACGTCTCGCAATTTTCATTCACAGTGCCCTCCACTAGTCAGTGAATTTCTGTGACAGAAATCAGGAACAAATCTCCAGTTTATCTACACCTATGTCAGTGGTGGCGCTGTCACCGTCTTTCTGAATTCTCAATTTATTAGACATCTGTCTGAGATATATTCATAGACTTTTTGTCGGAATCTGTTGTATTTACGCAAAACTTGTATCTTGACAGTCGACTTTACTGAACGACGCGCACTTATTGACACACACACACACACACACACACACACAGACAGACAGACACACACACACACACACACTACGCGCTCGTGTATTAGCCCGTCAATGATATAAAAATAGCTCTGGCAGCCAGTGTTTTAGGGAAGTTTACCTTGTTTTATAACTGTCAGAACTCGTACTCATATCCCATATATTCCGAATTGTGAATCACAATGAGCCATTCTCAGTTAGATAGGATTATATTTCTTTTTATGCCGAGTAGGCTACTTAACAACAAAATGAAATGTGTTCTCATACCGAGTGCGTACAGCTGAGAGCAGCAAGCAAATTTGCTTCAGTTTTCTATGTTCATTGCTGTGTAGCGTATTTAGAGACGTTACTGACCAACATTTCTACAACCTTTAACTAAGGTTGTCGTTTTGTCGTCGATTTATTCACTTAACTTAGAAGAAGGACTGGGTATGACAAGATGACTTGACCATAAATGGTAATCCATGTAGAACTGCTTTATCACCTTCAGAAAAATTTATTGCTGACATAAAATTGCTTACAGCGCTTTTCGGATATTAGCGCAGTATGTTCTACTACGAAAGGGGTAGACCGTAGAAGGATATCATTTGTTGAGATATGTAGATAAACAATTTCTCTTACAGCTTTGTTCTTAACTTTTTTGTTAGTTTCTTAGCATTGCGATTTCGGGGTTATCTAGCTCATATTCATCCACTAGCTAAAGATATTTGGTGTGGGGTCACGTCTGCAAAATATATCAGCAAAAGCTGTTTACAGGACACGTTCTTAGCAGATGCCCGAGGAACAACAATGCTGTAAGGAAAATTATTTATACAGTGAAACCAACGAATTTTATTCCGATTACAAGAGTGCCTCTCAACTGGTCCTTGGCTTATAAAAACATCATTTGTATCCAGTGAGAGAGTTACAAAACGGGTCTTGAAAAATCACACGCGCAGATGCAGAGACAAAACAGGAGGCGCTCTGGTAGAATAATAGATCGCAGCTAGAGTTATTATATACACATCAAAAAAGGTTTTTCATCACCTCGGTTCCGAGAGTTCCGGAACCTGTACAAAAAATTGGAATAGAGATCAACATAAACATTATTTCCGTCCTTTTTATTGTCCATCGAAACCATACATGGCATGTTGTACCACCATACAGCGAGACCTTCAGAGGTGCTGGTCCGGACTGCTGTACACACCGGTACCTCTAACACTCAGTAGCACGTCCTCTTGCATTGATGCATACCTGTATTCGTCGTGGCATACAATCCACTAGTTCATTAAGGCACTGTTGATCCAGATTGTCCCACTCCTCAACGGGAATTCAGCGTAGATCCCTCAGAGTGATTGGTGGGTCTGAGAGGTAGCATGAGTCCCCTCTCATATTTCTCTGAGTAATTCGATCTTCCTCTCTAATTGCATGCGGTGAAAAGTCGCTATTCCTTCATACGCGGACTTCCCACACAGCGCCTCTCGTCTCCCAGGTGGTCCGGTGACAGGCGGGCAATGCTGATCTTGAAATGGTTAAGCCGACGGGTGTGAGGGAGTCGAGTGAATGCTTTCCAGACACTGACATTGTCATAAGAGCGGCGGCAACACGCCCACAGGGGCTTGACGGAGCGGCTGGGCTAGAGATTACGTTACTTCGCAGAAACTTAGTGAAAACCGTTTCTGGTGGGCTACCAGCGAGGCGTGGGAAAGACTTGTGTTCCCAGGTAGTCTTGGCGGACAAATTCCCGCGTTTTCTGCAAGATCGTAACTGTGATTGGCTTGCTCAGGACATAGCTCCGTGACGCAGCAAAATCGGCGCAGAAATTGGCGCCAAGAATCTCAATTGGCGGAAAGGTACTGCTTCGGCAATAGAGTGGAATTTTCCGCCGGTTTTCGAGTTGTTGATTGGAATGTTTAACCACGGCCACTGTCGTGGGGGCGGGAATGTTCTGTGTTCGGTTTGTACAGGTGCTCCTGAGAGAGTCGGCCCTCGCATTTCGGTCGGAGTAGGTTACAAGACCGAGCTCTCGCTGCTCTGGACCGCCTGCCTTCCGTTGGCTGTCTAATATACTTTTATTTAATTGTAACTGTTTGACGAAGTTGCTGAAGTTTCGACTTCAACGTAACTTTCCGAGTAGAGTTGGCAATTGAGCGTTCTGCGTACAAGCGGCCTATGTTGTCTGTCTCGAGCAGTTTTGGCTATGGTTGACTGTATCGGAGTTACTGTGTGACTTCGCTTGTTAAAATCAATCACTGTACCCTCAGTGGTTGTGTGGCTAGCCTTCTACGTCTCCCTCAGAGGCACATTTGTATTGCTAGGAAGTCTTTAGTCTGGAGCAACCAGACCAGGATAATTAGTTTCGGGCTATACTCGCGACATTATCATCACCACGACGGGACTTCGAAGCAACCAGCCATCGCCTCCGGTACGCCAGATCATGTTTTTGCAGTTCATAAGACAGCTTGGTAATGTATGTCCGCAGCACCGGCAGATTAGGGATTTTCCTAGGTGATAATCGGAGCTGAGCAGAGCGCGCCTGTTCGTCTTTTTTCTAACTTTGTTCTGTCTTGGGTGTTGATTGTCTGAGTTCTCACTACTGTAGCAGCAATTAATGTTGCGTTGGCTTTGTGTTTCTCTTAGGATTTGAGTTGCAAGGAATTGGCTCCACATACCACTTCGTCATAAATGTCACAATCTAGTTTAGGGGCAACTTCACCTTCACAGCATTTATTTGAGTATCCAATTTGAGCCGATTTGATGTATTGTAAATGTTTCATGTCTTTTGTTTATTATTTTGAGTTTAGGCATAATAAATCATTTTGTTATTTTGGACAGAACTTTCATTCTGTGAATCGGTATAGTAACCCTTTCATTTCTCACTACGTTAATGAAACTTTCCATTATTTAACTTATTCATCAAATTAAATTTTTGCAGGTGCCAAACTCTTTTCTACTCCACTTGCAGGGTCGATAGGGTTCATGTTTGGAGAACATGTTGGCCACTCTAGTCAAGCGAAGGTAATCATTCACACGATGTGCACAATGGTGGCGCGAATTGTCGTCCATGCAGACGGATGCCTCGTCAATATCCTGCCGATATGGTTGCATTATCAGTAGGAGGATGGCATTCATGTATTGTACAGCCGTTACGGCACCTTCCATGACCACCAACGGCGTACGTCGGCCCCACATAATGCCACCCCAGAACAGCAGGGAACCCCCATCTTGCTGCACTTGCTGGATATGGTGTCTAAGGCGTTCAGCCTGGCCGGGTTGCCTCCAAACATTTCTCCCACGATTGTCTGGTTGAAGGCATATGCGACAATTATCGGTGAAGAGAACATGATGCCAATCCTGAGCGGTCCATTTGCCACGTCGTTGGGCCCATCTGTACCGCGCTGCATGGTGTCGTGGATGCAAAGATGGACCTCGCCATGGACGTTGGAAGTAAAGTTGCGCATCGTGCAACCTATTGCACACAGTTTGAGTCGTACCACGATGTCATGTGGCTGCACGAAAAGCATTATTCTACATGGTTGCATTACTGTCAGGGTTCCTCCGAGCCATAATCCGTAGATAGCGCTTATCCACTGCACTAGTAGCTCTTGGGCGGCCTGAGCGAGGCATATCATCGACAATTCCTGTCTCTCTGCGTCTCCTCCATGTGAGAACAACATCGCTTTGGTTCACTCCGAGACGCCTGGGCACTTCCCTTGTTGAGAGCCCTTCCTAGCTCATAGAAACAGTGCGGGCGCGACCGAACCGCGGTATTTACAGTCTAGGCATGGTTGAACTACAGATAACACGAGCCGAGTACCTCCTTCCTGGTGGAATGACTGAAAATGATCGGCTGTCGGACCCCCTCCGTCTAATAGGTGTTGCTCATACATGGTTGTTTAAACATTTGGGCGGATTTAGTGACGTCTCTGGACAGTCAAACGGACTGTGTCTGTGACACAATATTCACAGTCGACGTCTATCTTCAGGAGTTCCGGGAACTGAGGTGATGCAAAACTATTTTTTGATGTGTGTACTACGATCTTCGTCCTACGCGGTTTTTGTTTAGAAATTCTTTGTTGACGTTAAAGTAATCAAGTAAAATCATTCTATATATTAAGTGAATTACGAGTATACTGGGTGGTCCGTTGATAGTGACCGGGCCAAATATCTCACGAAATAAGCATCAAACAAAAAAACTACAAAGAACGAAACTCGTCTAGCTTGAAGGGGGAAACCAGATGGCGCTATGGTTGGCCCGCTAGATGGCGCTGCCATAGGTCAAACTGATATCAATTGCGTTTTTTAAAGTAAGAACCCTCATTTTTTATTACATATTCGTGTAGTACGTAAAGAAATATGAATGTTTTAGTCGGACAACTTTTTTGGCTTTGTGATAGATGGCGCTGTAATATTCACAAACGTATAAGTGCGGACGGTATTTGCTTCGTGATACATTACCCGTGTTAAAATGGACCGTTTACCAACTGCGGAAAAGGTCGATATCGTGTTGATGTATGGCAATTGTGATCAAAATGCCCAACGGGCGTGTGCTATGTATGCTGCTCGGTATTCTGGACGACATCATCCAAGTGTCCGGACCGTTCGCCGGATAGTTACGTTATTTAAGGAAACAGGAAGTGTTCAGCCACATGTGAATTGTCAACCACGATTTGCAACAAATGGTGATGCCCAAGTAGGTGTTTGAGCTGCTGTCGCGGTTAATCCGCACATCAGTAGCAGACAAATGACGCGAGAGTCAGGAATCTCAAAAACGTCGGTGTTGAGAATGCTACATCAACATCCATTGCATCCGTACCATATTTCTATGCACCAGGAATTGCATGGCGACAATTTTGAACCTCGTGTACAGTTCTGCCACTGGGTACAAGAGAAATTACGAAACGATGACAGATTTTGTATACGCGTTCTATTTAGCGACGAAGCGTCATTCACAAACAGTGGCAACGTAAACCGGCATAATATGCACTATTGGCCAATGGAAAATCCACTATGGCTGCGACAAGTGGAACATCAGCGACCTTGGAGGGTTAATGTATGGTGCGGCATTATGGGAGGAAGGACAATTGGCCCCCATTTTATCGATGGCAATTTAAATGGTGCAATGCATGCTGATTTCCTACGTAATGTTCTAACGTTGTTACTACAAGATGTTTCACTGCATAACAGACTGGCAATGTACTTCCAACATGATGGACGTCCGGCACATAGCTCGCGTGCGGTTTGAAGCGATATTGAATAGTACATTTCATGACAGGTGGATTGGTCGTCGAAGCACCATAGCATGGCCCGCACGTTCACCGGATCTGACGTCCTCGGATTTCTTTCTGTGGGGAAAATTGAACGATGTTAGCCATCATGATCCACCGACAACGCCTGACAACATGCGTCAGGGCACTGTCAATGCATCTGCGAACATTACGGAAGGCGAACTACTCGCTGTAGAGAGGAATGTCGTTACACGTATTGCCAAATGCATAGAGGTTGACGGACATCATTTTGAGCATTTATTGCATTAATGTGGTATTTACAGGTAATAACGCTGTAACAGCATGCGTTCTCAGAAATGGTACATGTATCACATTGGAACAACCGAAATAAAATGTTCAAACGTACCTACATTCTGTATTTTAATTTAAAAAACCTACCTGTTACCAACTGTTCGTCGAAAATTGTGAGCCATATGTTTGTGACTATTACAGCGCCATCTGTTACAAAGCGAAAAAAGTGGCCCAGCTAAAACATTCACATTTCTTTACGTACTACATGAATATGTACTTTAAAAAACGCATTTGATATCGGTTTGACCTATGGCAGCGCCATCTAGCGGGCCAACCATAGCGCCATCTGGTTTCCCCCTTCAAGCTAGACGAGTTTCGTTCTTTGTAGTGTTTTCGTTTGACGCTTATTTCGTGAGATATTTGGCGCGGTCACGATCAATGGACCACCATGTATATTCATTTGCTGTGGAACACAAAACTGACCACAATAGTCAAATATTTTACTACAAACAGAACGGAATTTTTAATTACTACATTCAGCGGGTTGGAGGTCGATTTCCAGCCTAATTGATCCACAATATTTGCACTGGAAATTCCTGTCCTCAACCGGCTGGAATCCTTCCAGTTCGTGGCGTCCTAACAACTGTGGAAGATGTTAACAACACCGTAAAGAGTAATTGATGCAAGTACAGGAGTCCATGTAAGAATTAACGCCCTACTTTTGTGACCTCCAAATAATTATTTGCTGTGGACACTACTGCAGAATGAATGGAGGAAATGTGACGTAGCACTACGTTTTAGCGTAATGTGTCATCACAAACGAGGAGGATTTCACCTCAGGGAAGCAGCTGACGGTCTAACGTAACAGTGTTCTCACTGTAAACACTTGACTCCTCCTCCAGCAGGGAGCGGCATCAGTGTGTGGGAGGAGGGGTGAGGAGGCGCTCACTGAATGGCTGCCAGCTGCAGCGGCCGACCAATGACGTAACGCGTCCCTCTCCTCCCACCCAAACAGCTATCACCGACTGACAGTGGACGGTCTAACGACAGGCTTCAGCAGTGACTCCTGGTTAGAGCTGACACATGGTGGTGGGGATAACGCAAATCCATGCGTCATTTCCGTTCTCGCCTCCTCCTTAATGTACTTCTTTTACTCCATCACTCCTTGCTTCTACGAAACTGTGAGAAGTGTTTATCGCGTTATCCACTATCCTAGTCAATTTATACTCCTCCTGTGGAAAAAAAGACGTAGATATTTGGAACGTCTGCTGCTTGAACATGAAATGTTTAAGATACGGGTATAAACAGTAATAATGCAGATCCAAAGGTGATTCAGTAATAAATAATATGAAAACTGAAATCCTCCAATACGGAAGCCTAGGCTAGGTAGAAGTGATTTAGTTCCATACTTTTATAACTATCTCCGTAATAAGGATTCAGTTTGATGGTACTAAACATTTGAGACGTAGTTTTGAACACATGGAAGCGAAAAGCGGAATGGTTTCAGGGATGTATATCTGTACAGCTGTCGTAGCTGTGGTCCTAGGAACGACATGTTCGATGCAGTTCTTAGTGGCTGTCTACTCGCTGTAAGTCTCTTCATATCGTACCTTCTGTAAACCTATACCAATCGTACATGCTTACTGCTATGAAGCCTTGGTCTACCGCTATGGTGTTTAGTTATCCACCGCCCGCAAACATTCATATTTCTGTCCACTAGGAAACTAACTATTCGAAGACGCTTCACAATGTCTCCGATCAACCGAACCCTACCTTGAGTTGTGATGTGTCGTAAATTTATTTTCTCCTCGACTATTTTCTGTATCTCCTCATTAATAGTGCCATCTAATTTAACCTACACACCTAATCATGAGTAGTCTTCTGTAGTACCATATTTTAAGAACTCTTATTCTTTTCTTGTCCGCAGTCTTTACCGTCCACGTTTAACTTTTCTGCAAGACCACACTGCACATATGCAGGCCTACCTTCAGAAAAGATTTGATAACTCTTAAATTTCTATGCTATGTTAAACAGTTCTACTTTCCACAAAAACGTTTCTTGCTATTGCTAGTCAACAATTTATGTCTTGTCTACTTCGGTCGCCGTAAGTTATTTTGCTGGGCAAATAGCAGAACTCATCTGCTACGTCTGTAGAGTCATTTCCTAAACTCGCTGATAAAACGCGGACTGAACACGGTATAACTCACATACGTTAAAACGATTCGGCTCTAGCATAGTTGGCCTTCAGCTGTGTAAGGACACACTATCCAATACCCTGTGAAGTTGATCTCTCCATCGCGCTGCACGGTTCACAGCCACTCATGGCGAGGCTGCGTGGCAGACTCCGTCGACCATATACGGTGGCTCTGCCCTTCATCTGCACAGAGAGTGAACATTTTTAAACCGACAAACTCAAGAAGGTTGCGTGTCAGACTGCAAACACTTTTTCTAATGGATCTTCCTGAGAGGCACCACTTTACGACGACATCAAGTCCAAAGTGCTGAGAGGTTCCATGCCCTCTTTTGCATGTCTCCTCTCATTTTCATCAATTTTATTAATGTTTTATGTCACTGCACGGTAGTAACAGACCGAATAAGGTTATAGTAATGAGAGTATTTGTACTGAGAGCTCAAAAAATACTTTTCACTTGATTCCTATACATGTTGGCTTACTTCCCTAGGTGGCGGGTGCGAGGCAAACATCGGAGGATGCGGCACACGGCATTTTCAGTTGGGGAGTGCTCTGAATTCTGTGGAGTTTGTACAATAGGCTTAAGCGCCTGGCGGAAGGACTGACGTCGGTCGAGTTTCACCTATTGTTATGTACGGCGAAACGAACTGCAAGACGTCTGAGTATCGCCACAGTTTATGTGTTTACCGTTTCGGCGGGTCCGGAACGAAGATTCCTAGCACCGACTGACTGCATTGTCCTCATAATTCTGAGAATACTTGTGGACTGTGACCTGCTGGGTGTTACTGCCTGGCACCAGATGGCCGGTGGTCTAGGCAGGTTGTTTTCGTAGCCAGTCGAACGGCAAGTTCAGTGCCCTCAGCTGAATAGCAGAGGCAAGATTGGTCAACTTAAACTGAGCCTAGTTGACGTCATAAGGCCCTGCTCGAAATTGGAGGGAACAGTCGCTATTGGCGCGAATGATGTTCTGAGACTGTGTGGGGGGATTTTGGAATCAGAACTGAATGCTGAATCGCGGTTTTCGAGGAGAGTAGGGAGTTGAGCAATGCTGACTTCGTCCCTGCATTGCATTACAGAAAGGATTTGGGATCTGATCTTCCTCGGAGTCGGAGGGTCTTGCTACTTTGTCGCTCGTTTTCGGAAGAACTTAGAATTCTCGGACAGCCTTCGCGGCCAGGGCCTGACACAGAGTTGCTGCACGGCAGAAGTCGGCTCCTACATCATCAGGACGTTGCCTACCGACGACGTACTGCAGATTTCAGTACTGGTACAGTATTTTGCAGCTCCGGCGGTGTAGTACCTTATCAATTTTATACTGAAGCCCTCAGCAGCACGCGCGCTCGCCTTGCTACAAATCCACCTTTCTTATTTCTCCATGTTCTCCCGTTTGAGCTCTCACTACTAATTGCGATACTGCTATATAGTCGGGCGATTAATATTTGATTCATTAGGACCTCCAGTCATTATCGTCAATCTGTCGCATCACAGAGAGTAGGAGCCCCTTGTTCTCGAGCCAACACTTCTTCTCATAACATTTCAGTATACCCTATCCTTTAACCTACTGTGTGTGTCGACAATCATTTACATTTATGTTCTGATACATAATAAATCTAATTGTGATATTTAATCCGTATATCATTTCGCAGATATGGGCAGAATACCATTTCCTGTTGCTTATTATGATAAAGTTCTCATTTTTTTGAGAAGATAACGATTTTTATTAATTGTGAGTGAGCACTCCTTATTTTACCAACTAGCAGGGTCCACCATCATTTCCTTCCGTTAGCGTTGCGCGCATAATTAATTATCTGGTACATAAGGAGGGGGTCGAGTGCATGTCTCATACTCATGCAAAATTCGTCTGAATTAAAGAGGTACAATCTCTTCTCCAACCCGGCACCTCGCAGTGCCTCTATTGATTTTTAAGCAAAGGTTACACTGGCGGGTTATTTTCTGTGTAACGCAACCAAAGAAAGACTGTAGAAGTGTCCTAAATTCCTCCTGCTGTTGGTACTATCCGGACAACGAGATCCTATTTGATAGAACAGAGGTCTTGTGAACAATATTACACGTCTTTTCCCACACAAAGCAGTCAAAAGCGGTCAAATCAAGGTATCGAGTAGCCTGTGGTACAGGACCACTACTGCGAAACCACTTTTCTGGAAACTGTCAGTTCAAGAACCGACGCAGTTATGTACCGGCGCCCCGTCATGCTCGAACCACACGCGCCGTCTTGTAGCGAGTGACAAGTCATCCAGCAATTCTGGCATGCTCTGGCGAGGAAACTGTAATAGATCCTGCCATTTAATGAACTAAATAGGAGATATGGTCCAAGTAAACATTAACCAACAATATCCGCCCACTCATTCATGCACATCAGCACTTGGCGAGCGTGAGTAAATTCCGCAGTTGGATAAAATTCACTCCAAACATGTCGCATGTGGACGTTAAAGACCCCAATGCTATGTAGTAATCACACACCGTATCACTGTACTCGCTCCAGGTGTATCCCTTCATTAGTAAACAAGTCCTGTGCTGGATCAAAAAGTAAGTGTGAATGTGAGGCAGCTGTTTCAACTGAACAGCAAGTGTGCCCTCCACCCGTACAACAGGAACCGTTACGACAACAAATCAGTCTTTACAACAGAGGTGTGAATACGCCTTCTACCAGATAAATAAAATTCTCACAGAAATTTATGACATTAGAGAAAAATATTTGTTTTGATGTCCCATCTAACATTCTACAGTTTTTCGGACTAAATAACTTTCACCCTCTATACGCCGCAGGCTACTGTACAGTGCGTGGCGCAATCCATCGTAACATTTGCGTAATGGGCAAGCGAAAAATGGCTATCTGCCTAAAACCTCTGTCTGTACTTGATCTAATCTTCGTCTTTTTCTCATGATTCCTATGCGAAATATTGGACGCTGGTAACATAATATACGTACAGTCTTCTTGGAATATACGTTCTCTAAATTTAAACAACTGACTTCCACGAGAGCTACATCTTTTCTTTTCCAAACATTCCCAGTGAAGTTCCTACGGCACTTCTGTTGTATAAATGATGACTAACTGAAATCCTCAGCTGCCGACAAGTGTTGTTGATATACCTCGATGTGGACAGCTGAAAATGTGTGCCCCGACCGGGACTCGAACCCGGGATCTCCTGCTTACGTACATGACAGACGCTCTATCCACCTGAGCCACCGAGGACACAGATGAACAGCGCGACTGCAGGGACTTATCCCTTGCACGCTTCCCGGTGAGACTCACATTCCCAACTGTCCACAATTCTACATATGTAATGTACGTTATAGACATTTGCCCATCCACTCATTACTCGCGCACGCTTTGGAGATTCCCGTAAGAGTTTGGGCAACCTGTGCGCATTCGCACAGACGAAGGTCAATGGCTGGGTAGCCTTTAACTATATGTATGAAGACTGTAACTGTTCTCGAAAGAACAGAATACTGTTGATCACCGTGCAGCTTTTCCCTGGAATAAATGATGACCAACTGGTTCGGGGCACACATTTTCAGCTGTCACATCGAGGTGTATCAACAACACCTGTCGGCAGCTGAGGGTTTCAGTTAGTCATCATTTATTCCAGGGAAAAGCTACACGGTCATCAACAGTATTCTGTTCTTTCGAGAACAGTTACTGTCTTCATACTTCTGTTGTAATTTCGTACGAGATAAACTGACGTGTTACCAAAATAGGAGCATGTCCCTGAATTCGTTCCATGTCTGTTCTCGTCCCTACTTTCTAAGGACCCCAGACGCGTTACTCTCGAAAGTGCACACTGGGTCTTTTATACGTCTTGCTTTACAGATGCGCAACACCTTCCCAACAGGTATAAGACTTCCATTCGCCTTCCATAATACAGACTTCACCTGATTGTCCCATTCGTAAACGATGTGACCCACCCAACAAGTTCGTCACTGATATAGCAGACTTAACAGATTCCTTCTCTTTGTTACAGACATGCCTTAATTTGCCCATATCTAGAGAGAACTGCCATTCGTTACACCAAGCATAAATTATGTCACTATGTTCGTGCAATGTCTTGCGATCGTCCAGCGACGATATTTCCTGTACATACCAAATCGCCAGCGAACAACTTTACAGTGCTGCCAACCCTCTCTGGTATATCGTTCATGCGTACAGAGAACGTTAGCGGTCCTATTATGCTTCCTTTGCGTGCATACAACGCTACTTTCGTTTACGTGGTTTATTTGTCGCCTGTTATAACATGCCAGTTTCTAATAACCAGTCCGCAGCTCGTGGTCTTGCGGTAGCGTTCTAGCTTCCACCACACGGGGTCCAGCCGGCCGAAGTGGCCGTGCGGTTAAAGGCGCTGCAGTATGGAACCGCAAGACCGCTACGGTCGCAGGCTCGAATCCTGCCTCTGGCATGGCTGTTTGTGATGTCCTTAGGTTAGTTAGGTTTAACTAGTTCTAAGTTCTAGGGGACTAATGACCTCAGCAGTTGAGTCCCATAGTGCTCAGAGCCACCACACGGGGTCCCGTGTTCGATTCCGGGCGGTGTCAGGGATTTTTCCTTCCTCGAGATGACTGGGTGTTGTTGTGTCGTCTTCATCGTATCATTCATCCCCATTACGGTCGGAGGACCAAACCACCTCCACTAGGACCTTGGTAGTACATGGGTCTCCCACATCGTCCCCTACGCTCCTCGGAGCATGGAACCTCATCAAATCATGTATTAGTCAGATGCCCCACCGCGTGGGGTAGTCGTGTGGTCTCAAGCGCCTTGTCACCGTCCGTCGGAGGTTCGAGTCCTCCCTCGGGCATGGGTGTGTGTGCTATCCTTACCATAAGTTAGTATAAGTTAGATTAAATAGTGTGTAAGCTTAGGGAACGATGACCTCAGCAGTTTTGTCCCACAAGACCTTACCACAAAATTCCAAATTTTTCAGATGCTCCTCGAGTTAATCGCTTCGCGAAATCGTCTGATTCCATCTTGCTTAGCGTCCGCCCCGATGTCTTAATGGTCAGCGTGACGGGCTGCCGTCCTAATGGACCCGGGTTTCTGTGCATTAGTGCAATTTAAAATGTTAGCACACCTTTGGGTCATCCTGTACATTGCAGCCACCTTGCAGTGTATGGCGGCAGATACTTTCGGTTCCAGAATCGTTTCCTGCCTTTCCTATTCCATTCGTGAATGGTGCATGACGCGTGCCGCTGAGTTCTTTGACTATAGATTCCCATCAGCGATATTTGCAGCGCTGGCTGCGCGACTAGACGGTGTGCGAGATCACGAGGACGGGGTTTGAAGCGTAGTGGCACGCGATGGGGAGGAGGGAACACAGCGAGCGGGTTTGGCTAGAAATGTGGCAATCTTGGTGTATGCTTCTGAATTGTGTCTTAGTGTGGTAAACGTAAGGCATTGCGACTAAAATTACAGGTGTTGTGCATCTGGGCTAATACTACGTTGTAACGACTAACAATTTCCTGTGTACTTAAACTTACTGTTTTCTTAAAAACACCCGAAACGCAGAGTGACTAAAGGTCCGTTAATGTTTCTGTTGTGTGGGTGTAGTGGTAGCCCAGTGGTTGTTATGCCTGATATTTTTCAAGTTAAACGCTTGGTACCAACATAGGCCGGTGGACTATTTTAGCAAATGAACTTTTGCAAGTGATATGTTAGCTGTTATGTGAGCGACTATAGCCGCCTAGCTGAGATATTATCTACTGTGATTATTTTTACGGCCGTCTTTAACATGTTCTGACTGTATTGCCACATGTTTTAGAGTAATTATTGGCAGGAAAATGATTTATGTCTATCCTATGATCGCACCTCTATGTCTAAATTGTTATCACTGAGTATTTTTAACACTTTCCACCTGTTATGTTGCAGGATTTGAGGAATTACGTAAAACGGGATGCGTCTTCAGTGCTCCGGTTAATGCACGTATCGTTTTCAATTTTTGTACCGAGTGAAGCCTATGTTTGGTCATGTCCCGTTAGACCATTAACTTCATTAGCGCTTCGACCTGAAAAGCCCAAGCATTTGTCATTGCTCAATAAAATTGTTAACCTGTCTGGTTTTTTGGCGCATAGAGCTGTGAGTTGTCTTAAAACAGTTTTTTGATGTTACGTGTACAACGGCCGGATTAAACAATTTTTTTGGCTTATTCCTGAAGTAAAACGGCTTGTGCAGATTGCTAAATTCATTGAAGACTTGAAGGAGGGCTAAGCGCCGAATTAAACTTAAATTGTAATCTGTTGCTGTCAGCCACTTGTGTAATTTGAAAATTTAAACAAATAGTGCCGACTGAAATTGATTCATTCATTTGAGAGTATAAAGGCGGCTAAGGGCCGAGTTAAACTTAAAATTTTATCTGTTTGTGTAAGCTGATAAAACGGTTAGCACTGTGGGCATTTCAATAGTGAGTTCGAAAATTTAAATGGCTAGTGCCGATTCAAATTGTGAATTCAAAGCCGCCTATGTGCCGAGTTAAGCTCCCTGTTTTGCCTGTTTGCGTAATCTCGAAACCATTAGTAAATTTATCTTCTCTTGTATTGCATGGACCTTACAATTTAAGTGGCTACTGCCGGCTCAAGTAGAAAAGTCGAGTTAAGTGTTTTAAGGCGGCTACACGCCGACTAACATTGTTATTTTGAGTGTTGTGTAATTGTACGTAAAAGTTTACAGCCGTTTATGATTTGAATGATTCTATGGCTTATGCTGTTATTCCTATAGACCAGCCAGTGCCAATAGGAAGCGAGAGTCATTAACGATCCATTTACGTGACAGTGCTAAGAACTGTGTTGAATATTAAGATCTTATTGTCTTGTAATTATTTAGTATCTAAAGAACAGGTGAATCTACATTACTTCTTAGCTTACATCATTTGTTTGATAACCAAGAAGGGTCAGTTCTTGTTGAATTAAACTGAAAACTGGAATGTGTTATTACGCAATGTTGCTAATGCCAACTGTATATTGTTTTTCTTAATTACGCATTGCTCAAGTGCCGAAGTACAATTTTGTAATTAAAGTAAATTTCAACTTTTGTGCTTAGCACCTTCCACACCAGGACCCTTGTGTTCCATCACCCCTACTCCAAAGGGTATCCCCATTCCTTGTTTACGTGGCAGGACGAAAAGGGGAAGGGGGAACAAGTTCAGTCCGTGTAAAGAACGGCTATCGGTAAGTATCCTAGTGAGCTACAATTTGTCTCACTTCCAAATCATGACCTTGTGCACACAGAGGTAACACTTTGACCGGCTGTGGGCAGTCTGCTGCTCGTTCATGATCGTAAACACCCACACGATGTCACGCAGACATGTCGCCGTACCTCACGGAATGTCGCACTTCTTTGGTTCCACAACAACCTTCGTCAAACATCCTACTGTATAAGCTATCGAAAGCATACAGAGCGTTGGTGCAGAGGCTTCGCTACAGTTAACATATTCCGCCCTCTGTACTTACTTTTACTGTCAAGCGCCGTTTGTTCCTTAGCAAGTGTCGGTTGTTTCTTATCAATTGTCAAGATGTGTACTGAAGCGGTAAAGCTGCCATTCATGTAGTACTTACAGCAGTTGCAAATTTAGATTCAGGTGATTCTTCCATTGTGCTTCATCGTCTAACACAGAGAGTTTTGTCAGTGTTAGGTCATAATGTTTTGGTCTTAATGATTTATGGTTTGTTCCTTTCACATTTATTTGCAGCTTAGCCTAAACAATTTCATTCATATTACAATAGTACTGTCGAAGATAAGTTGTACTATGTGGAAATAAATGTTTGGAATTCCAAGCAGCAGTAAGAAGTAACCTTTATTTGTTGGTGCTGACTACTTTCTAAAATTGTCTCCATTCTCAAACCATACTTGACGCATTCTTGACTGTACCTATATCACTTACGAAGACGGCCCGTTGGAGAATGGACACAACTTCCGTATGTACTCACCACTGATACATAAAGTACACTTCTTAATGCAATTTATAACGGAATTCCAACCGTTTATTTCAATAAAGAAACAGTTCCAGTTCTATTTCACCTTCATTATGTTGCAGACAGGTAAATTTATTCTGATACTGCATGTCACTTCTTTTGTGTAACATCTTTACAAGATTGTTCACCAGTCTTTTACAGCGACAACAATCGGTTATATTCTGATGATGGCTTTGTAAGCCACAAACAGGTCAACTAAAGGTATTAATACTGCACAAAATCTACAGTTTTGTATTTTTCATTTATACATTTGCTTCTTTCTAGAATTCTTAGCAATGGTGCAGAGAAAGGTAAGAGTGGGTCACTGGCAGTTAATAAAAATCATCCCAACATTAACGTGATGCGGTATAAGATAAAGGCAAACTAAACTCAGTGTTATTGCATGAAACATAATTTACTGTGTATCCTTTACATTAAAACTCATGTATCTCTCGATTTATTGTAGTGGATCACTGCTCCAGCAGTAATCAAGGAGATCTAAAACACTACGGCACCAAACGGATGAACTTGCTCGGAAAAAAATGAACACTCGTATTCCGCATCAAAAAGGTGAGGCTTGTTGCAAGCACGCTTAATGTATTCCGGGCGATGCTTGTTTTCTGAAAATAGATTTGGATTTTCTCACAATATGGAGTCCGTCGTTCTAGCTTCTATTGACTGAGCTAATTCTGCTTTTCTTCTAAACGACTTCCACGTTCATCCCCATACCTCATTGTTTGGTTCCCTAACGTTTCTCAAACGATTTTCAAGAAATTATTTGTTTAAAAAATCTCATTTTCTTTCATGTGCTGGTGTAGAATCTCACCTTCGTAGTACAATACTTATCTGTCCATAATTTGTAATGGTCATTAAGAATTGACGCTATTTTTGAAGCACTTGAACTTCAGTTACAAACCGTCGATTCAAAAAGTGTGATAGCGTGCTTCTTACAGTTAGTTAGTTTTCAGACCATGCGTTACTGCGCGTGGAATATAACTAAAAGTACAAAAGAGTTTTTAAAATGTAGTGCCGTTGATATGTCTTCCTCTGCAAGCCGTATTTCGTAAGAGTTACGATTTTTTGTGGTTTGCAATGACTCGAGCTCCAGCATGTGTTAGTAATCTTATGTGCTGAGATGTTTTCTTCAGTTACAGTTCACCCGATTTATTAAGTACATTCGGTGCAGTGGACTAGTAAATTCTGCTCTCACATTTTTTGATTTTGTGTATTTCCACCTCAAATGAGGTAGCTTTTCTGTATTGTTTTTGATCTCCAGTCGGCAGGCTGAACCTGCAAATTGGCCAATGCGCCCCCATTATTGTGAATCACGGGAGTTCATGCATTCTTTTACCTACACAGTAGTATGTGCAGTGACATTTACGAGACTCGTTTTGCTATGGGAGATTGTGTCGAATCAGCCGTCCATCGTACGTAGACTGCAAGCACATGTTCGTTGCTCGCCGAATAACGAGTAAATATTAGTTTAGTGTGTTTCATCACTCTACTCCCTGCTTAGTGAATTCCAACACGTATATCCATTCTCTTGTTATGATGTTACCAGATTTTCTTGAGATCATTAGTTTTTACTACAGTTTTGTTCCAATTCTTCCTCACGTATACTGATTTCGAAGGACATAAGCCATAAATCAGGATACGGCCTTTCCTCCGATCTGCTACGCTGATGAACCGCCTTTTGAGTTCTGAAAGTAGGGATGATTATCACGTACTTTGATTGTTGGTCGCACTGTGTGCAGTCAGTGCGCGTGAACCCTTTCTCCTCTGAATACACCTAACCATGAACTTGTGTTCACTCCTTGTTCTTTTAGTTTACCTCTTTTTTATAAATTATGACCTGTGATGCAGAATACGGGCATATGTGCCAAATTTGGCGTAACAGAGTTTAAGTGTTTATCAGATTTATGAGAGAACTACCACGTACCAAGCTTTCAAGCTCCACCGAAGTAACAATTAATTGCAGTCCTGTCAAGTACTGTATTAGAAATGTTGAAGTGGTACTGGTCTATGTTTCCTTGTTTGCTATTCAGTCTGACCAGTATTTTCCGCTGCATGGCGGTTTTCCAAAATTTTGGGTCTCTGTCAATTATACTATGGTCCTACAGAAAGCAGTAAGCTTCCTTCCTTCTAATATATTTCTTTTAACGAACACAAGAACAGCCCTTATTCAGTGCCACCATTGTTTCTATATTTGTTATAGTCGCTTTGCACTGTAGCTGCAGTAATCAATTATTCTGGTATGCTGTAATTAGTGTTTCTATACTTGAGTGTGATAACTTTAAAACATTTTGCAAAGTGCTTCAGTGTGCGGACTCGTATGAGAACTGTTAGGCTGCGTTCCATCCTTGGATCGTATTACATGGTGTGTATAGAGAATAATTTCATAGTATGCATTGGTAAAATATGCAGAACCCTAACAGATGATCAGAGATGATATAGGAAACTCTGCTCTTGTGTGTGAAATACCCGGTGTTAGGGAATATTAATTTCCATAATTAACTATCATTTCCATAAGAAAATTTGTTTTGTTTCTGTTTACTTTATTCGGCAACTATCCATGGACCGTGGCTGTACTGCTGTCATCTCGCCATTTCGTTTGTTTCGTTTTGCTATTGCAGGTTGTTTGACAGACGAACCAGAAAATATAAAAGCTGGATGCAGAGGTAAACACATTACACAAAAACTTAAAGTTCACCTCACACACAGAACAAGGAGCCAAACAAAGTTCCTAAATATATATCCATGACAAAGAAAAGTAATCAACTCCCATTCAGCATTCACAGGAAAAACACCACAACAGACACAATATTACATGAAGCATCTAACTGCCCACAGGCCCAAAAAGAATCTGTCCTCAGATATATGATCCACAGCTTAAACACAGTACCACTTGACAAAGATAGCTATATGAGCTGAGCATAATTACTCAGATAGCAAAAATTAATGGATATCAGGAATTACTAGTAACAAAAGTGTACAAGAATAGCCAGAAAACATGGAAATAAAAAAAAGCAGAACACCACATAAATCCAGAGATCCACAACGCATACTGTTGTGTCGGTAGCTGGGCCGACACCGTGAAGTTGATATGGCTGAAAATGAACGCTAGACTAACGCTGTAGCCGATAGGGCACGCAAGGCTAAAGCAGACGGGCGTGAAGTCTGGAACATGAGAACTTATAAATAAATAAGAAGAAAAGTATGTAGATGCTTATTACTTATCTTTTTATTAGTCCTTGGAATACATCTCTCTTGAATACTCGTAAGCTATAGGCACTGATACAAATGGCGCCTTGCTAGTTCGTAGCCATTAACTTAGCTGATGGCTATTCTGTCTCTCGGCTAATGAGAGAAAGGCTTCGTACATCTGGTCGGTAGCTAGGTTCTCGTACCACTGGGCGGTAGCTAGGTTCTCGTACAACTGGGCGGTAGCTAGGTTCTCGTACAACTGGGGCGAGTCCACTCTCGTATCACGAGACCTGCCTTGGTGGTGGCGCTAGGTCTGCGATCACAGTGGCGACACGCGGGTCCGACATGTACTACATGGACCGCGGCCGATTTAAGCTACCACCTAGCAAGTGTGGTGTCTGGCGGTGACACCACATTCCTCCCCCGCAAATCGGCGAACGGTCGTGTGATAAGGCTTCCGCCCGCCGTGGGGAGGACCACATGTTGACGTATGCGATGAGGTGGGGAGCCTAACAACAGGCGAGGCTGTGCCACCCGCACCCGGCCATACGGTCCGAGGGGAGCTAGGAAACGCCTGAAAAACTAGCCCAGGGTGCACGTCAACATGCGGTGTATGCGCCCGTAAAGAGACAGGAGGGACCGAAGGGTCAACCTCCATTGCGTCGGGGTAGCCGACGCGCGATGACGTCATGTGGTCCGGAGCGGGCGGGAGTTCCATGGCGGAGGACAGCTGGTCACGGGAAGCGATCGGCGGCGCGTGACCCTGGGAGGCGCTTGGCGGCTGCAACGAAGCGTCGAATGCGGGCGGCGCCGGCGGGAGAACAAGCGGCGGCGGCGGCGGCTGCTGCTGCTGCGGCGGCGGCGGCGGCGCGTCGCCATAGGGCAAAATGGAAGGCATCGTCGGTAACACCTGGGGATGAGGCGAGCCAGTAGATGGGTCCCCAGGGCGCTGACCGGACGGCACCGTCGCTGAAAGCAGACGGGGAGCGGCAGAACCCGAGCGACGACAGAGGCGCAGCTGATTGAGATGCCGACGCACCTCACCAGAGGCCCCCAAAACCAAATACATCGCGCGGCCGAGGCAGCGAAGAATGCGCCCTGCGAGCCAACGACGTGAACCGCGATAGTTGCGATAAAATACAACGTCGCCTGGAGCAAAAGCAGGAGTCTGCCGCTGCACAGGAACCTGATGCGGCGGATGCAGCAAAGACATCAAGGTGCGATGAGGACGACCGTGGAGCAACTCAGCCGGCGAGCGACCATCTCGGGGCTGAGAGCGATACGAAGATAAAAAGAGCAACAATGCGTCCTCCCGAGAATGCGACTCTTTCAATTTCAACATCTGTGACTTGAAAGTCCGGACCAATCGTTCAGCGGCACCGTTGGACTGAGGCGAAAACGGCGCGGATGTCAGATGTTGAATACCATTGGCCTGGCAGAATGACTGAAATTCTGCGGACTTGAATTGTGGGCCATTGTCGGAAACAATAGTCTGCGGAAGACCTTCAATGCAAAAGATAGCAGACAACGCGTGGATGGTGGCGGAGGACGTCGTGGAAGACATCCGGACAACAAAAGGAAAATTACTGAAGGCGTCGACCAGAACTAACCATCGAGCATTCCAGAATGGACCAGCAAAATCAATGTGCAAGCGTTGCCAAGGGGAAGTGGCTTTTGGCCACGCAAAGACTTTCCGCGGCGGTGCGGACTGGTGTTCGGCACACGCCGGGCACGAAGAACACATATTCGTAAACGCAGCATCGATTCCGAACCAAGTACAGTGCTGACGAGCAAGTTGTTTCGTTCGCACTATACCCCAATGTCCTTGGTGAAGAAGCCGTAAAACAGAGGACTGTAACGAACGTGGGACCACGACTCTGGACTGATCATTATCAGAACGCAACAACAAAACACCACGTCGAACAAAAAGTCTTTCCCTGTGAGCAAAAAATCGGCGAACCAACGGATCCTCGATCCGAGACTTTGACAAAGGCCATTGCGTAGCAACAAAACGTAAAACAGTAGCAAGGACAGGGTCAGCAGCTGTGGCTGTAGCGACACGACGAAAATCAATCGGAAACGATTCGACCACTTCATCGGTTTCCGAATCAATGAACATGCAAGCAAGTTCGGAAGAATCGAATGCTTTATCCTCAGCAACAGGCAAACGGGACAACGCATCGGCGTTTCCGTGCTTAGCAGTGGACCGATACAAGATATCGTAGCGGTACTGCGAGAGGAAAATAGACCAGCGAATGAATTTCTGCGCTGTACGCGGAGGTACAGGCTTGGTCGGATGAAAAAGCGATGTCAAAGGTTTGTGGTCTGTGATGATGGTAAAGTGACGACCATACAAGAAATCATGGAACTTAGTAACACCAAACACGAGAGCCAAAGCTTCTTTCTCTATCTGTGAATAATTTCGTTGCGCAGACGAGAGCAATTTAGACGCAAAGGCAATAGGGCGATCATGGGAGCCAACTTTGTGCGCAAGCACAGCACCGATCCCGAAATCCGATGCATCTACCATCAACAAAAGGGGTTTCTGGGGATCGAATGGCGTAAGGCAAGTATTAGAAAGCAACGCCGATGTCAACTGGCGAAAGGCGCGTTCGCATTCCGTCGTCCAGAGAAACGGAACACCTGTACGGCGTACGCGATGAAGCGGAGCTGAAAGAGAAGAGGCATTGCGCACATTCACTCACACCTTGTGATTCTACATTGTTCAATGTTCTTGCGACCTCCTGACGCAATGCGTGGGGAACATTGCGCGCTCTGAAAAATTTCGGTTGCGCGTTTACCTTCAGTTCTAAATGTGCTTCATAGTTTTTAGCGCAACCTAAGCCCGGTGCAAAAATGTCTGCAAATTCGTCACACAGCCGAGAAACACTGTCCGTAGGCACAGTCTGATTCACTGATAGGACCTGATTTACAATAGACATGTTAAACAACCGAAATAAATCTAGCCCAAACAAGTTCACCGCAGAAGAAGAACGAAGAACGTAAAATGACACAAGTTTTGTTTGTCCCTTATATGTTGCAAGAAGGCTGCACTGTCCTAACACAGGAATCGTCTGTCCAGAATATGTAGTTAGCGTAACATTTGCGGAACGCAACGGAGGTTTGCCCAGTTGTTTGTACGTGTCGTGATTGAGCAATGAAACTGCAGCTCCGGTATCGAGCTGGAATGGTATCACTTTGCCTTCAAAGTCTAAGTCCACAAAAAGTTTATTGTCCTGCTGACGACAAAAGCGACTGTTTTGTGCAATTTGAATAGACACTGGTACAGAATCACTTGCTAATTGACGTGATTTCCGGCGACGTCGACGCACAGTTTTTGTGGGACGAACACAGTCACTGTTAGAGAAAGTGTCACTGGACGGAGCGGAATTAACGACATGAATGTCCATAGGCGAAGGTCCACGAGCCTGAGTGTCCTGGGTTCGATTCCGGCGCGAAGCAAAGGGCCTGGAATGATTGTGATTGTCTGATCGGAGCTTTTTCTGGCAAACACTTTGAACATGTCCTTTCGTATTGCAGAAAAAGCAAATAGCTTGGCGTGACGGGCAATGTTCACGCGAATGTCTAGTAGCACACCGCGGGCATGATTTCACTGCATTTGTGGGCTGGCGCGGCACACCTGGCTTAGCACGCGGCGGTCGCTGTGTCGACGTGCGCAAGGCCCGGTTACCGGGCCGCGCAGCGCGTCCAGCGGGCCGGTTAATGTTACACACGGCTGGCGAAGTTTCAAAAGATTCCTGAGCACAGTCAAGTGTGTCCTGTCTATCCAATATGTCTATCACTTGTTGAAGGGAGGGATTAACTAGTTTCAAAATTTGCTCCCGTATGCGAACATCAGAAACGTTCTGTGCAATTGCATCACGCACCATTGTATCTGAATAAGAAAGACCACAGTCACATTCAAAGGCACAGTCCCTAGTAAGTCCGTGCAATGTTGCTACCCACTCCCTATTAGTTTGACCGGCCGTACGTTTTGTACGAAAGAACGTATACCGTTTTGCAACCACATTAACTGTTTCTTTGAAATAGGCATCTAATGCAGACAAAATTTCCTCGTAGGACAGAGTTGCTACGTCGCGTCGGGGAAACAATTTCACTATCACACGGTATGTGGACACACCGACACAAGAAAGCAAAAACGGCTGCCGCTCTTTACCTTGAATTCTGTAGGCTTCTAGATGAAAGTGGAACTGGCGAGACCACTCGTGCCAGGTCTCATCGGCGGCCACGTATGGTCGAAAGGGAGGTGCAACAGCGTTTAGTGGCAGCGGTAGCGAAGAAGCGGCGGCGGCCGCATCGGTTTGAATGGTACGTTGACCCTGGACGAGCTGTCCAAGGGCATCCAGTAACGCCTGCGTCTGCTGATTCTGCAAGCGATAAAATTCGGACAGTACATCTGGAGAATGTGGCGAAGCCATGACACAAATAAATTAGGGCAAAGCAAAACACAAGATCCTTTGTAGACTCGTCGCCAATGTTGTGTCGGTAGCTGGGCCGACACCGTGAAGTTGATATGGCTGAAAATGAACGCTAGACTAACGCTGTAGCCGATAGGGCACGCAAGGCTAAAGCAGACGGGCGTGAAGTCTGGAACATGAGAACTTATAAATAAATAAGAAGAAAAGTATGTAGATGCTTATTACTTATCTTTTTATTAGTCCTTGGAATACATCTCTCTTGAATACTCGTAAGCTATAGGCACTGATACAAATGGCGCCTTGCTAGTTCGTAGCCATTAACTTAGCTGATGGCTATTCTGTCTCTCGGCTAATGAGAGAAAGGCTTCGTACATCTGGTCGGTAGCTAGGTTCTCGTACCACTGGGCGGTAGCTAGGTTCTCGTACAACTGGGCGGTAGCTAGGTTCTCGTACAACTGGGGCGAGTCCACTCTCGTATCACGAGACCTGCCTTGGTGGTGGCCCTAGGTCTGCGATCACAGTGGCGACACGCGGGTCCGACATGTACTACATGGACCGCGGCCGATTTAAGCTACCACCTAGCAAGTGTGGTGTCTGGCGGTGACACCACACATACGACAAACACACACCATCATCGCCACCATTACTCAGCAAGGTCACAGCACAGAAATTCAACAGATAACCTGGTACACACTCACATAGAGAAACAAATTGGCACACGGAACTGGGAACATCCTTAAGAAACAAGGTATAAACGTAGACTACCAAAGAGATAACTCTATACAGGAAAGTGTAAAAATTGGACATACTCCAAAATATCTGTCATTTACTAACTCCATTGTAACAGCTTATGATTCTCTATAGTTGGGACAGACAGATAGACGTTTTGAAGAAGGGCATAAGGAATACAAAAGAGCCTGGGAACTCAACATTTGCAGAACATCTCCGGCAAGAGAACCACCAATCTATCCCAATAGAAAAGGACATGAAAATCATGAGGTTCAGTGACAACAAATACCTTCTAAACCTACAAGAAACTTTGAAATTCAAAATGCAATAATAGAAGAGGAAGACAATAAATGACCCGACGAACATCAGCAACAAGACGTTATTTAAACTAATAAAACATACTGCAGAGAAATAACAACCCCTAGATACCACAAAATAATGTCACAAACTAGGTAATATCCCTCCTCCTAGATCACACATCACTGTATCATCGTAAAGTAATAGCTTACACACACAGTAATTACGACATATTAATACTTTTTACACACACATACACGTACACACACACACACACACACGAGTAGTAGCAGACACTCTCACCACTACCAAAACAAACAAAAGGCGAACTCATCCCGCAACAGAACAACAAAATGCGCTAAATGACGAAGTGACAATGGCTGTTCACAACGCGTAAACGTGAATATATTTAGTATAGCGGAAGTGCTGTGTGCTAAAATCTAACACATACATGTGAAAGACGACGAAGAATTACGTAAACAACAAAAACCTCTAATAACGATAAGAATTAACACTGTTTTAGTACGGCATGCGAACTGTTCATGATCCTAGAACCAAAATTGTAGGAGAAAAAAATTCCACGTTATTAAAGTGTCAACTAAAGACACTTTAGAATAAAGTGAAATGTGAATGAACTTGTCTTTCATTACTGTTGCAAAAGATGGCATTCAACCTATGCAACTTGTTCACATACTGTAGTCTGTAACACATTCCAATATCTCCCACAAATAGCAATCCACAGTAATAAAATTATAAACAGCCGACTAGTTGCAATGGATAAAGAAATTCTTCACCTAGGTTTCGACAAATATAAATTTGTCTTCTTCAGAAGGTAGTAATTTTTCAATAGTAAGGACTAATGTACCATCGCCGTTTTTACAATTTTCGGCATATATCCATGTGTCAAAAATAAAATATAGCCCTAGAATTAGGGTTTGTCATGTAAGACATAATAAATGACCCGACGAATATCAGCAACGTAACAAACCCCAATTCTAGGGCAATATTTTATTTTTGACACATGGATCTATGCCGACAATTGTAAAAACAGCGATGGTGCATTAGTCCTTACTAATGTAAAATTACTATCTTCTGAAGAAGACAAATTTATATCTGTCGAAACCTAGGTAAAAAATTCCTTTATCCATTGCAACTGGTCGGCTGTTTATAATTTTATTACGTGAAACCGTTGCTGTTGTGGAGCTATGTTTAAGAAAAAAAGAAGAAAAAAGGCACTCCACAGCATAATTTGGTGCAAGTTTAGAATAAGAATATTTCGTGAGGTACCGAAAATAAATGATAAATGAAAAACTGTAGCTTTAATATACTTTGTGTGTCTGTTTGGCTTCTGTAAAGTTGTAAAAGAAAGACACTCATTTACAGATACTAGTAGCATTTAGTGTGAAACATTAATCTTCAACCTGTACCAAAATCGGAGTCATACTTGTAGCATACAATAGCATATAGGTGACAATTTTGCTATCTTTTAGATATTTAACAAACTAAGAATGAGGAAATATTTGCAATAATCTAATCTATGTCGAGAAATGTAAATGGAGATGTACTGATGATTGCTTTGCTATAGGGACCAGTTCATGACCTGTTCAAATATTACTGCAACCCTGATTTCCAATATTTATTCCAAATACTTCTGCGTCAGCAGGAACTCTCTCTCTCTCTCTCTCGCTCTCTGGCTCTGAGCACTATGGGACTCAACTTCTAAGGTCATCAGTCCCCTAGAACTTAGAACTACTTAAATCTAACTAACCTAAGGACATCACACACATCCATGCCCGAGGCAGGATTCGAACCTGCGACCGTAGCGGTCTCGCGGTTCCAGACTGAAGCGCCTAGAACCGCTCGGCCACACTGGCCGGGAGCAGGAACTAATTTGATTTTTGTTTACTGAGCACAAATACTTTTTCGAATTTCTTTTGATATGTGTCGAACACTTAAATGTTCTATTACACCTCTCATGTGTTATGTTAGTTAGCAAGAATATGTTTTGGTACAACAGGATAATATGCTAGAAAATTTACCGCCCACAAATTCAAAATCATATTCCTTGTTAAACTTGAAGAAAGTTGATTTTTTCATACATCAGAAACTTGTTACGGGAAAATTTTCTACATATGTTCTCGCCCTCTAAATAAGAAATAGAGCAGTTTTAATTATACACTTCACAGGTGTGATTAATTGCAACACGCATTTTATCAGCGTTGTAAATATTTTTGAGTGTTACAATATTGGCACGTTTTATTTTAATCATAGACAAATCGATGCGCTGAAATATGTTAATTACTGTGAACACTGTCAGCTATTCTCTGGCAGAAAGCTGAAGCTGTTGACGGACAAATTCATAAAATTTTCGATATCTTTAACAGTCATTTTCCCAAGACGTTAATTGAACTACATATATATTGTAACAAGCTAAAATTTCAGTAGCGGCCTGTGTTACAAGGTCCCAGACGCAATGCAAACTGCTAAAATGGGAAAATACGAAACATTGTTCTCATTGGTGTACAGTATCAGACTTAAAGAATATGGCGATGCAGCTTCACTTGGTTCAAATCAAACATCATATAGTTCACATTATTTTACCAGCGCATTTATTACTGGGAGAGAGAAAATCACCCGGCATTAACTGCAAAGCACTAACATGAACGTTATTATGTGCCGAATTATATGTAAAATGATACTGAAAATACTGCCAGACTCTACTACGATAGAATATTTTTTCTTGGTATTACCACATTGTGAACAAACAGCTATTTGGTAAACAGAAAAGTAAATTATAGGAAAACGTAGATTGAACGAGGAGACAGGCTTTCAAATAAAACACAGACTACGTAAATAATTTTTACTACTGCGATAGGAATGAGAGTTAACACAAGCTACAAAACAATATAAAATAGGTAATAAATAACGATCTACATGCACTTTATGAAGTATAACTATTTTCCTTAGATAAATGTCACTGTGTCCACGCGTTAAGATGTATGTGGTAAGAATGTTTGCACTATAGCTTTATTACAGCACAATCACGCCAGTCGTCTTCTTTGATTCTTCACCAAATCAAGCAGCAAAAGCACAAAGATGTCTGAGGAATCTGCAACATAGAATAGAAAGGGAACATTAGTGCGAGATCATACAGCAGAGAGCAAATTTAGTTTGTGGGCAGCACAAGGGAGCACGATCCTTGTAAAATAAAACATTTATGGGAAGAAGGTACCTTAAAAGTGATGTGTGAGAAACTCTAACGAATCAAGAGCGCTTGTGAAGTGAACATCTGTACAGCAACATCAACAGAAAAAAAAATGTATGTGCGTTGATATTCGTAGTAATCATGAATGGAATGGATTGACATATCAACTTAAATAAACCAAGCACAGTTACAAAGTCTATTAACGTAAAGATGGCTGGAGACTTGAATGACTACTCATAGTGAAATTAAGCTTTCAGTTTACTGAATGAATAACATGTCTGTAATTTCTGATGACCGATCATTTTTTCCTCGAAACTGCTACGTTATTAAGAAATTGTAGTAATAGGATCCAGACCCAGTACTCAAAACGAAGAAGACTCCTTTAATAATTTAACGCAACACACGCATGGACTGAGCAGGAGGGAATTCGGTGACCCTGCTGTTGAATACAAATAGTATAATAGCATTGCTTAGATTGCATTTAAAGAAACACGTCACACTCATTCACAATGAAAGATTTGAAGTCTGATCTTCCTCTGTTTACTGATGTAAGCCGAGCACTAACTGAAAGAACGTAAAAGAGACTACTAAATTAGAGCACAGCCTATGCACATAGCGGACGAGTTGGTCAGAAATAAGCAAAACGCAAGTTTCTTATACCCATTCGCAAGTTTTTTTATCCTCATCCGCTGATATAAATGTGCTGCGAAGCGCATCCGTTCGCCGTTGTTTTGGCGATGAGCTCGCGCTTAGCTCTCTCATCTGCTAAAGTCCGCTCTCGGCTTTGAAACATTGCTATGAAATTGCAGCTGATGTCCCTCTTGGAATTAAAAAAAATATAATTACACTGTTTTGGTGAACTGCACACTTGTGTTTTAACAAATCTCGTCCCAGTTCGCGACTGGTGCGAGAATACATATTTTTACACGCGAAACAAGCTACTATATCTGTCTTCTCCTACACCTCAAAACCGTAACAAATTTATGCCTGATCGACGATTTAAGTTAATATACCGCTTTGATAAGTAGTAAGTGTTGATTTTGTTAACGCATTCTCATTAATATGTACTAACATGCAGCCGTTACCTCGACGCTTGACAAGTACGATTCGTTCACAAAGGATTGCAGAAACTACGCAAATAGCCCTTCGTAGATAGTCAGTGATCAGGAAATTAATGCAGAATGTGCTTCACAGGAAGTGAGAAAGAAAAGATCAGGCCAAAACACAGTTAATAGTTGTATATAAAGTGGGTACTGCTAAAATGAAAAGACGAAAACGGACAATCTCTGAAACTGGGTCTTGCAAAAATTCCAAGAATGCAGAAAGGCCTAAATTCTACAGCCACACTACCCTTAGAAGTTCAATGCCGATTCATGGAGTTCACGATTGCAAGTCCCATAATTTGAAGAGAAACGTGTAATTATATTAACCTTATCTTTTAATTTCTAAGTAAGAAAGTAATTGTTAGTGCGTAGGTCTGCAGATATAGCCGTGAATCTCAGCGCAAGCTCTTACCCGGAAAGTAAAACTACGAATGTCGGCATCCACATACATCCATGTATAGAAAACGATTTTTGCAATTATTGTTTCGAACGAATACTGTAGGTACGCGTTTGAAAGCAAGGCTACGGTAGAGTTGAAGCCGTGGCTGTTGCTCACCTCCTGTGCGCCCCGTACCGTTTCTCAGTGCCTGGAGCCGTCCTCCGGTTCGTCGCCACAAGACGACTCGTCCCCTCCTGGGCAGCTGCAGTCCATGCACTCATCCGATATCCGCTTCTCTGGGGACTGGCTTGGCGAACACTGAGATGTCTCCTCCTTGAAAACTTGGCTGCCCTCTGCGATGTGGTCTGCGTCCTCATCCGTCACGAGCTCCTCGAGAGATCCACAAGACGAACCGTCCGAGAGCTCCCCTTCGTCAGAACCGGTGGTGCTGCCGCCTCCAGATGAAGAGGAGCTGCAGTCCGTCCACTCGTCTGAGCTGCTGCCTTCCTCAGACTCGTCCTCCCAGTCGTCGTCATAGACGTCTTCGTCATCATCGTCGAGCTCCAGATGGTCCCACAGAGCTTGTAAGCCCCCCGCCTGGACTACGTCTGCGTTTCCGTCACCATGACCAAGGACCTCTTCATGATTATCCAGATAGTCGTCGAGTATTCCGTACTGCTCCGCCTTCTGCATGAAGCTATTGTGGATGGCTATCCGCAGGAGCCTCTGTCTCTCTCTTTTCAGATGCGCACTGCGCCGTCGCACCTCCACACGGTTCAGTTTCAGCGTCCAGCTGTCCATCGTGTCCTGCAACAAGTAACACACAGTTAATACGTTACTACACAAAAACTTTCAGTTCTTACATACAGATAAGTAATAGCTGCAACAAATAATTTGCAGAACCCTAAGTAAATCCGGTTGTTCCGGTACTTCCATACAATGCCTCCGCTGTTCAAAGTATATCGCTTGCGTAATTACAAGATGCCAACCAGAAGACGCTAATCACCCACACCACCTACAAGCTAGTTGCTAGCATCGTCCACAAACAGAAGAAGGGGAAATATTTGTAAACAATAACCGTATCAAATACAGTAAAACATATATCAAAAACAAAATTTAGATGATCAAGAGGTGAAAATAAATTCGAGAACCGTGTGAATGCAGTTTCCAATAGCTGTATACGGGTGAATATCACACATCAAAATGCTTATTTCACAGCCAGACATACAGATACTATGCCAGGGAGGATAACATCACAGATTATTCTTCATCATGAAGAACATAATCGTTAAGTTTCGAATCACAAAGGTAGGCATTATCGGACAGAGAGAGCATCGTTACGAAAAGAATTCATTATAGGTTGAGACCGTGACGCGTGATAAAAAAAAGTGGCTAACACTGCCTAAAGTCATAATACCGCACAATGCTGGCGCTTAAGTATCATTTGTGCCGCAGTAGTTGCCAACGGAATGATAAAGAGTGAGCTTAGTATAGAGAACACTGGATAGCTACATTGGAGGAATGCGATGAAAAAGGGAATGCACTATAACCGAAGGTTGACAGACATGTAGTGGGGAGGTCCAGTACGAAAAAAAGTCACAAAAAATATTCTGCACGACCAGAAGAGTGTTAGCAGCACTCAGAATTTAGATAAGACCAGCAGCATCTGCTTACCTTGAGTATTTGGCAGCTCTCTCCGTCTCTGCAGCAGCCGGCGTACGAAGATCTCAGTGTCGACACACAGACTGGGCGCGCGCAAGACACACTGTGAGGTGACAGGCAGGTGGTGAGTGGTGGGGGGTAACATCTTAGAAACCACCCCCTCCCTCCCTCTGCCCAATCAGCGGAACCGCCACGTGTCCATTGGAATGGTACCGTTAGAGCTGTGCGCTGCGTTCACGGAAGAAAATACACTGCAGAACGGGAAATAATTGAGACATTGTTTTATTCTTCTTCGATTCTTTCGTTCTGTTTCCTAACTGATACTTACCGCGAGACATATTTCATCTCGGAACCGCCTTCACGTCGATGTTGCATCAATACGTCCGTTCTACATACCACCATGTTTTAACTGTTAAACATTTCTCTCGGCGGGACACCCACAGCTGTAAATCGTCATAAATGGAACAATCAGCTGCAGTTGCAAAAATTATTTACTTCAAAACTAGTTTCAGGATATGCATCGTACCTTCAGATGCAACAGTAGAAACGTTCACAAATTATGTCTAATGCAGCTCAGTGAGGACATGGGGAGATAATATACACACTTTAATTTGCGTTGTAAAATAGTGAACGTTTCTGCTGATGCACCTGAACGTGGGATACATATCCTCAAACTGGGTTATGCTTTCTTTTTAGAAATAAATATTTTTTACAGCTGTAACGGTTTTTCGAAGTGAAGATTTTAAATGTTAGTTTTCACTCTCCGAAATATTTTCCAGGTAGAGACTAAATAATCACTTTGTGTTTACACTTTCATTAACTATAAGAAAAATTTAAGTGTCAGAAATTCAAACCTCGCGACACCAATGAACTCACCTGAAGGTGAAATTGAAGCTGTAACCCAACCTACTGATATTCGTAAATTGCGCGCAGCACTGTCGTCCACGTTACCTACTGTCAACATGGTGTCTACGAATAAAAGTCCATTGACTACATTGTTCGCCGGCCGAGATGGCCGAGCGGTTCTAGGCGCTACAGACTGGAACCGCGGGACCGCTACGGTCGCAGGTTCGAATCCTGCCTCGGGCATGGGTGTGTGTGATGTCCGTAGGTTAGTTAGGTTTAAGTAGTTCTAAGTTCTATGGGACTAATGACCTCAGAAATTAAGTGCCATAGCGCTCAGAGCCATTATTTGAACGTCAAATAAGGCTGTGAGATGGCCATGAAATTGTACCTGATCTTGCGATACAACGCCTGTCATATGTGGCATTGAGTATGTCACGTACCTTCTGAGAAGTGCGCAGGTGCTCCGCCTATTTGCATCCACATCTGACGTCCCATATTAGGCGGCAGGCCTACATCCTCCAACGCTTCTGGAACACCTTGTATCTCCTTTGAGTCGTGATGACAAGAGATAAGGTCCTATCACTGTCCCAGGATTACTTCCAAGACCACAAGTTACCTATTCTAAAGTTGTATTTCGACTCCTCTATCGTCTCCTCCAGTTTATACCGAATGTTTTGAATCACCGTGTGATTCAAAATACGAAAAAATGTCAAAGAACGCGACTGTATCCGTTGACCTGTTGTTACCACCAAACCGGCCGTGGTGGCCGCGCGGTTCTAGGCGCTTGAGCCTGGAACCGCGCAACCGCTACGGTCGCAGGTTCGAATCCTTCCTGGGGCATAGATGTGTGTGATGTACTTAGGTAAGTTAGGTTTAAGTAGTTTAGGTTCTAGGGGACTGATGACCTCAGAAGTTAAATCCCATAGTGTTCAGAGCCATTTAATTCTTCTAAATCTTTGTTCTTTTGTTTATTTTGCTTTCGTCAGACGCTGCGAAGATTGCATGAGGAATTAATATTAATGCCATGAGAGTCAGCTCGCAAAAGGGAGCAAATATCTAAATGAAAAAAAAAAATGAAAGAAAAGCCTGCTCTGTGCATAGCCAAAAAGGCAAACAGATGGGATATCTATGATAATTGTTTCAGTAGTGAAAAAGCTTGATATTCTGAAAGGGAAGATAGTGTCTGGTGGAACTGGTTCCTTGGAAGAAAACAGGATGCAAATAAAAGAGTAAAAAGACATCAAATTGCGGTTTTCCTATTGTAGTTTGATGTGTTTCTATGTATTCATTTATTCGAATAAATTAAAGGCTTTTGTATTATTTTGAACATTTTCCAGTTTTCTTATATGTGGATTATTTAGCATACTCATTGGTCTCGATAATTTACTACGAATTTTACTTTGGTCATTAAAATATCATTATAGTTCATAGTTCCTTAATGCTGTAGTTATATGCCCAACATCTTGCAAGAAGGTCGGTACGACAGAACCTCACTATCGCAGTGGATGTCACTCAGAACACATCCTATTTGTGCACATATATCTAAAAACAAAAACGACTACTTGTAACGTGTAATCTAAGTTCCAAATAATACGTAACGATAGCTGCAGTAGACTCCCTTGCTATAAGTTGTCGAGTGAGACAAGAAAGTCGCTCTTTGAGAATGGTCATTACTGGCAGATCTCTTCTACATCACATCAATGTCTGCTCACTGATGTGCCACAGGCGAGCCTTTCCCTCTCATTAACTCGGTGCTACATTGAGTGGTCAGCTTATGTCACTCTACTGGTGGTAATGGACTTCCCAGATTCTAAAGGAGGATGCTAAGTTCACCCAACCTGGATATGATGTGACGTCATTATGACGTATATACGCTTTAGTCGATTAACACATCTATCGACTTTTACGAACGTTCGAGATTCTAAACTGTCGTCAGCTAGTGGTTTGTTTTGACACGTGCGATTCTGATAACAGCTCAGTGTGGCAGCGTATATGTATTTCGCCAAAATAAAAGTAAAAGAGCTGGATATTAATAGAAATATTCCTGACCGTGGCCTTGAAAACACCACGGACAACACGTTTCGTAAAAAAGTGAAGTCTTCTTATGTCCCGACCAGATTAGATTGTGTGATTGTTGTATTGAACGCTTATGACGAAAATAATATTTATTTATTATCAATATTTTAGTATGGTTTCATACAATTGGTCTTGTCAGTACATATTAGATTGTAGCAGCATACTCTTGCTGACTTTCTTTTCTTAATTTATATAGCTGAAAGAGAACTCGTGCAAGTTTGTTAGCTAAGTAATTTATATGTCCATCCCAAGATAGTCTTTTATCAACCATAATTCCAAGTATTTTTACACTCGGACCGCAGAGACAGGTACCCTAGTGTCCAGTAATGACTGGTGTATAGAATGATTGAATTTCGAACTTAAAAAGAAAAATATGAGGCCTTGTTGAAGAAAAATCGTCGACCAGAGATGAAATACGAGGGGAAGTGGATTTCTCAATGTAATCTTAACCAAAGGTTAGTGTCTTGACGCATCTAAAGATTTTGGCTGCTGAGTGCTTCTTCTCACCGAGTACGAATAACCGATGCACTTCAGCTGGGTCAGAAGTACATCAATTTCTGCTTGAGATTCACAATAACCACGCAATTGCCCGTCGTCATCGATGCTGAACTCTTTCAGCTTTTCTCTCATTAGTCTCTCGAATGCTGAACACATAATTAGAGACGAGCAAACGAAAAACAACGCACAGGTCACAAACACAGTACAATACACGATTAAACGCAAGGAACGCAAAACACATTTAAACGAATGGCGCAGAGCACAGCGCTACCCTGTCACAACCTCTCGAAAGTTCACAAAAGTCGAATAGTCGATATACGGTTTCTATCGTTTTCGATGTAGCGTGTATACGTCATAATGACGTCACATCGTATCCAAGTCTGGTGAACTTAGCATCCTCCGATTCTAAAGACCGGCCGCCGAATGGCCACCACAAACAAAAGCGATAACAGCAGCTGGATGCGTCGCTCGCGCTAATCCTATACCTGAGCGTGACGTCACCCCACCCTGGGACAACAGTATACCGAGGAACTCTAATGCGCACAACACGATGATAAGATGTAGCTGCAACTACATCTAAAGCTGCTTCACCACGTCATTCCATTCTGATGTGCACATACAAAGCATTCCCCCAGACAAAACATGGTTGTCAGCTTCACATTCCGGTCTTAATGTTGTGTATTAAATAGCAATATGTTTCAAGTGCGTTTTCTAGACGAAGGTTTTTCATGATTCCTAAATTGACGCTGTAATTGCAGTTACATTTCCCGGATTTGCCACCGTATAACTTTCTACAAATCACCTCAATAATTCTTCCATGCAACTGGTCGATATCCCCAGACGGTTATGGTAATTAGTGCTAGTAGACGTAGCTGATGATATTCGCGCGGCGGTCTCAAAATTTATCATGGCCACTAGCAGGAATCAAGCATACCTGAAAAAGCTCTTACACTTGGAAGAAAACAGCGCTCAAAGTGTCCATTGCCATGAGAACGGAGACCATCTGGCTTGCGCCAGCGACAATGTGAGGCTGGGAGTTGCTGTGCGTAGAAGTTGAAATAAATTTCTGCAAAGAGCTGATTTAGATTTCTTATCATAGGTTGTTGTTTTAATTTAATAGTTGCCAGCGTTGGCTTTCGGGTGGTGTTGAACTCAAATCTCACATTCTTTTTGATTAAATGGCTCAAATGGCTTTGAGCACTATGCGACTTAACTTCTGAGGTCATCAGTCGCCTAGAACTTAGAACTAATTAAACCTAACTAACCTAAGGACATCACACACAACCATGCCCGAGGCAGGATTCGAACCTGCGACCGTAGCGGTCTCCCGGTTCCAGACTGCAGCGCCTAGAACCACACGGCCACACCGGCCGGCTCTTGTTGATTAGATTGGCTGCCATACAGTATGTATGACTCGAATAACAAAACATTATTTTTAGAGAAACAGTCTACAGTTTCATGAAATGATTAGTTTGTAAGTAAGAAATAAAATAGGTCACTATCCACTATTTGATTTTGCTGCTCACGCAGTGTCTGTGTTTGCAGATATAATTACTGGACTGATCTAAACGTAGTTCAGTGCCTTTGTGCCATCATCATTGGGTTTGTATTTGTCAAAGCTGTAAAATGTTGGCATATTTTAAATGATAATTAGGCCTACAAGAGTTTATGTTGGTTATTGTGATTACCTTAATATTTGACATAATGACGTTATGCAGGATCCTCTGTACGCTAGTGGATACGGGTAGCTTATTATCTGCATATAACCGATGTTAATGCGAATTTGGCTGGCAAGATAACACATCACTCTATATCTAAACTTAATTTTGTTGTGCAAAGATATTTCGCTACAACACTATATGATCAAAAATATCCGGACACCCCCAAAAACATACGTTTTTCATATTAGATGCACTGTGTTGACACCTACTGCCAGGTTCTCAATATCAGCGACCTTAGTAGTCATTAGACATCGTGAGAGAACAGAATGGGGCGCTGCGCGGAACTCACGGACTTCGAACGTGGTCAGGTGATTGGGTGTCACTTGTGCCATACGTTTGTACGCGAGATTTCCACACTCCTAAACGTCTCTAGTTCCACTGTTTCCGATGTCACAGTGAAGTTGAAACGTGAATGGACTCGTACAGCGCAAAAGGGTACAGGCCGACTTCGTCTGTTGACTGAGAGATACCGCCTACAGTTGAAGACGGTCTTAATGTGTAATAGGCAGCCGTCTATCCAGACCATCACACAGGAATTCCAAAATGCATCAGGATCCACTGCAAGTACTATGACATTTAGGCGGGAGGTGAGACAACTTGGATTTCATGGTCGAGCAGCTGCTCATAAGCCACATATCACGACGGTAAATGCCAAACGACACCTCCATTGGTGTAAGGAGCGTAAACGTTGGACGATTGAACAGTGGGAAAATGTTGTGTGGAGTGATGAATCACGGTACACAATGTGGCTAACGGATGGCAGGATGTGGGTATGGCGAATGCGCAGGGAACGTCATCTGCCAGCATCTGTAATGCCAACAATGAAATTCAGAGGCGATGGTGTTATAGTGTGGTCGTGTTTTTCATGAAGGGGGCTTGCACCTCTTGTTGCCTACGGTGGCACTATCACAGCACAGGCCTACACTGATGTCTTAAGCACCTTCTTGAATCCCACAATTCGGGGGTGGCGATTGTATCTTTCAACACTGTCGACCACCTGTTCATAATGCACGATCTGTGGCGGAGTGATTATACGACAATAACATCCCTGTAATGGGTTGGCCAGCACAGAGTCCTGACCAGAATCCAATAGAACACCCCTGGGATGTTTTGGAACGCCGACTTCGTGTTACGCTGGCCTCACCGACACACATCGATACCTCTTCTCAGTGCGGTACTCCGTGAAGAATGGGCTACCATTCCCCAAGAAACCTTCCAGCACCTCATTGAACGTATGCCTGCGAGAGTGGAAGCTGTCACCAAAGCTTAGAGTGGTCCAACATGATATTGAGTTCCAGCATTACCAATGGAGGGCGCCAAGAACTTGTAAGTCATTTTCAGCCAGGTGTCCGGATACTTTTGATCACATAGTGTGTATTAGCAGTTATTCACATTTAGATTTCGAAAATCTTTTGCCGTCTACGTACCTGTAAGTGTTCGAGGAGCACGCATAGTGACTACACATAGGCCTATATTGCGAAACTTCGTTCGTAAATAACATTTTTCACCTTTACCAAAACACAATGTTCATGTTTCTCCCGTGTGTGCCGTCCCAGGTGGCGGGTACTTGTTCTCAAATGAGTTTCGCGCCAAATTTGAGTTGTCTGTCTGTCTGTGCGTGCATGCGCGCGCGCGTGCGTGCGCCAAACCAAAGTCTCATCTTTCTAGGACACGATCGACAAAGGACCGGTGAAGCTATACTAGAAATTTTGGCTCTCCAATTATTTGAAAAGGTTGGTTCTATCACGGCAGGTTACATCTTTACACCTGATCATTCCTCGTAGACAACTGTGTACGGACCTCGAACTTCCCCAGAAATA
Source organism: Schistocerca serialis cubense (assembly GCF_023864345.2). Lineage (NCBI taxonomy): Eukaryota > Metazoa > Arthropoda > Insecta > Orthoptera > Acrididae > Schistocerca > Schistocerca serialis. The sequence continues at coordinate 64,293,042 of NC_064638.1, forward strand.
TTTGCATTAATATAATGTTTGTTTTGCTTCTCAATAGACATTAGGCTTCACTGCTTCCTATTGCATCCGGATGAAAGCTTCATCCTCTCTCTTGACAAAAATGCGTCTCCTCGGGTGCTATTGAAATCTTACACGTGCATCTCGCCACAGCATTGCTCTCCCGTTTCGTAGTAATCCGTATACTCATGTCAGTTTTTCCCTTTTCTTGGGGGAGGTTAGTCCAGACCAGAGCGTTCATACACGAACGTTTCTTCAACAACTCTCTCACTTGAAATTCTACCAATGATAACTACCACCAACAGCTTGTAACCGCCCATTTCCTTACTTCACCTTCATAATAAAGTATCATCCTCGGTCACATATTTTTCATCTTGATACTAAACTGCGCAAGAAAGCGTTCCGGACAGGCAAAATGTTGGATATATAATAGAAATAGAGCTAAGCATGCTAACCATATTAATTCGCTTGCATTTACCCTTAAAGTGTAGACTGAAATTTTGTTGGTGTTTTTTGCGAGTAATGCTCTCACAATTATACGTGGTAGAGGTAGGCACTTTCAAAAGAAAAGGTAAAGACGTGAAACAGTGGAAACTCTCGCCTTAAATTCTTGCTAATATCGCGTGCGACGAGCAGTAGCTGCAACACACCTTCCGATTCCGATACAGAAGGCAACTACACTTATTTAAAGCAAATTCATCTCTTAAGAATGTTTTTGAATTAATCTTGCAAAGCGTTTCACCGCAAAAAAAATTATAATGATTTGTGGGGCGCTCAACAGCGCAGTTATCAGCGTCCATACAAATTTCCAATCATTTCCCTGTCCAATCTCGCCATTTTCCCGAATGATGATGAAATAATGAGAACGATACAAACACCCAGTCCCCTGGCGGAGAAAATATCCGACCTGGCAGGGAATCGAACCTGGGACGCCGTAATCCAGATGCAGCGACACTACCCTGGGACGCCGTAATCCAGATGCAGCGACACTACCCGCTAAACCACGAGCTGCGGACTTAACATAAGAACAAGCAAAGCATCAAATTGCATCATATGTGTAAAAAGCGAGCGGGATAGCGTAGTGGTTAACACAATGGACTCGCGTTCGGCAGGACGACGGTTGAAACCCGCGTCCGGTTCTTCTAATTCAGATTTTCCGTGATTTCCCTAAATCGCTTAAGGCAAATGCCGGGATGTTTCCTTCGAAATGGCATGGGCCCTTTCGTTCTCCATCCGTTTCTAATGACCTCGTTATCCACGGGATATTAAACACTAATCTCCTCCTCCTCCCAATGAGTGTCGACTATGTAACATTTTTGTTTTGCGGTCGACTATATTATTGACGGTTGCCAGTAACTCTTTTTTGCGAATAAAACGATAAAATGTTTATTTACGAAGAGCGATAATATTTGTGCTTGTGTATGAGGATAACATAATTGTAAATGTTGATTCGTGCAATCACACCACGTCAAGTCAAGTAGAATTAAATTTTGTTTCTCGTTCCCAAAAAAAAAAAATTTTATTGTAGCTCCATATTTGTTAATGGTTCGATTTTATTCTTTCAAAAAATCGCAATTACATATGATTAAGTTAGTCATAAACCTCCGACAAAGCACAAATAAAGTACATAATATATCTATTTTTAATGGACCAGTACAATCAGTTAAAACCTAAAAGTAGAACAAACTTTGTTTCAAAGCAAAATAACGCATTTTAATTTAATTTTTAGGGAGCGGACCATGTTAGTAAAATTTTGGCAACTAGCACTGATGAGCCTATCTGAAAGATTTCGACATTTTCATCTCTTTGGCCTTACTCGGAAAAAATTTCAAAAACTGAGAAAGCAAAATATAAATTACGTATAAGAAAGGAAACTAAATTTTGCTCATTTGAAATCCTCGACCGAGGTACGTGTATTTTATCGACATACTTATTAATGGCTATTTAACTTTAGGACCACTCAGCGTCAATTAATTACACAACGCAAAAGTAACTCCGAGGACAGACGAAGGGAACTTTTCAAGCTGTCCACTCGTTATTTTGCGTTCAAAGAAATGTTCAAATGTGTGTGAAATCTTATAGGACTTAACTGCTAAGGTCATCAGTCCCTAAGCTTACACACTACTCAACCTAAACTATCCTAAGGACTAACACACACACCCATGCCCGAGGGAGGACTCGAACCTCCGCCGGGACCAGCCGCACAGTCCGTGACTACTGCGGCTGGACCGCTCGGCTAATCCCGCGCGGCAATTTTGCGTTCAAAGCCCTCTTGCTGTCTAGTAGTTTTTTCATAAAATTGTGTTATTCCTGCTTGTTTCATATTCTGTTTTACTACGTGGATACATTGCACTGTCTCAATTTTAGCCCTGCTGCAAGTTTGGTAGAATTCCACAACCTCCCAAGTTAATCTGGTTGTTTCCATTGTTTTAAAATGTCAATACAATTTTCAGTGAAACTTATTTGATATACGAGCAAATGATGGTATCATTTTCAGTTTTCTAATGTGCTTGTGAGGAAACCGGAACCGAAGAGAATCGAAGCATTTTAGATGTGGTGCTACAAACGAATGTTGAAAATTAGGTGGACTGGTAAGGTAAGGAATAAGGAGGTCCTGCGCAGAATCGGAGAGAAAGGAATATATGGAAAACACTGACAAGGAGAAGGGAAAGGATGATTGGACATGTGTTAAGATATCAGGGACTGACTTCCATAGTACTAGAGAGAGCTGTAGAGGCCATAACATGTAGAGGAAGACAGAGATTCGAATACATTCAGCCGATAATTGAGGACGTAGGTTGCAAGGGCTACTGTGAGATGAAGAGGTTGGCACGGGAGAGAAATTCGGGGCAAGCCACATCAAACCAGTCAGAAGACTGATGACTTAGAATAAAATTGTGCTTGCTGTTCGTTCCTTCCTTCTCCAGTGTAATTTGCCTCTAAACTTTTTCCAAACACTTTTCTTAATACAGGGGGTTTATAAATGAATATCGGGATTTTAACGATTTATAATATTTATTATATTAAACTTACGGTTATAAATGATATGTCAAATGAAAGAGCAACTCAAACAGTTTTACCAAGAACCTTATAAATGTTCAATGTGAGTACCATTTGACACACGGCACACTTCAAGTCTATAGCCGAGTTCTTCCCAAACGTTGATAAGTGTGTCTTCAGTGATTGTAGCAACAGCTGCTTTGATCCGGTTTCTTAATTCAAGGAGGTCTGCTGGTAGCGGAGACATGTACACACGATCCTTGATGAAGCCCCAAAGGAAAAATCGCACGGCGTTTGGTCGGGTGAACGTGGAGGCCAAAGGAAAAATCGCACGGCGTTTGGTCGGGTGAACGTGGAGGCCATGCAAAGCAAGCTCTATCACTGGGCCCCTTCCGGCTTATCCAGCGCTCGGCTATAGGCTTGATGTGTGCCGTGTGACAAATGGTACTCGCATTGAACATTTATAAGATTTCTGGTAAAACTGTTTGAGTTGCTTTTTCATTATATCATTTATAATTGTAAGTTTAATGTAATAAATATTATAAGGCGTTAAAACCCCCATATCCATTTATAAACAACCTGTCAGTTTCCTCTGTCTTCCACATCTCTCTTTCTAGTTAAAATACGTGTTTTAGTGTCACAATGGTACTCTTATTTGATCTACATCTACATCTACATCTACATTGATACTCCGCAAGCCACCCAACGGTGTGTGGCGGAGGGCACTTTACGTGCCACTGTCATTACCTCCCTTTCCTGTTCCAGTTGCGTATGGTTCGCGGGAAGAACGACTGTCTGAAAGCCTCCGTGCGCGCTCTAATCTCTCTAATTTTACATTCGTAATCTCCTCGGGAGGTATAAGTAGGGGGAAGTAATATATTCGATACCTCATCCAGAAACGCACCCTCTCGAAACCTGGCGAGCAAGTTACACCGCGATGCAGAGCGCCTCTCTTGCAGTCTGCCACTTGAGTTTGAGAGGCACCCACTTGCCTTTCTCATACTGTGGCATCAAGCAGTCAGGCCTGCAAGATGAGTGGTTTGCCAAGCGAGTGGAATCTTCCTTAATTTATCGAGCAACATGAATTCTCGAATCTTACTATTTAGTTACAAATTATCCTCCTGTATGAATAATACGCAACGGAAACACGCATCTGACTATCAGTGATTTATAGTACTCTGACTACACTACGCACTGGCAATACCACATTTACCTTTTGTCTTTGATTTAACGGCTTTTATATAAATTCGGGACATTACGATAACATACAATTTAATGAAAAAGGCCACCAATCTCTTTCTTTTCACTATTTGATTTATTCCTAAACACACAAATTCTACAACCTACAACAAAATCACATGAGAAACTCCGCCCAGTGGGCATGGCTTTACGTTAGTGAATCTCTATACCATGGTCTCGTAATCTATTTACCGCAACAGTGCACTCCCTGGATCGGATGGTGGATCTTTTATTATACCTCACACTTCGCCTCTCACAATAATCCTCACGAAACTTTCCTCCAGATCGAGCGATACAGAAGGAACAGGCATACCCACAAATCTTTCGAAACTACCTTGCTACTCCCATGCAAAACACACATACCCAAATTACAAGACATACACAACACAACAATATGAAATATTACACAAAGAACGGTTACAACTTCATCACTTTCCGCTTTCCCACTTCAATCAATATTTATCCCAGTTTCACACGACACTGCCCCACTTTGTAATTCTACTTTCCTACTGTGAACTCTGGAGATAAACGCACGTCTTCCTGTGCAATGCAAGCCAAGTGGCGTTGCTGGAAAAACGGCCGACTCACCTTGATTCTCTCTCAGAGTTTAAATTTAGCGTCACACGGAATGATATTTCTTAAATACTTCAACTTATGATACACACGCTATTTCTTAAATATTTCAGCTTATTGTACACACGCTATTAATTCTTAAATATTTCAGCTTATTGTACACACGCTATTAATTCTTAAATATTTCAGCTTAAGCTCACGGAAGTATCTCAACTTACAACTACACGTGGGCTCTTTGTGACCGTTGGTTTACTACAATCCCCTTAAAATTACCTGCCTCACTTTGTAATTTTCCCCACAAAAGGTCCTGTGAAAGAGAAAGTATTAATTCTAACTACTCTTAAATATTCCACATCCATACCATGCCTCCACTCTTTCATCACGGAGCACAACAAAAAAAACAGGTCTTTACAGCAGAAGGTTCAGCGGCAGAGTACCTGAAACATGGCCGTATTCTCGATTCTCTCGCACCTCTCTCGAAGTGGGAGAAGCACCCTGCTACCTTATTGGTCAGCCACATTTCAGACGCTCAAAGCTCTGGTAACTTCCATCTCTTTGGTCTCACCAAAGGTAGCCAAAGGATCGACTCAAAGATGATCATATATTCCGATTCACTATCTGTGGTTAGCAGACGACCATACATTCATTCCTTTCACAGATCTCACCAAACTGGATGTAGGGATTTATTTTGAGGGAGTGCACATGTGATCAATTAAATAAATAAATTGTCATTCTTTCCCACACTGGTGTCCGGCTACGCTGTATTAATTGAAATTGAGTTACTTTTACACAAAAAATGTGTTGTTCTGACAAGAATTTCGTACCTATTTTCAATGTTGGGCGGTACTGTACCCTTTCAAGTTTATTAAACATCTCCGTAACGCTATCACGGTTATCAAATAACCCGGTAACGAAACGCGCCGTTCTTCTTTGGATCTTCTCTATCTCTTCCGTCAACCCGACCTGGTACGGATCCCACACTGATGAGTAATACTCAAGTATAGGTCGAACGAGTGTTTTGTAAGCCACCTCCTTTGTTGATGGACTACATTTTCTAAGCACTCTCCCAATGAATCTCAACCTGGTACCCGCCTTACCAACAATTAATTTTATATGATCATTCCACTTCAAATCGTTCCGCACGCATACTCCCAGATATTTTACGGGCGTAACTGCTACCAGTGTTTGTTCCGCTATCATATAATCATACAATAAAGGATCCTTCTTTCTATGTATTCGCAATACATTACATTTGTCTATGTTAAGGGTCAGTTGCCACTCCCTGCACCAAGTGCCTATCCGCTGCAGATCTTCCTGCATTTCGCTACAATTTTCTAATGCTGCAACTTCTCTGTATACTACAGCATCATCCGCGAAAAGCCGCATGGAACTTCCGACACTATCTACTATTGATGACTACTTTGTAGAACCTCAGGTTTGTGTATTTTGAGATGCAGTTTCTGTTGCGTAGCCTATATCAGGGGCAGTATAGGAAAGCCGAACACAAGCCATAAAGGGGCCATGGATCGGTTCCATTCAGAAGTAATCACCACACACGTTGTTATCCTTATCACATTGGGACGATGGGTTTCTGTTTCGTAGAACGCGGTCGGCCGCTGACGGATCCACAACCGCACCCACTCTCCCACTGCCTTGTCCGATTAAAAAGTCGTCGACGCATATCTTCATCCGCGTCGCCAAAGATGTGAAAATCACATCCGTGGATGATGTTGCAGTGTTTTCCAACCAAATTACTGAAGTGTAGCCTTCGTGCGATTGGCAGCGTAGCGTCAGGCGTTCTTGACAGCCCGAGGGTAAACGGCAAAGCCAGCAGTGGAAACATCCCACAACTCCTCAGCCAAAGAAATCCCGAGCTGGTCACACAAGTTCCGCTAAGGTCTTGATCACCTTCTACTGCAGGAGCCATCTGTTCGTCGAGTTCCTCGAGCATAGAACAACAATCAGTGCACAGTGCTATGAAGACACTTTGCAGAAATTGCGATTCGTCATAAAGTCAAAAACTCGAGGAACGGTGTCTGTTGGAATCGTCCCGTCGCACGATAACGACCGCCCCCTCGCTGTCAACCGGATGCAGGCTGCGCCTCAGCTGTTCGGTTGGGAAACACAGCAACATCCTCCATACAGCCGGTATCTTTCACCGTGTGATTTTCACATCATTGGCTACCTGACGAACGACATGAGTGGACGTCGGTTTCAGTCGGACGGGAAGGGGCAAGAGTGGGTTCGATTGCGGATCCGTCAGCGGCCGATCGCGTTCTACGTAACACGAACTGATCGTCTCATCTCCCAGCGGGGGTAAATGTCTCAAAGCATGTAGCAATTACTTTTCAATGGAACCATTCTATTGTCCCCATGTGGCTTCTGTTCGGTTTTCAAATGACAGTCCTTTATATCTTTGCAAGACTTTTTTTTCCAAATGGTATTTGTAGAGTTACTCTTTCTACTGTTTCTTTAAAAATTAATAGTTAGTTATGTGCTGTATTGATGTCATTCACATTATTATTTTCTTTGTAGTCATTGTGCAAATGCCAATCTGGTGACAGAGTAAGTTGAAAATGTCTCCAAACCGTCAATCAATAGAGAATATTGTTTCAGTTTCGCCGTTGGCAGAGTTGTTTGTCACCGTCAAGAACACCATCGACAATGAGTGACAGGGGAGAATAGGTTCGTGTGAGCAGTTGCCAGCGGGCTCGTGCCCATGCGCAGAACGAATTCGCGTATGAGCAGTGCCTTCCTCCCGCTTCTGGCTACTTGAAGCGTGGCTGTTTGCTGTATGAGCAGTAGTAGCAAGTAGCCAGATGCTACCCGGAAAAACTTTTCTGGCGCGCCCAAGCTACCAGATTCGCGCATGCGTAGAGCAAGCTGAGTTATAGTGGGGGGGATTCTTCCCCACGTGACCCGTGTATATGTTTCGTGTCGCCGAAATATTGCTGCTCTCTTCGTTTACAGCTCCCACGTCAAATGAAATCAAAATAGATTTCTGTGGCCCGGACCCATCAAGTGAATTAATATGCATTCTCATAACCATGAAATACCAAAATAAGTTAGTAGTTTCAGTTTTCTGATTTTATATTATTTCCACGTAATTAGTAATCAACCATTAATGTCAATGAAGCTATTTCTGTTTGTTTTGTAAAGAAATTTGCCTCTATTAATTTTTTTCTGCTGAGGCAGTTAGTTTATTTGGAACGAAGTGTTTCATTCCGCACTGTTGGCTACTTTCAACTTCGTTCAATTTCAAGTGCAAATTTTCATTTTCTGGGACGAATGAAATTATACCATGATAAAGAACCAAACATGAGAATACAGTACTGGACCTCCGAGAAATTGGTATCACGAAAACTACATGAAAGTTACATATCAGGTACTTCAGAGTGCATCTGGACATAGAAATGTGCAATTATAGCGGAATGAAGCATTTTACTGTGGTTTATGAAATCCCCATGCTGGCTGGAGTAGTCTCTGATGTCCTGTTCCTTTTATAACACTGTAAGATCTCTTAATGCTATATACGTACGAACATACGTAAACATTTACTTGAAGCTGACTAAGTAGGCAAATTTGGTCAGTAGTTTTGAACAAAATATTTTGTTTCTAATATAATGACAGCTGTAGAAGAATTTTACAAATCTGCCTTCTGTTACAGTGTTTTTCGATCACAAGGCACTTGTCTAGTACTTCCTGTAGGCCTGAAGTTATTTCTTAAATTTGTGTTTACGTCTTAAATTTATAGAATGACATTTTATGGTAAATTGTAGATTGGCAGCATACCGTGTTTTATCGTTTTGACTCCGCACTTGGCTTCATATTTAATCCTAGAGTAGAATATAAACTGTCAGTTGTACAGTTTCTTTGCCTCACCGACAACCTTGTTAATTTTTTGCACATTTTGAAATAGTCGTGAAATTTATTGTCCTTTATTCACACAAGAAACTGTTTTGTTTCCCCAAGAAATTTGTATTCCATCCTACTAGCTTCTTGCAGTGCTGTGTAGATGTAAACCTGTTGGAAATCCTGCGTAACAATATTGCAGAGTACGAATTTAAAAAACAATCTGTCAAATTCACCCCATAGCAAAATGTTACGGTACTTCGAGCTGTGGAGTCTAATTTTGAAATGATATTTTGCCAAGAACTGCTTGCTTCCTTATTTGCATCCTTTATTTGGGTGGGATATGATGAAACAATTGCTCTAAGTACACCTCTGTATGTCCTCTCAACAACGGGCCGCAGGGCTGCACATGGTCACGTGATGCCCCACCACGAAATTCCACCAGAAATTCGACGAAAAGCGTATGAGCAGAGCAAGCACCAAGCACGGACTGCCTACGTCATCGTAGCTTCGCAAGCGCAGTACAGCCTGTTGCCTGGCGCTGTCTGGTAACTGCTCAAACGAACCTAATGAGAAAGGGTGAGGGGATGGTGAAGAGTAGGCCACGTTGGAGAGGGGTGGCAGGTACTGGGAGGCGTGGCCTACCGGAGGCAGCGCACAGGCCGCCGGTGACTGACTGCAGACAAAGCAACAGGTAGACGCCGCGATAGGCAGAGGCACCCGAGTGCTGGCAATGCAGGTATAGGGTGTCGCGGAACAGAAGAGCGAGCAGCACTCGTGGTGGGGGAACAGGCCTTTCGTGGGTGACTACTATACTGGCGTACAGGGCGTCTAATAACCAGTTTTCTGTCCAACAGTGCAGTGCAGCTTGCATTGAGCTACGTATGTAGATTCTGTACCCACTCGTTTGTTCCCTTAATTACGCGAGTTAGTGATCTCCGTTTCCTGCATAGTATTAACGCATATAATCGAAAATAATCGTCTCTTGACAATGTGTGAACATTGGGCCTCGACTACTGCAAAGCTGGCTGCTGTGGCCGAGCGGTTCTATGCGCTTCAGTCCGGAATCGCTCTGCTGCTACTGTCGCAGGTTCGAATCCTGCCACGGGCATGGATGTGTGTGATGTCCTTAGGTTAGTTAGGTTTAATTAGTTCTAAGTTCTAGGCGACTGATGACCTCAGATGTTAAGTCCATAGTGCTCAGTGCCATTTGAACTATTTGATTAGTGCAAAGGTCAGGGTGTGGAAGGATCGGCGTAACATTGTGAAGCAGGCTGTAGGTGCCTTTTGTGGCTTATTCGGGTGGGAAGTCGCCAGCACACTCTTCAGTTTACCGACGGACTTATAACCTGTGTCTTGTCCAAAATCACACTGCTTTCAACGGGATATTAAAGCTTCATCCGTAATCATCAATGTACGAACTATTGCCGATATTACTCCATAGACATTTCGTAATTAATGTTAAATGAGAATTGCCTGATCTTACAAAGCCATGCGATATGACAATTTGCAGATAGATTTGTCTCCTATATTTGCTGGATCCCTCTTGTTAATATGAGAGGTCGTCTGGCTGACCCAAAACTGAGAAAATATAATACCGGTCGATCAGAAAAACGTAACACGAAGGCAGTAAACGGGAAATTCCCATAAGGGTATTTAGAATGGCATTTTAAAAAGTTGGGACAGGTTTCTTACACCAAAAGAAGAAAAAAGTCCAGCATATGTCGACTCTGAAATGCATACATAAGAGCCATGAACAGTTGTTCATCTTCGTTACAGTGAAACACATCTCTTCTACTGAACAAGTGCTCATAGTTTTTAAGATATGGATTCTTGGGCCAACGTTTACTTGACAATATTTCCTTGTTTTGGTTCATAGTACCTTCTCCCACTATATGGAAAGCAAAGAAGTTACAGTAGAAAATATGGGGTTCCCAGTATCGAGAACGAATAAGTGACCTTAGCTCTACAGGTAGGCCAATGCTTATTAGAGCCCATGTTTACCGGACATTCGTTTCTCATTTTGATGTAATTAACCTGACCCCAAAATTTTGAAACTTTCTGAAACAGCCTGTACATTTCACATACCCATTGTCTACATTTATATGCTAAACAGTGGAATCGAGTTTGGTGAAATACCGTGCTCCCAGTGTCGTCCCTTGTAGCACTCATATGAAGTGGATGTAAAGCTGCCTTCGTGGTTATCCTGTACTAGTTGTGCCATAATTGTAACGTGTGCATTCATTGCGTAAAACGAGATGGAGGCATACTTTTACAGCTCTTACTAGTTTTGCAGATAAATAGCCATCCAATTGCAGAACTTGCCTATGGCCAACAAAGTAAAATTTTCAGATGTACGATAACTTCTTCAGGTGAAAAGATATGGACTTGCCTGTTTTGGAAATGCTGATGAAAGGTGTTCTCCATCTCACTACAAAATTTGAAAATAAAATAGTTTACGATATTCCAGGTATTAACAAGAAATTATTGACATACGAATGTTGCAACAGTTTGAGGTACCGGTATTTATCGGATTTAACAGTAATACTTGAATGTTAAAATTGAAACATAGTCCAATGGTAACTTCTTTTTTCAAAGATATTCAGTGTTACAAAAATTTATGCTACAGCAGGAAGGAATAAAATGTGTAAAAGGCGCAATTAAACTGCTCTAAAACTTACAATTTTGTTTGGAAAAATCCACTTGCTTTCCAATCTCTAATTAAAGACCGTAATTACTTGCAACGAACTTCAATTTCTTTATTTTATTTGGCAGTATTACGTGCTTAATTCATCAACACCATCGACAATGTATCTGCATCAGACTCACAATTAACTAGATCGCTTGTTAAATTTATTATAGGTCGCTCAGTCTATTAAAGAACATATGACTTCTGATATCCGCTGTGTCTCATATTGTTTAATAAAAAGTTTGTTCAGTTCTTGAAATTTTGCCTCCTTCATTCCTCTAATTTTGATCGTGGAATGATTACCGTTAAGTCTGTATCACGTATGAATTGCTTAGTTTCTCCATTACGTTTCTTCTACGAGGCGTATTCTTAAAGTAAGAGCAGATCTGTCGCGAAGTGGAAATCATAGTGAAAATCCCATAAAGCTTTGCATAAGTGTGTTGGACAGTGTCTCTATTAAGCCCGTATATCACGTCACGTCTGTCTTTTCAGTTCTGAGCGCACAGTGAGCACATAAAGATGCCTAGAAAACAATGTCTCCCGTCAAGTATGAGTGCCCATAACAGATTTCGCCTGATTTGATACAGCCCACACAACATAATTGTCATCCGTTTCCTTCTTCATGACCGTTCTCGGCCACACACTGCAGGGCAATGAGGACACCCGTGCAGCGTTTTCATTGGGAAGTGATTCATCGCCCTCTATGCAGACCGGACTTTGTCCCCTCTGCTGACACGAACCGCTGTGTATGAAGTCAGCGTTTTGCCACGGGAACAGCAGATCAGAGTAGAGAATCTGCGAGAAGTGCAGGCGGCTGACTTCCATAACGAGGGTATTGGAAAGTTGGTACAGAGCTACGAAAAATGTCTCATACGGAGCGGCAACTATGTAGAGACGTTGCTGGAAGATGTGGCTAACTATTGCATATAAAACACTTTTGATTTTCACTGCGGTTTCCATTCCGCGACCGATCTTACCTTACTTTAGGAATACGCCTCGTACATTTTGGTGTTGAAACTGTGCAGTATGAAGTTGTTATGAGCTTTTCGTTTAAACGATTGTGGAATTTGCTATGTTTGCGCTGTACATCCCGCACACTAAGTTGTAATATTTTAGTATTACCATTGTTCCATTGCTTTACCAGACCTTCGCTTTGCTATTTTGCTGCCGTTTCTTATCAAACAGCGTTGGTTACACCTCAAAACTCATTACGATGTTATCTTGTTTACCTGCGGGTCCGCAGCTTCCAAATATTTCGTAAAAGAAAATATTGTCCGTTGTACCTTGTACATTTATATTATTTATTTGCTGTGCTATTGATCAATTTCAACTAACATGTCACTACCAAGCAATCTATATAGTAAAATGAAGCGTGAAGTCACACGAGATGTGGCATGAAAATCGAATTATCCATCCATATGTGAAGCCGTAAATGGAAAATAGTGTGATCTGTATCGAATGCGATATAAAGGACAGTAAAACACTTAGAAATGCCTGTACAGTGAAACACGAGGACGAAGATACCGTCCATTAGCTACAGAACCAAATCATATCATGTATAAACCATAACAAATACACAAATTTAGAAATACACTAATGAACATGCAGTGGAAAATCTTCCAGCGCATCAGGTAGATACTTCGAGAGAAATGCATGATACATTCGTGCAAAAAAATGGCTCAAATGGCTCTGAGCACTATGTGACTTAACTTCTGAGGTCATCAGTCGCCTAGAACTGCTTAAACGTAACTAACCTAAGGACATCACACACATCCATCCCCGAGGCAGAATTCGAACCTTCGACCGTATCGGTCGCGCGGTTCCAGACTGTAGCGCCTAGAACCGCTCGGCCACTCCGGTCGGCCTACATTCGTGCACTCAACCGGTCAGACAACACGTAGGCCCAACCACCTGTCGCCCAATTTTCCGGCCCAGACGTTGATACCAAAGCGAACTCGGTATCCTCGGTCGCGGGTGATGTGTGGGTGAGCCTCACACCAATGGTGGGCATTGTGCATATTGAAGACACCCTCGCGAGTGAATGCTGTTTCATCTGACCAAATTACGGTGTTCACAAAGTCGTCGTTGGCTTCCTGTTGTTGTTGGAACCATTCACAGAATTGCATTCTCTGATGGCGACGTGCAGGATGCAGGTGTTGCGTGAAGGCATAATGATAGGGGTGCAGCCTATGCTCGTGCAGCATGTTAACGACCGTGCTTTGCAAGACATGCAGCTGCCTTGCTACGCTACGTGTACTTCGCTGAGGATCTTGGTGTATGACCTGCAGAGTATCGTCCTCAGTAGCTGGGGTACAGCGAGACCGTGGACGACCTCTGTCACGCGATAGTGGAAGGAGACAACCTGACTCCCGAAGGCGCAACTCCAGATGACAAAACACATTTTTTTCTGGATGCCGTCGACGAGGTTATCTAGCAGCATATTCGCGAGCGGCAACACCAGCCCGGTTATCAGATGCACCAAGATCCAGAAACGTATCCTCATATACATCGTTTGTCTATGCCATATTTCTGCCGCACTGGTTTAGAGATTTACAATGAGAAAATTCGATACGTGTACACATGTACATTGGAGTCTGTCACGGGCGCGTTACTCCGCTCACAACTAGTCCCTGTCTGGTGGACTGCGCATACAATGTAAACACGCCGACAGTCCTGTGCGCTGTTCCACATAATGCACATTACCCTTCTGACAGATATCATTCTGGAAGTTTCATCCCGACACCGCTAATTGTGAAATGTGCGGTTTCGAATTACACTGTTTCCCTAACGATAATAGACGTGATGTTTCCACAACCCTATCGATATAATAATAATAATAATGCATTGACATACGTACTAAAGAGCATGCGGTTATGAAATTCAATCTTGAAAGGCATAATAAGTGGGACCATGGTGGTAACACATACAAATAGTAACCGAGTTTGGACATTATTCACAAAGCACGTTGCTTGTCCTACTGGTAACGTAAGGCTCTAACGAAATGTAATGGACCTGAACGGTGCAAGAATGATAGTTGGTGTTAATCTGTGGGACCATTGGAGGAAGGTACAAAGAAAACAGGTTTCGCATCTAGTAGATGAAGTGGTGCGAATAAATTCACGCAAACAACGTGGAAAGGGCTTCTTCAAAAGCTGACCAGATTGTAGTATCTAAGTGGAAATGTTCTCTAGAGGACCCGCTGCAATCGCCGTTGACGATTAAGATTCGAGATACCGTTCCACTTGTACTACATTTACCAAATAAAAAACGTATGCCTCAACCCAGGATCGAACCCTCGACCTCCTGATTTCCAACCCAAAACTATATACACTGCACCAACTGCAAAGTACAACCAGCATGTGCAGACTGAGGTACTTACCATGCATGTGGTTACAGTCTTGCCAGATTGTCACTCTTTAAAGTCCTTTTTCTGCCGGATGTACTGGCCAGACGAAATTTTAGGACAGACATTTTGGTATCGCTGGCATGCGAGTTGTCGCTCTGCGAAGCCCGATTGCGCGAATTTCGCTCACCCTGTATAGATTGAATAACCTCTGGGATAGGCTATAACCCTGTCTCACTCCCGTCCCAACCACTCCTGCCCTTTAATGCCCCTCGACTCTTATAAATGCCATCTGGTTTCTGTACAAATTGTAAATAGCCTTTCGCCTGCAACTTTCAGGATTTGAAAGAGTATTCCAGTCAACGTTGTCAAAACTTTCTCTAAGTCTACAAAGGCTAGAGACGTAGGTTTGCCTACTTAATCTATCTCCTAAGATAAGTCTCAGCGTCAGTATTGCCCCACGAATTCCAACATTTCTACAGAATCCAAACTGATCTTCGCCGGGGTCGGTTTCTACCAGTTTTTCCATTCGTCTGTATAGAATTCATGATAGTATTTCACAGCCCTGACTTATTTAACTGATAGTCCGGTAATTTTCACACCTGTCAAAACCTGCTTTCTTTGGGATTGGAATTATGTTTCTTGACGTGTGAGGGTATTCCACCTGTCTCATACCTTTCTCACCAGGTGGTAGAGTGTTGCCAGGGATGGCTCTCCCAAGGCTATCAGTAGTTCTAATGGAATGTTGTCTACCCCAGGGGCCTGTTTCGACTTAGGTCTTTCAGTGATCTGTTCACGCAGTATCATATCTTCGATTTCATTTTCATCTAAGCCCTCTTCCATCTCCATAATATTGCCCTCAAGTACATCGCCCTTGTATAGACCCTCCACATAGTCCTTCTAGCTTTGTGCCTTAACCTCTTCTCTTAGAACTGGTTTTCCATCTGAATTCTTGATATTCATACGAGCGGTTCTCTTTTCTCCATAAGTCTCTTTAATTATTCTGTAGGCATTATCTATCTTACCCCTAGTGATGTATGCCTCTATATCTTAATATTTGTCCTCTAGCCATCCCTGCTTAGCCATTTTACGCGTCCTGTCAATCTCAAATTTGAGACGTTTGTATTCCTTTATGTCTACTTCATTTAGTGCATTTTTATATTGTCTCCTTTCATCAATTAAATTCAATATCTCTTCTGTTATCCAAGGATTTCTACTAGCCGTCATCCTTTTACCTACTTGATCCTCTGCTGCCTTCACTATTTCATCTCTCTGACCTAATCACTCTTCTTCAACTGTCTTTATTTCCCCCGCTCTTGTCAATCGTTCCATAATGTTCTCTCTAAAACTCTTTACAACCTCTGGTTCTTTCAGTTTATCAAGGTTCCAGCTCCTTAAATTCCCACCTTTTTGCAGTTTCTTCAGTTCTAACCTACAGTTCATAGCCAAGAACTGTGGCCAGAGTCCACGTCTGCCTCTGTCTTACAATTGGCCGGCCGCTTTGGCCGAGTGGTTCGAGGCACTTCAATCTGGAACCATGCGACGGCTACGGTCGCAGGTTCGAATCCTGCCTCGGGCATGGATGTGTGTGATGTCCTTAGGTTAGTTAGGTTTAAGTAGTTCTAAGTTCTAGGGGACTGATGACCTCAGATGTTAAGTCCCATAGTGCTCAGAGCCATTTGAACCATTTTTGTCTTACAATTTAAAACCTGGTTCCTAAATCTCTGCCTTACCATTATATAATCTGAAACCTTCCAGTGTCTCCAGGTCTCTTCCATGTATACAATCTTTTTTCATGATTCTTAAACCACTACGTGTGCCAAACTAGCTGCCTGAGGAGTCAGAATGGAGAGTATTGGTTGTCAGAAATCCTGAAAACCAATCGGGTCGCCAGCCGCGGTGGTCTAGCGGTTCTAGGCGCTCAGTCCGGAACCGCGCGACTGCTACGGTCGCAGGTTCGAATCCTGCCTCGGGCATGGATGTGTGTGATGTCCTTAGGTTAGTTAGGTTTAAGTAGTTCTAAGTTCTAGGGGACTGATGACCATAGATGTTAAGTCCCATAGTGCTCAGAGCCATTTTTGAACCAATCGGGTCGCATCATTCCAAAGTCAGTCAAAAGCTGGGTTACTGTGCGTTGACAGTCAACTACATAGGTGTAGCGAACTGTCGAACTTCTTTTGGTAAAATACTAGAGTATATATCGCTAGCTTTAGGAAGGTATTCGTCAAGAACAGTTTCTTCCTTGAATAAATAAAGCTTCCAGAAAGTTATTAGCGAACTTATTTCCATACATTATTACTTGCATTATATTTGATTTTCTTAACAAAGTAGCTAAAATATGAATTACAACACTACAAAATTAAGAAATAATTATGTGAAATGTTCTTGCGAAGCTATTTCTACCCCAGAATTTGGTTGATATTTCAGAGTTTCTAGATCTCTGAATTTGTTACAGTCCTGTCGTAAGTTTTTCTAGGTATGTTAAATTTTCTGCCCACATAACTAATTGATTGTTCATTTTATATTGCCTCTGTCACTGCTAATGTCATAGTTGCTTCAGAGAGATTACCTCTTTCTGTTACCTTTTTATAATATCGAACCGTTCTAAAACAAAAACGGCAGAACGACGATGAGTATTAACATGATTACATTCGAGGACGCACGTGGATTTGATACTTCAAATTTATGTCCTGCAGTTTTCCGTAAGTAATAATTTTAAATTTATGTTACCATCTCTTTAGATGAATATATGAAGACAATTGATCAGTTTTCGAAGGAAAAAGAAAAAATCAAATATTGAATGATGTTACCAGTTGGGAATCAATTCAGGAACCAATTTCCTTTCATAAAAATTGCATTGACTATGATCTAGACGTTGACTATGTTGGACCTATTAATGTTAATAGTAGTAATCACTTAGAAAAAGACAACAGGGCAGATTATCTATGGGAGCTGACGTGCCCCTATTTAAGTGTGCCATTACCCCATCGCCGTATTGGAATTATATTAGTTTGAGAGGTGGCATAAGCCCCATCCCATATTTCTATCTTATGATTTTCATCTCTAATTGCATGTGGTGAAAAGTTGCTATTCCTTCACACGCGGACTTCCCACGCAGCGCCTCTCATCACCCGGGTGGTCCAGTGACAGGCGGGCTCTCCTGATCTGGAAAGGGTTAAGCCAACGGGTGTGAGGAAGTTGAGTGAATGCTTTGCAGACGCCGACATTGCCAAAAGACACGCCCGGAGGGGTCTGAAGTAGCAGCTGGGCTAGAGGTTCCGTTACTTCGCAGAATCTTGACGAAAACACTTTCTGGCGGGCTACCAGCGAGGCGTGGGAATAACTTGTGTACCCAGGCAGTTGTGGCGGGAACATTCCCGCGCTTTCTGCAAAATAGTAACTGTGATTGGCTGGCTCAGGGCATAGCTCCGTGACGTAGCAAAATCAGCGCAGAAATTGGCGCCAAGAATCTCCATTGGTGGAATGGTAGTGCTCCGGCAATGGAGTGGAATTTTCCGCCGGTTATCGAGTTGCTGATTGGAACGTTTAACCACGGCCACTGTCGTGGGGGCGGGAATGTTGTGTGTTCGGCCTGTATGGGTGCTCTAGGTAGTCGGCTCTCGCCTTTCGGTCGAGGATGTCGAAGCAACCAGCCATCGCCTCCGGTACGCCAGATCGTGTTCTGGCAGTTAAGAAGACAGTTTGGTAATGTATGTCCGCAGCACCGGCAGATAGGCATTTTCCTAGGTGATAATCAGAGCTCAGCAGAGTGCGCCTGTTCGTCTTTTTCTAACTTTGTTCTGTCTTGAGTAGCAGCAATTAATGTTGGGTTAGCTGTGTGTCTCTCTTAAGATTTGAGTGGCAAGGAATTGGCTCCACATACCAATTCGTCACAAACCTCACAATCTAGTTTAGGAACAATTTCACCTTCACAGCGTTTGTTTGTGTATCCAATTTGAGCCAATTTGATGTATTATAAATGTTTCATGTGTTTTTGTTTATTATTTTGTGTTTATTCTTAAAAATCATATTGTTATTTTGGACAGAACTTTCATTCTGTTAATCGGTAGAGCAACCCATCATTACTCACTACGTTAATGAAACATTCCTTTATTTAACTTATTTATCAAATTAAATTACTGCAGGTGCCAAACTCTTTTCTACTACACTTGCAGGGTTGATTACAGTCAGTTCGCGTATATTTTTTAATCCTTGTGCAACAGCAAAAGTCGGAGTTAGAATAGGGGGGGCTTAGAGCATCATTGACATGTGTAGATTCTAGAATTTAGTGTTAAATACACTGCTAGCCCTGGCACCTCGCATAAAATGGCGACCCTTAGCCTCGGATCTTTCCTGTGAGTCGCTGATAAGAAAGTAATATTAGTAGTAGGGACACTCAGAATTTTTTTTGCTTAATTTTTTTATTCATTAATACCCAAGTTTTTTTCTGGTACTTCCTTGTGCAACAGCAAAAGTCGGAGTTAGAATAGGGGGGGCTTAGAGCATCATTTACATGTGTAGATTCTAGAATTTAGTGTTAATTACACTGCTAGCCCTGGCACCTCGCATAAAATGGCGACCCTTAGCCTCGGATCTTTCCTGTGAATCGCTGATAAGAAAGTATTATTAGTAGTAGGGACACTCAGAATTTTTTTTGCTTTATTTTTTTATTCATTAATACCCAAGTTTTTTTCTGGTACTTCCGCGTTTAGTTTTAAGTAGCGCCGCATGATTACAGTTTTTGTTTTCAGTATATATATTCTTTTGTTCATTGTTTTTGTGTTCCTTTGATGGTGTGTCCGTATCACATCACACTTTGTCGGGTTTGTGTGCAGTTTCTGTACCACAACAAATCGTGCATATAATTACAGCGTTGGAGAGGCGATGTTGAAATTTTATGTCTACGTGTAAAAATACAGGGAGTAGATTATTTTTATTGTGTATTTTAGATAAATTTTGTTTCTCATGAATGATCACGAGAAGTAAGGCACGACTATTAGTGAGCGAAGCTAAAACAAAAGTGGATACTATAATGGATAAGAGGCACGTTACTGACGGGGATAGGTTAGGATATGAGATGGGCACATTTTTAGCAGGACAGGACGACAGGGACATTGATGAGAACGGTGATTTGGACGCTATCTTAGAGCAACGTCGCGGCCATGATTATGATAGTGAGGTAGAGGATGAAACAGAGACAGGCACACAAGTCGAGGCGGTAGCAGAAGTTTATAATCAAACGAACGAGAGCAGACAGGGGCTAGCTCGGCCACGTCAGAGCTCTAGCGCCCAAGTGTCCAGAGTTACATCTCCCACGTTTGAAGAGGATCAAAAAGATGACGTAAACCCAATACTTTGCTTCCTACGATCGATGAAAGAAGAAGCTGACGAACAGCGTAAGAAGGAGAAAGAAGAAGATGAGAAACAACGTAAGAAGGAGAAGGAAGAAGCTGACGAACAGCGTAAGGAAATTATTTCGCATATAGGAGAAATTCGAGGGGAATTACTAACAATAAAGAAAGAATGTGGAGAAGTAAAACAAATGTCAATGGCTGCACAAAAAGTAGCAGGCCTGGCCAAAACGGCAGCAATAGGGGCCATGAAAGTCGCGGAAGCAACTTCTAAACTCGCAGGGCGCTTGCGACGTACAACACAATCCCACTCAAAATCTCTAGCATTCTTAAAAACTCAAGGTAATATCGCGGTTGCGAACACCACGAAACGAATGGAAGAAGTAGAGAGTCGGATAGCAAAACTAGAGCAAAACGGGCACACGAGCACTGCGCGTTCGGATACCAATGATGGAATACACAGAATTGTATCTCCGAGGAAAAGCCCGCCGTGCTCTAGCCCAATGATCGAGTGCGGAACTAACAATGCACACGCAGAAACAGCGAGTAATAGCTCCAATAATTATAGCCCACTTAGGAGAGTGAATTCTGAGTGCCACTTCCACTGTGATACAGAGGTAGCACATCACAGTTATCAGCAAGATAGAACAGGACACTCAGCAGACGTGCAAGTATCGGAAACGAGTGACAACACCAGTGCGAGGATCAGACAGGATTTTGATCACAATCACTTCCTGTCGATACTAAAATTCCAGAAGTTCAAAGAAAATGGAGGGTCGGTGCATCCGAAGAGCTGGGTGATGCAGTTTACAAATTCATTACCGGCATCATGGCCAACCAAGGCAAAATTAGAATTCATCTGTGGACACATCGAAGGCCAAGCCGCGGAAAAGATGCGGGGTGTGGCTGTGACGTGTCGGACTTATCAGGAATTTGTTGGTGCATTCCTGCGGACCTACTGGTCAATGGAAACGCAAGACAGGATTAAAGAGGAAATAATATTTTGTCCTGAACTGGAAGTGTCTGGGCATAGGAGCGCAACCAAATTTCTTGATGATTTACTCAAAAAGAATCAATTTTTAGATAGTCCATATAGCAACGGAGAAATCATTAAATTTTGCTTTTCCAAATTGCCAGTTAGGCACCAACAGACACTTGTGGGGAATTGTGGATCTGACATAGAAGCATTCAAGAGTCTATTGCGCGAACTCGAAGTAGTCTTTGATAAACAAGACGCAAAGGACAGGAAGAAGGGGCAAAGTAACAAATACCACGGGCCAGGAGGGGAAGACGACAACAGATCGCATAATCGAACTGGTCAGTTAGGAAATCAGGGTTACGGAAGTCAAGGTTACGCTATTCAAGATTATAGAAACCAGAGACAAGGAAACCAGAACGTAAGGGAGCAGGGTCAATCTAGACAGGGAATCTGGGATAGGAGGAATAACGAACGGCAAAGCGACCGTAATTGGAGAGAGCGAAACCAAGGACAACAGTGGAACCAGGAGATTGAAACTAGACCCGCAAATCCTAAAGCACGTTAGAGGAGGGGGAGCTTAACAAGGGATTGACGCCAGACTTGAGCGAACACAGGCCGCCGGAATTTCGCACGTAATCTCGGACCTGGCCAACTACGGATGATACATTACGAAGATTTATCAGAAATCCTGCTCGAGGAACATAAAGCAACTCCTCGACAGGACGGCATCCTCTTATCACAGTAGCAATAGCTGAAAAGGTTATGAATGCGATAATAGATAGTGGAAGCTAAATAACAGCAATATCTGAGGCAGCATACAAGAGGTGCTCTCAGGAGATGGACTGGCCTGTCCTATCGGTTAAGGAAACCAAAATAAAAGGGGCATTAGCGGGTAAATGTACGGAGGTCACCCAACAAACAAGACTGAAATTCTACTGCCAAGGACACAAAGTAGAGTCTAACTTCTGCATCGTGCTAAATCTGGCGATCGACATGATAATAGGAACGGACTTCCTAAATGAACATGAAGCGATAGTTGATCTAGGACGAGGTGAAGTGGTTTTGAGGAAAGGGAATCCCGTCCACATTAAGTTCGACGACCAGCTGATCCCAGCTCAACTATCGTCTAACTGTGTACGGATAAACTATGCGTGTCTGAAAGACAGAAAGGAAGAACAGGTCGACGTTGCGGGTAGGGGAGAGGACACGGATGAGAATGAAGTCGGAATAATGGGAGAAATAAAGGAGAAAATAGGAGAAAAAGTGGAAGCAATAAAGAATATAAGGTGCGACCACCACAAAGAACTTCGTAAATTACTAGTAGAACATGCGGAGGTCTTCCTTCCCAAGACAGCAAGACAGGATCAATAAAGAACTTCCAATATGAATTTCGTGTACGTCCGCACAACCAGTTTCGTGTGCCACCCTATCCAATCCCCTTAGCATATCGACAGAAAGTAGCAGCTGAAATTACGCGAATGCTGAGTGAAGGAATAATAGAACCTACGGCTTCAGCCTATAATATCCCATTGAGAGTAGTCGAGAAGGCAGATGGTAGTATTCGTTTAGTCTTGGACTCGCGACAAGTTAATACCATAATAGAACCCGAAACAGACAGACCGGAACGATTAGAGGAACTCTTACAAAACTTCCATGGAATATCAATCTTCTCATCAGTTGATCTAAAATCGAGTTTCTGGCAGATCGAGCTCCATCCAAATTGCAGACAGTACACAGCCTTTTTAGCATTTGGAAGATGATACCGGTTTCGTCGACTCCCATTTGGTTTGAACATTTCGTCTGCCGCATTCATTCGGGGGCTGGACGGCATACTAAGCGATAATTTGAAACGTCATGTCACCAGCTATGTGGACGATTTGCTGATCCCGGAGAAATCTTGGGGAGAGCACAATGCGGTCCTCGGTGAACTCCTTGCGACATTAAAGGAATACGGAGTGACTATCAATATCGAAAAATCGAATTCTGGGACGTCCTCTGTCAAATTTCTAGGACATATCATCACGGGAGAGGGCATTGCGCCAAATCCCGAAAAGATCGAAGCGATTGAAAAGTTTCCCATTCCTACGACAAAGAAGCAGTTAAGGGGGTTCTTGGGGATCATAAATTTTTACAACCGCTTTATACATGTCAAAACTCTGAGCAGTCCTAGGTTGCATCAACTTACAGGAAAGAAGATTCCTTGGGAATGGGATGAGGCGGCCGAATCCGAATGGAAAGCATTAAAATTCGCATTATTACAAGCACCCATCCTATCACACCCTAATTTAGCAGAAGAGCTTTGCATAGTAACGGACAGTTCATACTCAGGTCTGGGTGTCATGGTGTTCCAAGACTATGTACATGAAGTAAACAGGGTGTGGAAGACAATTGCGTTTGGTAGCAGAGTACTAGCCAAGAGTGAGAGGAATTACTCAGTAACCGAGTTAGAGGTGCTGGCTATTGTATGGGCGTTTGAAAAATTCAGATACCATCTGTTTGGTCGCAAGACGAGGGTCTACACAGACCACAAGGCACTCGAGTTCTTGATGAATGCAAAGCTTAATCACAGGCGGCTCATTAGGTGGGCATCATATCTGCAGCAGTACAACTTTTCGATAGAATATATCCCCGGCAGTCAGAACATTATTGCAGACGCCTTATCACGGTCACCGATCGGATTTGAGCACAACATGGAAGAAGATCTGGAGGAAAATCACTACTGCCTTTTCTATATGCAGAAAGTAGCCTCTGAAAATTGTATTACATGTAGTATGCAGGACATCAAGAAGGAGTAAGACAAGGACCCTGCCCTAGTGTTATTGAAACAGAAATGGATAGACAGAAGACACGCCACCATCAGGCAGTTCTACCTCTTGCGGAAAGGCATAATTTTCCGCCGAAATTATGCCAATGACACTGAATGGGGGGTATGCATCCCTGAACACCTAATAAACAAGGTTATATGGCATACTCACCTCAGCAATGGACACTTCGGACCACGCAAGTGCAATCTCAAGCTAAGGACCATGTGTTACTTTCGAAACATGGAGCGTCGAATACGGAGGGTACTGTCGGTGTGTAAAGACTGCCAAAAGGCTAAGCACACCACTGTGAGCATGCAGGCACCATTATACCCAATCGTACCGACCAAATTAAGACAATTAGCAGCAACAGATTTGATGGGACCTTTGCCAAGAACAAGAAGAGGATATACTTACGTATTAGTGTTTGTTGAACTAACGTCCAAATACGTTACCTTTACGCCACTGAAGAGGGCGACAGGACGAACTGTATCACGAGCCCTAATCCGGGATTTCCTACCACAGGTTGGTCACGTGAGTAAAATTATTTCTGATAATGGGTCACAGTTTAAGTCAAAAACATGGAAGGAGACGTTGCGTGGATGTAAAATTGATTCCATTTTTATATCTTCACACCATCCGAGCTCGAATGCTGCAGAACGGGTTATTAAGGAACTCGGAAACTTGTGCCGGTTGTACTGTAACAAACAGCACACGACATGGGACGTTTTCCTTAAAGACTTCCAGGAGGTGATCAATAAGGCACCCCATGGGATAACAAAATTGACACCCATTACAGTACTGAAAAACCGGATTCCTAAGGACTTGATAACCGAGGTCGTAAACTTCCCACCAAGGGCGCGAACGCAGCACCAATCCATAGTCGATTTGGCTCTCAAGAGGATACGGGCTGCAGCAGAGGTCAGGAAGAGATGTGCCGACACAGGAGCTCGTCTACGACACTTCCAAATTGGACAAAAGGTGCTCGTTAAGTCTTTCCGACTTTCGAAAAAACAAAAAATGAAATGCCAAAAATTCTATTCTGTTTACGACGGCCCGTACCGTATAAGGAGAGCAGCTCACCACAATGCTTATGAATTGGAGACGCTGAAAGGAAAGAAGTCCATAGGACTCCACCACATCTCTCACATAAAGGAGTTCGTGGAATAGTAGTAGTGTAAGTGGTGTACATAGTAGAATGGGCAAATACATGAACCTTGCTATAGTAGTAGTGTAAGTGGTATACATAGTGGAATAGGCAAATATATGAACCTTTCTTCGGGGAACAATAATCGTTGCATTAATAGATTAAGATTGTTAAAGTATTAACACGCTTTGTTTTCTCTCATAAGAATTTACTGCTGTTAACTTTTCTTGTCTATGTTCGGGATCTCCTCTGTCGTTGCGATAAGAGGCACTACCTTTCCATGAGCAATGTTTTTGTCCTTTCCTATCTGGTGGCCAAGTTAAGGGATAAAGATGAGTGACGAGATGTCGCACAAACGGGCGCATACAAGAACGTGCTCTTAGAAGCGTTCTGAGATGTCGTGATACGCTCCATAGCGGCCACAACCAGTTCGTGAGACGTTCATACCAATGCTTGCAGGCACGCGTCAGTGCACTGCAAGATTGTGGTATATTGCGTGATTTCGAGGATGAATATGGGCAGTATAGTTTTTTGCAGAGCTGCGCCAGCATCGTTGTCTTGCAAGTCGGGGTGAACCTGTGAGCGTTTGACTCCTATGGTGCTCTAGACGAGAGAAATGCGGGCATAAAGCCTACCATGCCAATGTGCTGGTTGGGGATTTAGCGTGCTGCTCGTGACTGTCACAGACGAATAACCAGGGACTTATACTTGGATATTCGTGAAGTACTGTGTAGCTGGCGTGTGTTGGGCGACTGAATCCTCAACAGGAACCAGTCCTGGCTTGGTCATATTACATTGCCTCTGGAAAGGTGTGCTTTGATCGCGAATACTGCATAACATAGAAAAAGAAGTTGCAACTATAAATTTATTGTCTTGTATAGCCATGGCTAACCCAGTCTCTGGAGTTTCAGTGAGGCGTAGTGAGAACTCGGAGGCTATGTCGTACGGCGCGCATATCACTGTCGTCAATAGCGGCAAGCAGCGAGACATCTCAGCGTAACAGGAATTATGTAAGAGTGTTGTATAAAAAAAAATTATAATAATAATAGAGAGAGTACCATATACTAGGATAAATTAAACTTTAGGTTTTTACAATAACTAGATCCTTAATATTGTGGCGGTTTTCTACCACAAGTGTTTGGCGCGCGCCTGTTGAGATGCTATTTTCTATTTTTCATGTCACCAAACCACAGACCGGAGATGGAGGGACGATGGGCTAGCGAAAGTAGCATCGTTGCATGTTCTTTAAACTTAGACCTGCATAACAACATAATTGAATTAAAAGACATAGAATGTAGATCGTTGGCAAATGGTAGTTAATTCTTGAGCATGTCTACTGTCGATCTATATAATTAATAGTAATATTGATGCGGGCCCGCACATTTATTTCTTCTTCCAATATAGCGTCACACACCATGTACAATAGTGAGATCGGTCTCTACACAAATATCAAGATAAATTATTTCCATGATTTTGTTATGATAGCTACAGATAAATAACTATAAAATTAAAATCAGTGTGTCTGAAATGACAGACCATCAATGTATCGTTATGTAAATTTATTATAACATAGAAGGTCATAGGGAAAAGTTAGGTATAAGAATTTTGTAAGAATTGTGCAGATGACGGGTATCGTGGCAATGCAGAGGCCAGCCAGAGCAAAAGAAAGAGGTCATCGGCTACCTGCAAGAAGAGAGCGTCAGCGCACCACCTGACGTGAAGGGCGCGAGAGCGTCCCGTCCTACAAGCTGACAGTCACCAGGCCGTATACCTGAGGGATTAGGCGGCAGACAATCCTCGCCGGGCCACAAGTGAAAGTGAGGCTGGCCGTTTACACTGACACGCGACCCACACGCGACAGCCTGCTAGCTCTCCGGACGCGGCAGCCGTTTGGAGGCATTCCCTGCGGCAGACCACGTTGTCGTGTGTACACGAAGAAGATCACATATCGTGTCAGAACCTGCGCCTCATGTGCCTCAGGACAGAAAGGAACGCTACATACTCACCTGTTTGGGTTTTTACAACTCACTAGCATTGGCCGATCTGCATACACAAAGCAGTATCGTGCTACACACTCTAACAAATGAATGGTCTCATTTCTAACTTCTACTCTCTCTTAGAGAGCCGGTGTAGCAATCGTCGCTCCTAGTTCGATCCTGTATGGATGACCTCACACACTTGTGGAGTCACTCCACATGCCATCATCCCTCGTCGGACTGCAATATTGGGAAACGTAAAAGTACTGTCCAGCGAGAGAAGAGACCTAGACTAGTGATGTATCCCAAGAAGTAGACCTCAGAGACAATTAATCGACGTGAGGAGGGCCTATCACTGTGTCTTCCTACCGTACTGCCGTCATCATATGCGTGGGTCTTGGTCCAATCTCAACAGAATACTGCAGATGCTCCAGCATACCCTATTGCCGTTGCAACAACGTAGCAACAACACCTGACGTTTAGCCCTATGTGATGTCAGTACTGTGGAATTCGTGAAGTGCTTCGAATATTTCTAACAAGGTGATTTAGTGCCTCATTCTAAGCACAGTCGTGAACATTGTGCAATGTGCACGCACAATTTGAGGCCCCATGAACCTTGTTTTTTTTTCTTTCCTTTCTTTCGTAAATTTTTCTCTAGTGTTGTTTTTGTAATGTATGTTATACCTTGTATGTGTTTGTGTTTTACACTGTAATTCTTATTACAAATTACTGTATTGTTCTCCACACCATGTTTTTTTTGTATTTTGTATTTATTGTTGTGTGTATTCAAACAGTGTGCCTGAAGTCCCCATAAATTGAAGCAGATACCACCACTGTCATTGTGAATGGACCATCAGCTCAGGGAACATTTTGTAAAGGTTATTCTTGGTGCAGGGAGACAGAATGAATTGGAGGTTGTAATTAGATTTTGAAAGCTCACAAAAAGAGATTGTTAACTTAAACAGTATCATGTGTGAGTGAGTTCAGGTAAGTTTAATGATTCAAATTGTTGTAACATCTTGGGCATTTAACTGCGGAGCACTCCAACTCTGATTGTAAAGAATAAACTGCTCCATATTTGGCTCACATGCCCGGGCCATATTTAGAGCGTGAATGTCTGTATGGATCGGCGTTTGGAAGGGGCTCCCTGGGTATGGATGTGTGATGTGAGTGTTAGTGTTCCATATTAAGAAGGTGAAGTTGGCTACACCATAAATAATCCTCCCTCTATGAGCTGCATTTTCAGTTGCAGTGATTTTTTTTATAGAGTGCGGCATGTGGAGTCAGTTTGTAAGATTGTTCTTGGGCGATTGACTCACTACCTTGCTCCTAAGTGAGCCAACCGCTCACCAATTACAATCTAAAATGGCGTAGGGGCTATGAGAGGTGGAATGAGCCCCTCTCATATTTCCATCTTACGATTTTCGAATCTAATTGCATGCGGTGAAAAGTTGCTATTCCTTCACACGCGGACTTCCCACGCAGCGTCTCTCGTCACCCGGGTGGTCCGGTGACAGGCGGGCATCCTGATCTGGAAAGGGTTAAGCCGATGGGTGTGAGGAAGTCGAGTGAATGCTTTGCAGACGCCGACATTGTCAAAAGACACGCCCGGAGGGGTCTAAAGTAGCGGCTGGGCTAGAGGTTCTGTTACTTCGCAGAATCTTAGCGAAAACACTTTCTGGCGGGCTACCAGCGAGGCGTGGGAATAACTTGTGTACCCAGGCAGTTGTGGCGGGAAAATTCCAGCGCTTTCTGCAAAATAGTAACTGTGATTGGCTGGCTCAGGGCATAGCTCCGTGACGTAGCAAAATCAGCGCAGAAATTGGCGCCAAGAATCTCCATTGGTGGAATGGTAGTGCTCCGGCAATGGAGTGGAATTTTCCGCCGATTTTCGAGTTGCTGATTGGAACATTTAACCACGGCCACTGTCGTGGGGGCGGGAATGTTGTGTCTTCGGCCTGTACGGGTGCTCTAGGTAGTCGGCTCTCGCCTTTCGGTCGAGGACGTCGAAGCAACCAGCCATCGCCTCCGGTACGCCAGATCGTGTTCTGGCAGTTAAGAAGACAGTTTGGTAATGTATGTCCGCAGCACCGGCAGATAGGCATTTTCCTAGGTGATAATCAGAGATCAGCAGAGTGCGCCTGTTCGTCTTTTTCTAACTTTGCTCTGTCTTGAGTAGCAGCAATTAATGTTGGGTTAGCTGTGTGTCTCTCTTAAGATTTGAGTGGCAAGGAATTGGCTCCACATACCACTTTGTCACAAACCTCACAATCTAGTTTAGGAACAATTTCGCCTTCACAGCGTTTGTTTGTGTATCCAATTTGAGCCAATTTGATGTATTATAAATGTTTCATGTGTTTTTGTTTATTATTTTGTGTTTAGTCTTAATAAATCATATTGTTATTTTGGACAGAACTTTCATTCTGTTAATCGGTAGAGCAACCCATCATTACTCACTACGTTAATGAAACCTTCCTTTATTTAACTTATTTATCAAATTAAATTACTGCAGGTGCCAAACTCTTTTCTACTACACTTGCAGGGTTGATTACAGTCAGTTCGCGTATATTTTTTAATCCTTGTGCAACAGCAAAAGTCGGAGTTAGAATAGGGGGGGCTTAGAGCATCATTTACATGTGTAGATTCTAGAATTTAGTGTTAAATAATCTGATAGCCCCGGCACCTCGCAAGTTTACGAAAACGTTTTAAACATTTCTCACTGTATACGCCAGAATAATCCTTCACTATGCACTTAGTCGTCGTACTTGCTTGTTTCGTGAGAGCATTACTTTCGATTACACAGCAAAATATACTAAGAAAGCCAAATTTATTTTCACTAACAAGAAAACATAAAACCTGTGCCCTACATTACTTGACAATCTAACTGTGCTACCGCGTTTGTGGAAATGCGACGTTAATGTCTTTCATATTAACGGATTGCACTGCGTGTCCTCTTATCTTATTGTCAAAAAACTAGAAGTGGAATACAGAGATAGGGACAAAATGACCAAGCGCCAAACCTGCAGCCGACGACTAGTATGCGGTGGGAGAGATCTCATTCTGACACCACTATTTTCTCCTTGTTAATCGAGCAATGTTCTTTACGAGGCGTGGACTTCCAGGAAAGCGCAACACCATATTATTTACTCACTTTCACAGACCTATGAAGAGTACATCTCACTGCAAGCAATTTCGTGGATGCGCTCCTTGTGGGAGCTCAAAGGTAAACCAGTCTCATATATGCGTAGGATGTGTGACACACACATTCCGGCGGTACTCATATTTCCAAATGCGGAGTATTGCTCCCTCTTTCATCTTTTGTTATCGCAATATTTTCCCCCGTGTACTAATTTTTTGAGCTGTCTGAACGGTAGAAAGAGCCGTTTCATTGACATTGACTGTTTTTGTGGCATCCAGTTTATCTGTGTTCTACCGAGTTGTTTCTGGCACAATATTTCGACGACTGACCCAGCCGTCTTTCTTCAGGTGGTGCGAGTTCTGCTGACTGGAGTCCAGGCAGGACTACACACATCAGTTCTTGCACCATCTGACCGAAGACAGCTGGGTCGCTCGTGGAAATATTGCGTTGGAAACAATAACTCGGCAGAACTCCAGGAAGTACAGAACTAGTCTAGCACCAGGTGTTCCACGTTCATCAGCTTTGCAGATGTGACGAGCTCTGGCTGTAGAGGCTACGTCAGAATGCTGTAGCGGTCTTTCAGGATAACGAGAGAGAAAGCCGTAGATGAATTGTTAGCTTCGACTCTTTCTAACTCTACGTATCGAAGACCAAGTAATCTTAGCCTCAAAATTATTTCTTCTAACTTCAGTATGTGGTCTACCAAGTCGCTTCCTACTCCTCCAAGTGAGTGTCCACTTCCTATGACATTGATATTTGAACACTCAATATACCTTTTCACACTGGCTTTCGGAACATGATCAGTCAGTGGCGCTCTGTTGGAAACCGTATCACCATTTCGTAGTCAGGGAATGCTATTCCCATAATATTTTTCCCCGAGGTACCGTGCATTTTCTCATTTCCGTGTAGAAATTAAGAAGTAAATGGAAATAGTTAGGTTCCATTTTATTACAACAAATTTCACCAATACCGAGGCGTTTTCGAGAGATCGTCATTAAGCTGTCGGTTTTGAAACAGCGTTTGTTCATAGAACTTCAGTAAGCTCCTGGTTTAATTTATCTACTTGTATTGTTATGCACCCTCATCAGAACAACTCCTGAAACTAGTTGTCGGCGTTTCTAAAAATAAACCTACGGTTTTAGACACCTTAATGAACATTATTGAATATATACGTCACTGTTTTCATTTCTGCCTGGCGTGAGCTTTGCTTGTAAATAAGCAAGTCGTCTAATTTACGGGGCTGAACAAGGAGTATTAGGAAAAACTTTTTGTGTAAGTTTAGGATGTAATTCTTGTAAGCACTTTAATCATTCCCTTATTCACTGCCCGGTCCACATGACTGCTGAAATTCACACACTCATATACTTCGTATCTTGGAGGTTAATGTGCGCTGCAGTAAAGAAGCAGCGTGACCCAGTTCTCCCTACTTCAGGTGAATGTTATTATTTTGAATGTCATGTCCGCCTCAAGTGTCTTTAACCGAACGATCATGATAGTCGACAGACGCCTCATTTTTGTCTCCGACGCTGTGTGTGACGTCGAAGCGGCGTCACGTTTGCAGAAATTCTTAACTGTATGCTACCGCTAAGTGCTGACTGGCCGCTATGTCATTCTCTGCCAATGGCGCCATTCGGATGTGGGATGGAAGGTCATGTGGTTAACACACCACCATCGAGACACCAGTCAGGTCCCCTGACTTCGGAGGCGGTGCATCCTTCCCAAGCAGCTCCTCAACTTGGATCACGTGCCTGGGTGCACCCTTTTCAGTCCTTCCACCGAGGGCAGATTCGTGACATTGCTCGGGAATTCAACCTGGGTACCCCACACAGTAGTCAGAAACACTGACAACGTGACTACACAGGCAGACACAGTTTTATAAACTCAAAGGCAAATAAGTAAACACGACGTTGTTTGCACTATCAAGAGCTGTTTAGAAAGTGTATAGTGTAACTTACCTAACTTGAAGAATAATCAGCCTACTGGATTCTATGTAAACAAACTAAATTATGTATTACAATCACTCATAAGAAAACACTTGCAAGCACCCATAATGTTGGTCATCTTCCTCCCCATGTTGTAGGGACAGAGAGCGTTCGTTTAAAACAGCGTGAGCGCTACAACGTACTTGTTTCCCAATCTTACCCGCTCAATTCACTTTAGGTAGAGGTCCAATACAAGCGGCGTCAGTGTTTATACAGAAAGGAAAGTACGCAAGCAATCGTGAAAAGCATGATGGAAGATGTGATTGGCCGTCCGAAGGAAATTTGTAAGTTTGTGGTAAGATCTTATGGGACCAAACTGCTGAGGTCATCGGTCCCTAAGCTTACACACTAACTTCAACTAACTTACACTAAGAACAATACACACACCCATGCCCGAGGGAGGACTCGAATCTCCGAGGGGGGTAGCCGCGCGATCCGTGACAGGACGCCCTAGCTCGCGCGGCTACCCCGCGCGGCGCGTCCGAAGGACGAGATACCGTAACGCAGTCATTGTAAATAAGAATATTTACACTGACTATACTTATGTAATACTGCAAAATATCGTAACGTATGTATCCAAAACATTTTGTCATTTGTCGAGACGAGCCTCTTCAAAACACTGCCCTTGATTTATGCGATTGTAGTCTTTCTTGGCGTATTCCACAGATGAATTGTTCTCGGGTTATCAGCCGAGTTGTGGCGTCGTCTTGTCGCAACGTTTCGAAGAGTTTCGTACCCGTCATCTTCGCCAGAAGACCCCCTCCCACCTCCGACCCTCACTCTCTCGTTGTGTTTTAATGATGAACTCACTCTGAACGTTGGCACGGCGCGTCGATCACTTGTACGTATCAGAGCTCCCAAATATGTTTCTTTGCTGATTGTAGCAGCTAATCACAGACTTTTTGAACTGTCTACGAATATTGTGTGTCAATCTGTAACACTTATTTAGCAAGTATGTATCATATTATCCGTTTTACAGGTTGTTATTGGCAGTTGCTGACTGCCTTAAATAATCTACATGTTTTGTGCATGCAGGGTGATTCACGAAGGCATACAAATATTTTTATATGTTATTCTACAAGTAAAAGTAAAGAAAAAGTTCATATAAACATGGATCCGCAAATGTTTAGTTACGGAGTTACGGCTAAAGATTTTGCCTGACATTTAGCAACTTCGATAATATGAAGCCATCGCAATACTGTACGAGGTTAAAGTAAAGTACGATTTTCACTTATTTTGTTGGTATTGGTCTGGCGAATCTAATAAAACATGTCCGAGACGTGTATATGCAGTAGTTTTCCAGAACATCCAGAACGACGTATGTTCACGTCGTGCATTTTGTATTTTTAACGTTGGATTTTTCGTAACGGTTTTTACTTACATTACACTTTTTCCCAAACATGTCAGTGACTAAATGACAATGTATTACATGGGTGACCCAGTGGTCTATGTATATGGATGGTATGTAATACGTCTATTAGACTTTATTCTTTATAACGAATAACTATTACTAGGCTGTAAAAATTGTTTGTAATAGCTTATAAAATCTGAAGACGACAATTTAACTTGTCGAAACTAGTTGTGTGTAGAGATCTTGGAAAATAAACTTAGTAACCAGATTATATAATTCAGATCCAGAAATCGCTCTCCTGCACACAATGTTAGGTAACCATAACACAGAAAAATTGCTGCAGAATACTTAGAATAGTGGTGCTAATCACACATACGCGTTGACGTGGAAAGTTTACTTTGTAACCAAAGTAACTAGAAATTGACGCAGTTACCGCAAGGATTTAGCGAAGGTAGCGGCTAAAAAAGAAAAAAGAAAAGAAAACGACTTTCAGGAAATGCAGTATCAGGAATAAAGCGAAAGACAGTTGCTACAATTAAACATACATTTTATTATCTGAACTTTTTATAGCTATAAAACAACGTGATGCTACTTCAAGTGAATCACACAGTAGTCTCAAGGCTCTCACAGCCGTCCGTTGCGTCACTATGTATACACACGATTCACTTTTGTTCCGTGTTGACTGTAATCTCCTCCCTGAGCAGCCAGTCGATGAACTCCTCGAAGCCCTCGTACCTCTGGCACCAGAGTTCCAGCAGGTCGTCGATGTCTGGGCGGTCGACGACGTCCCTGAGCCAGCGCTGGTGCCTGTTGGTGGTGGCCTTCTTCAGCAGCCACAGCCTCCTCTGGTGGCACTCGAAGCTCCGGGCCTCGGGCGTGGCAGACCGTCTCGGCATCGTCTCTGCAACACAGGAAAGGTTTCCTCCGTTTTAAAGAGAACCAGTGAAGTATATGATATTCGCTGGAAACACTGGACAAACTCGAAAGTGGGACAGCAGCACAGCCTGTTTTTAAAGCAACTACGAAAGAGAGCTTCATGTAACCAAACCTGAATGAAGCTATAATTTGCGTAAGGACAGTTGTGCATGAAACGTTTAACGAATTCCAGAGTACATTTATATCTACCGACCAGAGATAAAATCCTAAAAACGTTTCTTAATGTTAAATATGTGGACGGATCAATGCCTTCTATCCGCACACTCAGTAACCACAACAGCCTGTAAACGGAAGATATCAGGGACGAATATAGAAAACTATTACAGAGAGGAAGATTGTACTCGGCCATTAAATCGTCGCACGAACATGAGGATGACAGATACCGAACTAAGTGACAGCGAAAAGATAATCTACCAATATTCCTCAACATCGAAAGGGCGACAGGACGTCGCGGAATAAAAAAATGGTTCAAATGGCTCTGAGCATTGTGGGACTTAACTTCTGAGGTCATCAGTCCCGTAGAACTTAAAACTACTTAAACCTAACTAACCCACGGACATCACACACATCCATGCCCGAGGCAGGATTCAAACCTGCGACCGTAGCGGTCGCGCGGTTCCAGACTATAGCGCCCAGAACCGCTCGGTCTCTCCGGCCGGCGCGGAATACATATATGGCCTACAGGATATTAATTTTAAGTAAATACATTGAAATATCTCGAGAACTATACATAGGAACAAAAAAATTGTAATTCCAATTAGTTTTTCTTGGAGGGAAACATCCAACGACACTACACTCGATCCGCCGCACCATCCCACCCCATTCCGTGCGTGGGTGATGGGGGCCAACTTTGAAATCGTCATTGGGAACACCCTCTTTTTATTGAAGATTGCGATTCTACGGAAAAATCTATTTAGGTTTTGTCTGAAGCATTTTCTTCGTTTCGCCACAGATGACTGTAATAGGAGAAATAAAAATGTTTACACAATCGTAATTTACGTCATGGTGCACCGTGGCCCTCAATTATCCAAGGGCACGTTGGACCCCACCTCTGTGCCCCGAGGGTAGGACAGCCCAGTATTTTATAACTTCTAGTTGCAAAACCCATTCGCAACGTTGTATTTCTCCGACATATCGAACAGAGGACTACTCTCGCGCCACTGTGGCCCTGGTTCAAGGTGAACCAAATGATTCGAATGGCTCTGAGCACTATGGGACTTAACTTCTGAGGTCATCAGTCCCCTCAAGGTGAACCGCTACTCTATTTTCCCAATCGGAGTAAGTGTTCAAACGTAGTAGCACCTACTTAGATATACTTAATGATCAGCTTGCCAAACTACCGTACACTGGTCAGAAGCACATCTGCGGAAATGTCAGCACAAGCGTTTCTGTGGCGGTCGACCATCTCTTAACAGCCTGTAGGCACTTGCTGGGACACCTTATCTTTGAAATATCTCCACAGAAAGAGATCCTCTTCTTAGCGGGACAATCAATAGCACCAACTTTTCTGATCCATCAGCCAGTGTAAACACGGTCTAATTCCTGGCGTGCCTCAATTGCGTAATGTGCTGGGCAACACTCATGATGAAGCCACATTCGCTGTCGAACGTCCAAGGCAAAATCCTGCAGTAGTACCCGTAGTTTCTGTATCTGCTTCAAATCAGCGTGCCGTCGATAAAACACGAATCAATGAGTTGTTCCCCACGATGTCGCGCCGACCGGAGTGGCCGCGCGGTTCTAGGCGCTGCAGTCTGGAACCGAGCGACCGCTACGGTCGCAGGTTCGAATCCTGCCTCGGGCGTGGATGTGTGTGATGTCCTTAGGTTAGTTAGGTTTAATTAGTTCTAAGTTCTAGGCGACTGATGACCTCAGAAATTAAGTCGCATAGTGCTCAGACCCATTTGAACCACAATGCCGCTGCACGCGTTAACCGACCAGGGACTTTGATGGTCAACTAGCCGTAACCAGTGGAATTGTCTACACACCAATAATACTTGTTACGTCGTTTAACGCTACCATGATTTACATGTAGGCTAATTGTAAAACAATACCTCGGCAACGTACGTGGGGATCATTTGCGTTTGTTGAAATGCCCATTCACAAAACACTATCCGGTTACGGAAATCGACGCCATAAGTTCATGATAAAGTGGCACGCGGTATGGATAATACTTACGATGATGCGGTATTGTGGTGTGCACGATACGCTAGCTCCGGTCGCAATGTATTGCCTGTTACGTAGTTTGATACACGGCCACGGTGGCCCGTCGAATAGTTCCCTGTTCAATATGTCGTAGTAATGCAACAATGCGAACGGGTTTCACGTTAGGTGCTGTGAAACACTGGTCTGTCATACCCTCGGAGTATGGAGGTGCGGTTCCACGCGCCGTTAAACAATCAAAGGCCAATGAGTAGCATGTCGTAAATTCGTAAATTACAATTGTTTATCCATTTCTATTCCTCTGGTTTGAGAACCATCTGCGACGAAACTAACAAACTGCTTCATATAAAATGTATGTGCATTTTGCTGTGGAATCGTAATCTGCGGTAAAAAACGGGTGTTACCATGAAAGGTACCAAGTTAATCCCCGCCCCTCCTCAGCCACCCTCCCCCCCCCCCCCCCCTGCGCTTTCGTCCACCCACGTACCGGGTGGGTGATCGGCCGAGTGTGGTATCATTGATCGGTCGAGTCTGGTATCATTGGATGTCTTCCTTCTAGACAAGCGAATTGGAATTCTAACTGTTTTTTAAATCCGCTTTTTATTTTCGGGATATTTCAATGTCTTCAGTTAAAACGAACACCCTGTATGTGACACTTGACTCGCATTCGGGAGGACGACGGTTCAATTCCGCGTCCGGCCATCCTGATCTGCGTTTTCCGTGATTTCCCTAAATCGCTTCAGGCAAATGACCCAATCCCAAACCTGTACGTTTTTCCACATGGAGAATGAACTTGCTGCTCGCCTATCAGTTGTACACCGTAGGTCGCAAAAGGATCGAAGCGTTTCTAATAAATGGAAAAATCCACAGATCGTTCCCTTTTTGAAGAACAGTCGTCTATCAGACGCACGCAACTATAGACCCATCCCGCTGACGGCAGTTTGCGGTGGAATTTTTGAACGCGATTTATGGTCCCATTTTACGTTTCTGGCGTGGGGCGGTGCAGTGGTGGGGGATTCCGGTTAACGTTTTCCGTGATGCCAGTAAATCGCTTAAGGGAAATGCCGCCATATTTCCTTCGAAAAAGTTTCCACCATTGCACGTGCTCAGTCTCTTACAATCGACCAAAATGGTTTTATGGCTTCTCTTTTTTTGTAATGGCAGGATACCGAAATGACTGATACAAGATAAGACAACAAGAAACAGAAATTTCAAAAACAAAAAAAAAATTGAAGGTGTCCAGGTCAAATGGAAAAATGGTTCTATAGTTTCAGCACGATATCATGACAGCGTTTTGTTGGGTGTGTGGGTAGGGGACGAAGAAAGGTCCGCCTACCGGGACTAACACATCGTCAGCCGAGTGAAGATTCGCAGTGCACTTTCCTATTTTCAAGGTCATTGGACAGATCCGCTTAATTATGTCTGCGTAATAAATATAATTATTGCGATGATGTCAGTTTTAAACTGGTTTCCGTAACTATCGTTTTATGCTCTCGTATGAGAAGAAAAGTGGCCTCTCACACACTGAATATTTATTGGACAATAATGAACGTCTTGCAGTAATACTGACCGTCTGGATCGATATTGACTGCTTGCGATGTACAATGAATAAGACGACAGAGCTTTAAAAATAACGATGCACATTAAATATACCGAGTAATATTTTGTACTGTGTAATAGTGGTACTACGCAGTACTTACTTCCTGCCAGGGTCGAGAGAACTTCAAGAAACAACCGTCGAATTTCCGCAAAGAACTGAAAAAAGTAAATGCCGTAAGATCCAGAATTGAGCTGGAAGATGTATATCATGTCTCCATGTGGTTCTTTGGAGAAAAGATGTTCCTGATTAACCGAAAAACGCCAGATACCATGTTGTCCACAACGACAGAGGAAACTGATTATTTTAGTGTCCTGCCAGTAAGCAGAAACGTCTGTTGCACCTGTAGCAGTTACCAGATTTGACTATTAACATGTTTATTTTTCTTCCAATAGATGTAGCAACACACACTTAAGATCATGTAAAAATCCTGTCAGCATAATGTCTTATTCCATTTACAACAGTAATTGCAGTAGACAGATACAACAGAACACGTACACGATATATTATATGGCTCACTCGTTTAATGTGTAATTAGCTGTTTACGAATCTATGCTCCCATTAAGGAGCCCCTGGTCTACTGAAATATTCACAAACACCAAAATGGACATGTTTCGCGCGTTCAGAATAATTTCGTTAGTGTTTCGCAAGACAAGCAACTCAGCCGCAATACATGCGAGTTTCTCACCGTCCTCTTTGTCATGAAGACCGAAGTGGGCGTAAATATTTCTCAATACTACTCTGTCAATCATACTGCGCATTTGGGTGCTACTCAACTTGCCTCTGGAAAACAATTAGAACCGCTAATAAGGTACGAGTATGCGTCTAGAGCGATACAAAGTGGAACTGACGCATTAAAATATTCGCATTAGAAACATATGCCAAAAGCGGATATTTGAAAGCATTCTAACAAAACGTGGATCTCTTACGAAGAAGGTGATTTACAAAGTTCGTCTGAGTCCCACAGAGCGAAGCGGTAAGGTGATTACACACTGGACTCTCATTCGTGAGGACGATGGTTCAAATCTGCATCTTGTAACCAAGATTTCCGTGGTTTCCCTTTTTCACCAAAGCGTGAGAGCACCTCGTTGATGGAAACTCAATTCTAGCGGCAGACGTTAAATGGAGATGTTGAGGATCACCGGTAAGCGTACTCTTAGAATTCGGGCTATGTACGCCATCAGAAGCATCAAGAATCTTACTGATTCCTCCAAAATATACTTTGCGTAATGGAAATGAAGGTGAAATGAGAGAAATTCGAATTCATAGGAGCGTGTTCTATACCAGTTTCTCACAGAATAGGATGGGGTGGGATTGTTCTATACGAGTTAGTCTCTGATACTCATAAAAAGATAGCTAGCAGATCATTGATTTGTATGTGGAGTAATTTCCCAAAAATGTCAGTCCATTCCTTGCTTAACTATTTTCTGTCTACTTTAATCAAAATAGAGAAGTTCTTCAGTGAGCATCGTTCTGTCTTGCATGGCGGATACAACGTACTTTCCTGAAGACACATTTGTAAAAACCTCTCAGACTGTTGACCATTTAGATGGGTGGCACCTACGGTGACGTTAAGTGAAATGGTCACCCAACTACTGTGAGAAACTTAGTAGTTCTCAATTTGAAACATTGTAGGATAGAATCGATAAAATTAAAGGTTATATTTTACGGCATCGAAAAATTATAATTGTCTTGGTATATTCAGAAGCAAATAAATTACTTCCTAAAGCTACTGTAATACGAAATGTCAGAATGATGGCCATTCTGCATTATAAATAATGTATTATGCATGCGCCACGTATAGAATGAAAGGAAAGAATTAATAAATTTAAGGTGGTAAGGAAATTTAAGTTGGAAAGGATACAGTAAAATTACTTTCCCTTACAGAGAAATAAGAGGAAACTCGGACGATGCATATAAGAAGTAATAGCGAACGTTGTGGAAACTTGAGAGATTGCATGACCAATTATACAAAAACGTCAAGTGGGAAAAAGTGGTGAATAGTTCAATCAACACTTCACATCTCACGCTAGGGGTGTCACACGTTCAAGTTTCCCAAATTTGACTTAGTTTTGAGGGCGTCCGGAGGCGTGCTGGTGGATTGGGGGGGGGGGGGGGGGGTTATACAGTTCTCCGGGGTAAAGCAGTACATTTGTTGTGCTTGGAGAAATTCTGTTGACAGGAGATAAATACACTGCTGAACACTTGCTAAGGAGTAACTGCCAACTGCAATGCAACACACGACCACTGATAGTAAAAGCAATCGTAGAGGGCGGGCGGTGTTAAATGTGACGAAGCCTGTTGACGAACGCTCGGTATACATTCGACAGTTCATGCAGCACGAGGTGTGACGAAGATTGTTTTGGCACCGAATAGTGTGATATTCCGAATTGTTCGGCAACATATCTGAAACACATCATTTGAGTGTTTACCAAAAGCGGGATGGAATTGTTTAGGAAAAGATAGGTCATCCTCTGATTGCCTTTTCGATATGATACAAGTAACCTAGAAGAGAAGGGATTTAGACCGCCAACTTATTGTGTTCTTACCGACTATGAAAAGGAGTTTGACAGGGTAAATTGCAAAATGGTATGGGAATCACTTAAGGAATTGGGAATTTCAGCACGTCTGACTACGGCAATTCAGTCATTACACAAAAGTAATAAAATAAGGATTCGTACTGTGAGGAATGGGACAAAATCTGCCGATATCAACGAAGGAGCCGCACGAGGCTACCCACTGTCCCCCACACCTTTTAATGTCCACATTGACGATGTGTTTCGTAAATTGTTGACTTTATTAAATGACACATTAAGAAGTGTTAATTTTAATTTTGTAACGATACTGTTTACTGATGATTGGATGAGAATGGGAGAATATAAAAAAGGTTCAAATTTCAGCTATTAAATTGAGTTAAATTGCCACTATAAACGGAATGAGAGTATCAACAGATAAAACAAAAGTTAAGGCATTTCAAGCACTGGAACCCATAAGAGCCGAAATTGTTATAGATAGAGAAATTATTACAATTTTGAATTTCTCAAGTCAGACGATGTAATGCTGAAGTTGACTTGATTCAGAAATTTCTGTGGAGCTGCAAAACGCACATCAACAGTGTTACCTTTTCCTGCTGTATGGTAGCGAATCTGATCAGTTACGACGTATGGAATCATCAGAGACGGAGTTCCTCCGCTTTGTAACGGGATGGCCACTGTCCGATCATGAAAGAAATACCGTTACTAGAAAAGAACTAACTTTTAAACCTATTACAAACACAATTGGAAAAGAGCAACTGAAATGGAAAGACCATGTCCAACGTATGCTAAATGATAGCGCTGGCCGAAGTGGCCGTGCGGTTCTAGGCGCTGCAGTCTGGAACCGCGAGACCGCTACGGTCGCAGGTTCAAATCCTGCCTCGGGAATGGAAGTGTGTGACCTCCTTAGGTTAGTTAGGTTTAACTAGGTCTCATTTCTAGGGGACTAATGACCTCAGACGTTGAGTACCATATTGCTCAGAGACATTTGAACTATTTGAACCTAATGATAGCACAATTAAAGCGGCATTGCAATATAACCCAAACGGCAACAGGAACGTTTGACATCCGTTAAGGAGATTCCGTGAGCAATTCTGAGGCGGAACAGCTCTAAAGGCCTAATCCATGATGATGGTGGTGGTGGTGGTGGCGGTGGTGGCGGTGGTGGTGGTGGTAACGGCAACGGTAACGATCACGGACGAGCAGTTTGACGCTTCGAAACCTGTCAAAGTGTCAAGTGTCATCTCGTGATTAGAAAAGGCCGCTGAAGGTGGAAATACTGTGTGAAAGGATGCCAGAGATCGTAGACGGACCGCCACACCGGAAGACGATCGATACCGAAGCCAAATGGCAAAAAGGAACCGGCCTCTCACTCCTAGGCAGATCACTGCAGACCTTGCAACCGCAACCGGTACGTGTGTCTCTACCAAAATCATTACGCGGTGAATAAATCAAGATGGTTTGTATGCTTCTTCAATTACGCCATCGTAGAGGACGAGATCGTTGGTGTAGGAAGCCTATTGTTTTGGGGTAGGAACACTGGTCGAGGGTGATTGTCCCCGACGGATCCCGCTTCACTGTTTCAAGTAATTCTAGCCAACACTTAGTGCAGAGATGGCAACACGTTGGACACCACAGAATGTTCATGAACGTCACAGCTACGGCCTAGGCGTTATGGTATGAGCTGGTATTACGCACAACCGCCGAACACCGCTGCCCATGTTTGGGCAAGGTACCGTTACAGCACAACGGTATTGCAGGGAGATTATTCGGATCATATCCGACTGATAACGGTTGCGGTAGGTCCTGACTTCAAGTTTAAGGACGACAGTACCCGCACATATTGAACTGCTTGAGGCGTCGGACAGATAAGTGAAGGTGTTGAACGCTTGGAATGGCCTGGGTATTCCTCAGAGCTAAACCCTATATAACATGCCTGGATTGCTCTTGGCACACGTATTTTTCAATGAAGACCCCCCCCCCCCCCCTCTCCATGAACCGTGTAAGAACTGAAAACCGTTTCACTAGAGGAATGGGACAATATCCTCAAAGGACTCCTCAACAGTTGTCTGGTCAGCATGAATAAGAGTTGCAAAATGTGCATTACTGCGCGAGAAGCGAATGATCCTTCCTGAGAGTCCGATATCGACATTTGTTTTGGGATACGTTAAAGGTATGCACAGTTGCTTATATGGACAACCAGCAGCTGTAGAATGGAACGACAGTGAAAATATGTGCCAGAATGGGACTGGAAGCCGGATTTTCCGCTTGCCGTGAGCGGTCATAACCCATTCATAGTGGGAATAGTTTCTACATTATTATTATTTTATTGCTGTTGTAGTTGTTAAAGGATTAGATTATTATACCTTGGAGCAACGAGCACTACCCGCAACAACTTATAGACCGCCAGCCCCTAATTGTTAATTCGAGTGCCACTGCAGTTCGTTGAGTCTCGACCAATGCGTGTGACACGAGTCGCGTTTCGGTGGTAGGCGTACGCAGGGAATAGTACACGTCAGTTTTTCTGTCTGTATTTGATAGACCCAACATCCCTATAATTACAGTCGCACGTGTCAAACGCGGTTGACTATGACTGTGGTATACAATGTACGTAATACTCCAATTTTTGAAACATTTATGTTTGTAAATTTTATCTCTGAATTGATTCTAATCCTACGTCATGACCAGACGTAACAAAAATGACTCATTCAGCGATGATCCCACGAAGATCAGTTATTTTATCTAGGCCTTGAACGGCATTATCTAATTTTACTAGACCAAAATTACTCAATTCTGAAAACAGTAGTGAAGTATCTGATAATCTTCATTGCCATAAAATGAGTCAGCAACTTCACACATAACTTCTTGCCTTAGAATTATAAGGCGGATTTTAACATACTCCCAGCTAGTACAGGAATTTGATGGCGCTTGATCATCTGCGC
The DNA here is from genome assembly GCF_023864345.2 of Schistocerca serialis cubense. Taxonomy (NCBI): domain Eukaryota; kingdom Metazoa; phylum Arthropoda; class Insecta; order Orthoptera; family Acrididae; genus Schistocerca; species Schistocerca serialis. Next base: position 64,336,630 of record NC_064638.1, read on the forward strand.
AGCTATGCTGTTTCACAGTCACTGGTCGCGGGTACGATAGTTACGGATACGGCTCTGAAAAATCGACCAGTATCAGTGAAAAGCGTTGATATCTGTGCAGGAGAAATTCCTTCCAACCGGATCAGTGCGTTGACTGGTCCACACAAGGTTCCAACTGATTTTCACTCATTTTATGTTGAAAGAATTCGAATCGAATTCAGCGTTTTCGATTATTTTACAATTACCCATTCAATGTGTATGTGAACAATTCCAGATTACTAGAACTCTCCGTCTTTTAGTTAGTCTCTATCGTACAAGCTTACTGCGATATTCGGGGAGTTTTCACGAATAAAATTAGGCTAAGTAGACAAAGCAGGTTTGACGTACCGTGCACATTGATATTATTATATATGGATATAGTAGCTTTCACTGCCTTTGAATATGATGCTAACATACACGAAATTTTGGTGTAGCTACCACGACAACGATCGAGTCCACCTTTCATCTAAAGTGGTAGCTCCGAAGCCACTGACACTGTCAAACATGCAAGACGAATTTAATGCTTCCTAGAAGCCATTTTATTTCATCTGTTATTAGAGGACAGGGGCGTGAGCGAGGGACTCAGGCCTTATGGGAAGCACAGTTTTTCAGCTTGCGATTGACGACCGCTTTATCGTCTACAATCAGTTTTTAAACACCTACTCTTAAATCCTTGACAAACTGAAACACCAACTTTAGGGAGAACATAAACAATGCATAACTTTTGTAATGCTGAAACGGAAGCAAGTAGAAGGCAAACTGTTCTTTCCATTCTCAAATAACATAGCGGATTTCTGTTTAATAAAGTTGCTGACTGTAAGCTGCAAACCCTGATGCGGCTGAGGCGGATGTTATGTCAGCATTGTATAGTGTAGTGCGAAGTATATATAAAATTACCACAAAAATTGATAACACGTTTTAGGTAAAGATGAGAAATAATACACCACCGGCCATTAAAATTGCTACACCAAGAAGAAACTCAGATGATAAACGGGTATTCATTGGACCAATATATTATACTAGAACTGACGTGTAATTACATTTTCACGCAATTTGGGTGCATAGATCCTGAGAAATCAGTACCCAGAACAACCACCCCTGGCCGTAATAACGGTCTTGATACGCCTGGGCATTGGGTCAAACAGAGCTTGGATGGCGTGTACAGGTACAGCTGCCCATGCAGCTTCAACACGATACCACAGTTCATCAAGAGTAGTGACTGGCGTATTGTGACGACTCGGTTGCTCGGCCACCGTTGACCAGACGTTTTCAATTGGTGAGATGTCTGGAGAATGTGCTGGCCAGGGCAGCAGTCGAACATTTTCTGTATTCAGAAAGGCCCGTACAGGACCTGCAACATGCCGTCGTTCATTATCCTGCTGAAATGTAGTATTTCGCAGCGATCGAATGAAGGATAGAGCCACATGTCGTAACACATCTGAAATGTAACGTACACTGTTCAGTGCCGTCAATGCGAACAAGAGGTGACCGAGACGTGTAACCAATGGCATCCCATACCATCAAGCCGGGTGGTACGCCAGTAAGGCCATGACGAATACACGCTTCCAATGTGCGTCCACCGCGATGTCGCCAAACACGGGTGTGACCATCATGATGCAGTAAACAGAACTTGGATTCATCCGAAAAAATTACGTTTTGCCACTCGTGCACCCAGGTTCGTCGTTGAGTACACCATCGCAGGCGCTCCTGTCTTTGATGCAGCGTCAAGGTTAACTGCAGCCATGGTCTCCGAGCTGATAGTCCATGCTGCTGCAAACTTCGTCGAACTGTTCGTACAGATGGTTGTTGTCTTGCAAACGTCCACATCTGTTGACTCAGGGATCGAGACGTGGCTGCACGATCCGTTATAGCCACGCGGATAAGATGACTGTCATCTCGACTGCTAGTGATACGAGGCTGTTGGGATCCAGCACGGTGTTGCGTATTACCCTCCTGAACCCACCGATTCCATATTCTGCTAACAGTCATTGGATCTCGACCAACGCGAGCAACAATGTCCCGATGCGATAAACCGCAATCGCGATAGGCTACAACCCGACCTTTATCAAAGTCGGAAACGTGATGGTATGCATTTCTCCTCCTTACACGAGGCATCACAACAACGTTTCACCAGGCAACGCCGGTCAACTGCTGTTTGTGTATGAGAAATCTGTTGGAAACTTTCCTCATGTCAGCCCGTTGTAGGTGTCGCCACTGGCGCCAACCTTCTGTGAATGCTCTGAAAAGCTAATCATATGCATATCACAGCATCTTCTTCCTGGCGGTTAAATTTCGCGTCTGTAGCACGTCATCTTCGTGGTGTAGCAATTTTAATGGCCAGTAGTGTATATGTAAGAGACGGTCAGAAAGTTTCCGTTCAAATGCCCTACAGTCCAGAATCAGAATGCTAATAAGATAAAATCGCTGAGGGCATCGAGGCAACCATTCGACCGACGCACGAGGTTGAAGATACACGTTTGGCGAAATGCCACGTTCTGCTGCGCGAAGGAATCCGTTACTGTCTGCTCCACATCCTCGTCCGACAGGAATCGTTGACCGTTGAAGGTTTATTTAAGAGCCGAATGCGTGATAATCGCATGGAGAGAGATCAGGCCTGTAGATGGCGTGCTAGAGTGTCTCCCACTTGATTTCGCGTAACTTCTGCGTTACTACGTTTGGGTTGTGGGGACGTGCGTTATCATGAAGCAACAGCAACCCTTGTCACAAATTTTTCCCGGACGTTTTTCGACAGAAGCTCGTCACACACATTCTTTACTCTCCGATGGACGTCTACTGGTGTTTTCCCTTCGGCAGCCAAGAAAAGAATAACAGCACGGTGATTGGGACGCCTTTCGTAATAACTCCACTATACTTCACGTTTCCATGTTAACCGCGCGCACGTCGGAAAGACACGAATGCCGCACTAATCCCTTGTCTACTTGTCGGTGCTTACATAGCCGCATCGGAGTCCGCTAAGTATCATGTACACTCTATCACCGCCCTCAAACGAAAACTTTTGATACGACAACCAAAAAGGACCAGTACTCATGAATGTCCAACAGATAGAAGTACTGTGTTAAAAAGACGTTAAGTCAGGTATGTAATCTTTATCCTCTGCTGTTTAGTCTCTATGTTGAATAAAAAATCAAGCAAATAAAAGGAAATTTCAGAAATAAGATTAAATTTCAGGGTGAAAGGACATCGATGATAAGACTGACCCAAGTGACTCATTTGCATTGTCAGCGTCTATGCAGATGGTGAAGAGGAACAGGACCTGGTGAATGGAATGAACAGCCTGCTGAGGACAGCATATCGATTAAGAATAAAAGAAAGTATTGAGCAGTCATAGAAATGCCGTTAGCAGCAAACTTGCAATCAAAACTGGGGACCATGTAGCAGATAAAGTGAAGGTTTTCTCATATATTTTCAAAACAAAATAACGCAGATGAACGAACCAAGGAGGACATAAAAAACAGAGTAGCCAGGAAAAAAAGGACTACTAGTAACAATCATATGTCTTAATTTGAGAAAAAAATATCAGTGGCTGTACGCCTGGATGACAACATTGGATGTAAGATATTCGTGGACTGTGGGAATGCCTTAAAAGAATACAATTTAAGCGTTCGATCTGCGATGTCACGGAAAAACTCCACTCCACTTCATTTTCGTAACTAAAGACATTCTCTGCAGAACAGCAAGGCAAAATGTCGAAAAGACCAACTGGAGCAAAAGGCTGGATCATAATATGTGTGGTCAACCAACAGCAATTAATTTCTAGAGTACTACATGCAACAGCATCAGTTATAAATTGCAAATGAACATATGAAGTGCCAACAACTAAGGACTTTGAGGATATGTGCTAATCCAAGATCAAGAGCGTGTCGTACCTCATAAAACTAGGCAGAATATTGATTTTAAAAAATAAAAATAGGCGTCATGCATCTGTAACAAATCCCTCATCCCTAAGAAAAAAAATTGGGTGGCTATCCCATGAAAAGGCCAATGCATGTAAACAAAAAAAAATGAAGATAATTAGTGGATGGGCTGATGTAAGATGCAGACCACGTTGGAGTTGCTAGTTACTTAGAAACAGCAAAAGAAATAACTGAAAAACTGCAAAGATTAGCAAAAGTTAGCGAATTGGAAACCCTCTACGTCAAGATTGGTCATATAACCAACTCCAATGATGCCTTATCTATTTTTGAGTTTAATCACAGGATAAACAGCTTCTAGGAAGTAACCGAAATAACACGAGACAAAAGCGAGGTAGATTGTGAGAAAAGAGAGTGTGAAGATCAGGAATATCCGTTTATCATCAAAGAGCACCTGTCACAACAAAACATTGTCGTATGTGTTTAAGTTAAAACACGTCATGACTTGAGCACAGCGGAAACATTGGAGATGATCAAAAAAAGTAATCAAGTGGTTAAATTAAAAAGAGACAGAAAAATGTCTCGAAAAACCTTGAATCCTGTTACGATAATCTTTCTAAGAAAATGTAAGTCATCCTGAATAATTGTACATTCACGAGACGATGAAAACAATTATTACGTTATAGCATGATCAAGTAATAGTCAGAGATAGCTGTTCATCCTATTCGTCATAAATTCATTGACGAGGCCCACTCAGAAAGCATGTTGGTAAACTTGGGCTTCCACTATTTTCTCACTTAACAAATGAAATATTTTCTATTACTGTTCACTACTGATGACCTCAGCAGTTAAGTTCCATAGTGCTCAGAGCCATTTGAACCATTGTTCACTACAATTGTCTGCTTGTTACAGTGAATATACCCGATCGCGAACAGAAATAAAATACAGTGTGGTTTAGTCCAAGACGTAGCAAACAATTTAGAGCTACTCAAAGTATTCTGAATATACATTGGTTGAAGACTACCGGAACAATAAAAACCAACGTTGTGTAATACGTTTGTTTACATGATCAGCTTCTGTGTGAGATATTGAATATTATTATTTTCTCTCTCTTCAGAATACTGAACTTTAACAGAGCTTTTACACCAGACGTGTTTCTCTTTCATTTACAAAATACTTATTTCTCTTATTTGCATGTTTTTAAGTCGACAGTGCTGAAACCAAAACACACAAAACCAAAGTAAACCCTACGTGAAAAATTGTGCGACTGTTACTAAAATTAAGTGACTGCAGAAAACATAAATGCAACAAAGGGAAAGGAGGTTTCTAAATGACGAAAAATGCATACAGTGAAGCCTCTCCGAGATTTACTGATTTTCAGCCTCTGCTAACAACTTCTCGACTTCAAATTATGTAAAAAACAGTAATAAACACATGTCACCACTGAATGTGCTTTGTAAATGAAAACGAGCGTCTCTCTCCTCAAATCAATCATGGAAGAGCGATATGCGTCTCGTGTAACACTCATAAATTTCAGTTCGCTTAAAATGGCAAAAGAAAGTATCACTGATGATAACGTTTATTTTAATTTGCAAGTAATAATAATAACTTTACAAATGATGATACAGTTCAAATATCACTTTACAAAATGAAACACTAATAACACTACACATAATACTCGAATCATAATAAAACATAGCAACATGAGGCTTTCATTTAATTTGGTTAACTTGTTAAAACAGTAAAGAAATATTACGACACAATTATCCAAAAATGCAAATCAAACCTAATATAAAATGCACGTAATATTTATAAGATATCATGCATTCTGCATCAGAGACGGAACTGTAAGTATCCTGTGTATAGAACAATGCGTATCGCAAGCGGTAAATGGTTGATGTCTTTAACTGAAGCTAAAACTCGAGAATTGTTTGCAAGAGGGGGAAAAGAACAGCAACGTGTGGTTATTAACCTATTACCCATTTGACTGAGGACCTCCAGACTTACGTCAAGTTCTAAATTTCTATCATTATGAAAGGGTTACAGGATTCCAAAACGTAAGTTCACGTGACAGTTCACTCATAAGCTCATCGAATACATTCGTGACTGATTGCTTTACAGCCCAGGAAAGTACTACACTATGCGATATTTCCTTTAGCAATAGTAACTATTTGCTGGAGAACTATCACTACTGCAATGGCTATATTATATTTAGATATTGGCATGGAATACCTGCCGATGCAAGACATTCTTCAATACACACTAAAGTACATAGACTGTGCCGGTAAAAGAAATAAAAACACTCCTTCATTCGTCATTAGATGCTATAAAGTAATCAACTACACGTAATAGTCATCATTCTGTCATATTATAATGAACGAAGTTATTTACCAGCGTCAGCTACTAACAAGGCCATAATAAAATGAGATCCCTAGTCTTTCAGGGTACTTAGGCTAAGAAATATGTTCCCATGCCGCGGCTACGGAAAATTTTCGGTACAATAAATACCCCATGGGATGCGTACAAAATAATGCGAATAGAAGTGACTAAAATAGCAAATCACAAAGAGAAGATGCGACAAATGAATATGCACGCTAATCGAGACTAAATTGGGACTGTGGTGAAATGAGATAACACATATTTTTCTACACATAGAAGAAAGGGTTATATTTTATGCGAGGCGTCTACAGCGGCGGAGAAACCGAGTTAAGCGAAAACCGGATGAGTACAGCTCTATTCAGTAAGTTAGTCAGAACGACACGACCGGAAAAGCAAGCAGCAGATTCCTTACCTATAGCTGGCTCCTTGCTGGTCTCTTCTTCGAAGCTCGCAGTCAGCAATTGTGATGGCACTGGGGTCCTGGAGCCGAATGTCCACATACAGGGCTGGCAGTGATATGACGTTACCCCACCTTCACCCCCCTCCCCACCACTTTGCGAAACCCGTCTCTACCTGAGATGTCATTTGCGCAGTCCCGTTAGGATCGCGCATTCTCTGGAATTTATGTTCAACCGTCTTGAACGCAGATGTACTCGGGATAAAACTGCAACACCTCCTTCTGGGGTATTCACTTCTGTAAACTACTGGGTACAAATGCACCTGAAAGGAAGAGATTGGATGACTCAGTCACTAGAAATTCAACAGTCACTTCAGAGACTTTAGATAATTTACTTGAAACGAAAAAGAACAACCAGGTGTGTAACATACGTTGTAACTGTGGCGTTCTTAAGTCCGAATTCTGGTTTGAGCCAGCTTTCCACGCTAGTCTCTGGAGAGAAAACCTCTTCATCTCCGAATAGCTATTGCAACTTACTTCAATCTGGACCTGATCGCTATATGCTTCGGTGGTCTCCTCCTTAATTTGTACCCACCAGACTTCCTCACAACAGCGAATTATCTGCGTCTTAATGTTGTAGGATAAGCCTTCTCAACGGACCACTTCTTTTAGTCAAGTTGCGCCATAAATTAGTTTCTACATAAATCGCTTCAGCAGCTCTTCCAAAGCTACAAGATCGAACCTCAAACCTTCTGCCCAGCGGAGGTTCGAGTCCTCCCTCGGGCATGGGTGTGTGTGTTGGTTCTTAGGATAATTTAGGTTAAGTAGTGTGTGAGCTTAGGGACTGATGACCTTAGCAGTTCAGTCCCATAAGATTTCACACACACAAAAAACCTTCTGCGTTGTTAACTAGCTCTACATTTCTAATCTTTCTATCTCTTCTAGTGTGTACAGACTATCGTCCAAATTTCACTTCCCCGGAAGGCTGCAGTCCACACAAATACCTGCAAAAAAGATGTACAAACACTAAAATTTACATTCAAAATTAACACATTTCACCTTTCCAGATATGCTTTTCTTGCTGTTGACGGTCAGCAGTTTATATCCCCTTAACTTCGGCCGTGGTCACTTATTTCGCTGCGGAAATAGCAAGACATTTTCACCACTTTCAGTACTTTATTCCAAAATCTATTTTCAGCAGTACTGATTGATTTAACTGTAATACATTGCTTTGTCCTTGTTTTTGTTTTTGATGTCCTCTTATAACCTCATTTCAAAGCACTATCCATCCATTGTACAAATCTTCCAAGGTTTCTGCAGTCTCCTGCAGAATTACAGTGACATCATCAAAACCTAATGATATTATTTCTTTTTCACGTACTTAAGTTAACTTTCTTAATATCTTTTACTGCTTGCTCAATGTGGTTTCGGTAACGCAGAACATAACCTACAAAGCAGTCTCATGCCCTTATCAGCTTTTAGGTACTTCTTTGCTTTGCCTTGCCTTTCCATTTCCATTTCCTTTTCCCCCGTAAATTTTATTCTTGTTGCCTGCAGAATTTCAGAGAATGTCTTCCAGTCACATGATATAAACGTAGCTTTTTTTTTTCCTCAGTAAATCTTCTGAAACAAGTGTTAGGGTAAGTACTACCTCGCATGTTCCTACATATCTCTAGATCACTAAGTAAATTTATCTAAGGTCGATTTATACAACCCTTCCGATTATCTTGCATTAATTACTGTTAGTATTTTGTAACCACTGATAATTAAACTCGAAGTTCAGTAGTAGTGAAACCTTTCAGCACCTACCTTAATTGGAAGCGCAGTTACTAAATTCTTCGTGGAGGCTATTTTGGCTGATTCTTACATCTAGCATTCGAAATCAGGTAGTTTTGTCGTGGTTGATTATACCAAATATCTCAATAATTCTTAGGAGTGCGGTTTACCCAGGTACCGTGTGTCGACGTAGGTCTCTCGGGACTCCTTCACATTCGGCTCACACGAATTTGGCAATTTCGACCTACTGGTGAAAAACCAAACACTCGAAATTGCCATCTCTCCTATGTCAGTCCCCGGAAGTAGCACACTAATTTGGCAACTTCTACCTGCTCGAGTTCGTCTCACACGAATTTGCCAATTTCTCCGCTATTATTTTCAGTGGTTTCTAAACAACATTGAAAAAGGCGGCACAGTGGAAGAGAGATAAATGAAAACAAAAGTACTTAAAAAAGATATTATTTGAAATTACACATTCTGAAATATTTCATGAAAACAACTGAATTTATTGTATTTGCTCATGCTCAACTCGAAGATAGTTTGCATGATACTCACTTTACAAAATCTGCTTTGCTTAAGTTCAGCACTTTTTAGTAGTAACTCTAATTTTTGTTGTATGAAAGCTCGGCTCCTTTTGGTGTTTCCATGCGTTGTGCTGATCTGGACATTTTTGGTAGAATTAATTCTTATTTACGTATCGGTTTGTGCATGTTCCCTACTTTTCAAAAATTTAAAAATATTTAGATGAGGGGACTCACACGAGGCATTGAATCGAGAATTAAAACTCTCACAAGTGTCAGTAGGTCGTCACAAGGACGCAGAATCCGCCGCCCAAATGTATGAAGGAAACTTCCTCATCAATGTGATTTTCCACAATGTAATCTGCAAACTTCGTGAGTTTTTCTTCTTGCGGCTGTGTGATGACCAGGTCTCCAAAAACGTGAGAGATATCTCTGGGGTTTAAGTAAATAAGTCGAAATGTGCAGTGCAGCCACAGTCCTTTTTTACTGATCTGATCTTTGTACAACGACGATAAGGAGAGGTTCACCTAACTGTGTAGTATCGAATCGTATATCTCAAAAATAAACAAAAATGAAGAAGGGCTTATATTTAACTCTTATGGTTGAGCTACATTCCATCATGTACGAGTTTTATATTTTTCGCCACCTGAAATGTATAGAATAAGATATTGTTGCTGCAAATTTAAAAAGACAATTTTTTTAAGGTTAATGTCTATGGCGAAAGCAATATTCGCCATTTCTGGCAGCGCTGAGCAGAACGGGCACCGAAGAAGCATTGTTTTAGATAATTTTGCGAATAAAAACAGAAATCTCTTCAAAATTCAAAAACAGAAACCAATACAAACAACCTGAAGTACAATGGAGACAGCAGTTTGAAGTGCGATTCTGTGTAGCGGAAGCAAAATATGCTATGGGAATGCTAAACAGAGTATACAAACAGTCGTTGTACTCGAGAATTATTTATCCGTTATATATATATATTTTACTTCATAGATACATTCGCTTGCTAGGTATTTCTACACATCGTGATTCACGAATATATGCAAATATTTTAACGTTATTCTACAAGTAAAAGTGAAGAAAAAGTTCATATAAACAAGTCCGCAAATGATTAGTTACGGAATTAATAAAAGATTTCGCCTGAAATTTAGCAACTATGCTAATAAGACGCCATCATCATTTCATCCCCATCGACGCGCAAGTCGCCGAAGTGGCGTCAAATCGAAAGACTTGCACCAGGCGAACGGTCTACCCGACGGGAGGCCCTCGTCACACGACATTTCATTTCATACGCCATCAGAAAACTGTACGAGGTTAAAGTGAAGCATGATGTCCATATTTTTTTGTTATCGTTACATTCGAAATACTCCGCTAATGGTTCGTGCATTCGGAATCCTCCGAGTTGGATAACGTACGCGATATTCGTTAACTGCAGCCGTAGCATTACCATCACATTTGCCACAAACAAACATCATATCGGCGTATTACTCTGTCATAAATTGGAATGAAATCTTATTTCATAAATAATCTACAAACTACAACAGTTACTGTATGGTTTCACTCAAATACACTGTCGTTATTATGTTCTTTCACTGAACCATACAAAAAGCTAACTCGCTTGAAGGTTAGGAAACGACTGAAATAACTCCGTAACGGATGCCAACAATGACATAAACTTTTCAACATTCTTAATGGAAAGTAAACAAATTTACTTGTATAATGATCTTTGCTTCTCTGGATGTTCTGGAAGACTAGTGCAGATACAGGTCTGGGACATGTTTTAATAGATTCACCAGACCAATTACAACAAAATAAATGGAAATCGTGCTTTACGTTAACCTCGTACAGTTTTGCGATGGTTTCACATTAGCGAAGTTGCTAAATTTCGGGCAAAATCGTTTATTAGCCGTAACTCCGGAACTAAACATTTGCGGACCTAAGTTTGTAAGAGCTTTTTTCTTTAGTTTTACTTGTAGAATAACATATTAAAATATTTGCAAATCTCCGTGAATCACCCTATACATATATGTTTTCCAAATTTCGCAAAATTAGGAATATGCGTGGCGATAACAGCAAATCATGTCCTGAAATTTGTCGCCAGTGCTCTCTTTTTGAAACTGCTTCTTAATCTGTAAGTGTAACGTATGGTGATAAAGGTTCTACCAGATCGCAGAGCTCAAATGACCGACCCACACAAAAGCTGGCGAGACTGACATTGACCCACAATGACCATTTTCGGTGTTTCAAGTTGCCTGGTGCGCAACTACAAAACAGGAAAATGATGGAAAGTGACTCAACCGTAAGAGTTAAATATATGCATTTCTCTACTGTTATCTAGATAGTTTTCGGATATACAATTCGATACTACACTGTTTGGTGAATCTCTCATTATCTAGGCAGGATATTGCAAGATATCGCGTTGTCGACACCCTTTTTTACTTTGTTCAGTTATCATTAAACGGGTGAATAGATTGTCACAATACATAGCTAAGAGCCATCCCGATTAAACTAGTCTTCAAACTGTACTAAAATCGCTTCTTTGGTTTGTAAGTTCTGATGCCATACAGACACAGAAGGACGCCTCAGACTTGCAGCTCCCCCTGTTTTTACGTCGGGAGTTAGAAGGGAGTATAACATTCTATATTTTGAATTGAAGTACACCGCATTTATGATCGAAACACATCAACAATGTTTATTTCAATTCATAAAATGTATTTATTCTTGTAAATAGCGACTGAAGATTCCGTAAACATTCTTTGTAAGTTATGGTCGTTTATTGTTCAACGAAAGTATATCTTTCATAAAACAACACTTACAATAGTAGTTATCAAGCTTGAGGTAGATAAAACGGACAGTCAACAATATTGATGGTTGGGGAAACAATATTCACGGTCTCATGGACGCATTTTTCGAAGTAAGTGACCAACATTTTTGGTTTAAAAGACAGTTTTTTCCTCCCGCATTCATCGTGAATACACTTCAGAATTTCAGGTTGAATATTAGTCGTATGTAAGAATCTCCAGAGTAACTGTGTATTGCAAATAGCTGAACGAAATATTTTGTTGCATATTGAAAATTATCATCCATCATTATTATTCTCTGCTGAAATAGTAATTCGTGATTTGAGTAGGTAGAAAAAATAATATGGCCATTTTCTTCGTCATTACTGAGAAAAAAATGTCGCCTTTTGTATTTGGTTCCTCTATCTGGGATAAGGCAATCTGAACGTCCACTCAGATATTAACAGTTTCGACATACTCGTGAAACGAGCGGAGTAATGTTGTTGAGTGTATACTCCACATACTTTCTAATTCACTGTGTTTACTGCTGATGGATTGTCACCTACTTTTTCATGAACAAGCGGTGATGGTCTTTCATCCAACGCTTCGCCTCCTTTTTTTCCTTTTTTTTTTTTAATAGAACTTGATAACATCTTTTCGTGTATTAAGCGTTCTGGAACTTGTGTGTGGCCATTTTGGCTTCCAAACGCGAAAATAAGTTTTTGTTGGCTGCAGTGGAAAAACTGCACAGAGCACCGCGACTTGTTACCGCAGAATCGCCATCCACTTTCTTCAATGCTAAAACGCTTCTAGAAGGTTTGAATTTATGTCCATCACAAACTAACTGTACATTACCACGATTGCTATAAACGGGTCGCAAAATATGTCTCTTTTCCCATATTATAATCTTCGATAACCTTAATTTGAACACAACGGAACACTATGTAAGCCTGCACACCATGATACTGACGAAATATGTTTATAGCCAAAAATTACGTCTATGACGACTCATTCAGAAGGTCCGGTTCGTTCTGCTACCTGAGTGCAGAGTTGCCGAATTCGAGTGAGAGATAAACTGATCCTTCCCTAACACTTTTCTTGCGCTCATTAAAAGTTGCCGAATTTGAGTAGTGCATCCCTTCACATTTTCTCACAATATCGTATCTCCCATATCATACGATTCCTCTTCTCTTTGCACAGTACTGTCTTCAATTTTGTTACCTTTGTATAGCACTTGTATATAGTTGTTTCACCTGTCGCCTGTTCCAAGCTGTGTTCCGTATAACAACCAAGTATAGCTTCAATTAGGAACATTTGCTGTATTTCTCATGTTTCTTCGTATCGACTGTCAGCAATATTTCGTAAGAACATTGACTAAATCTTCATACCAGCTGTTAATTGTCTACGTACAACCGACTCCCTCTTCAACAGAACACGTAATAAAGTACAATTATTATACTGGAATATAGCTTTCCAACAAATAAACTCATACTGTAGGTTGCAGAGATTTGAACACTTCGTCACAAATAAGTGCCCCATCTACTTCTGTACTCTGCAACGCACCGTAAGGTCTGTGGTAAGGAGTTCATACTGTTTCGATTTTAATATGTTCGCATATGGTACGCTGGAAGGAAGACCGATTTTGTTTCCAATCTTAGCCCCAGACCTGTGACAGACGAACTAAAATGTGTACTGAGGCTTTTTGCATCTTATAATCTCAGAATTGTATGATTAAGACTCTCTTCGATGTTAGATGCCTTTCTTGTAGAGTCTTCTGTTGTTATTTACTAAGTATTTCTGCGTACCTCTGATTACTGCGAGAATCGTGCAGCTACTCATTGTCTCTTCCATTAATTCGGGCTCGTAAGAGACCCCTGTCAACGAAAAATACGCAACAATTGGTAGGTCAGACATGACTCCGAGAAGGAACGTATGGTCTCTGAAGTCAGCTTGTAAAGCTAGGGAACATTTTGTTAGTTGGACACACGTAAGTTGTTGCATCGGTGTTGCTGACTAGGAATATATACTGAAATTCAAAACTGCTCTATGTACCGATGGTTGGCTCTGAGGTCTGTTTGGAAACACACTGATTCATTCACAAACACCACCACCTTGTGACAATAGCGGTGACTTCCCTGAAAAAACGTCCCGGTTCAGTCGCCATCTTTATTACCGCCTTTTGACGACAGTGAACACGTGGCGGTTTACATGTTTTGAAATGGCTGACACGCATTTGGTATACGGGTCTGTGAACGAAATTGGGCGGGCTGCAGTGAGAGACTACCGACAGTGTTTTCCCAAACAACAGATTCCTCAACACCAAAGATTCGGACGTGTGCATCGCCTGCTGCGTGAAGCAGGCACTTTCCGTGCAAGTATGCATGATACAGGATCGAATTCAACAATGAGAACACCCGAAATGAATGACGAGATTCTGCGACATGCTGCAGACACTACAGCTACAGCACGCATCTTTGGCATCTTCTGTGGACCGTGTTACATCACCAGCAGCTTCATGCTCTCCATCTTAAGCGCCTGGCAGCACTAGCACCTACAGATTTTCTCCAACGCGTGTAGTTGGCACAATGGTTTTACGACAGACTGCCATGCGTCCTTTATTTCCAGCCGAAGTGCTGTACATTGACGAGGCTTTGTTTACTCGTGACGGCTATTTGAATATCCTCAGTTCGCAAGTTTGGCCACATGTGAATCCACAAGGTACTCGATCTCCTGCTGATCAACAGTGATTCGTTGTTGATTTGTAGTTTGGCTTCTCAGTGATAGGTTGATTGTATCATACATTCTTCCATTCTCCCTCAAAGGACAGAGACATCGCATCTTTGGAACACGTATTGTCAGAATTACTGGAGGATGTACCTCTGAGTGTTAGCCACCGGATGTACTTCCACCATGATGGAGCTCCAGCCTATTCACAATTGCCGTGAGAAATCACAGCCACCTTCGGGAATCGATGGGTCGGCAAAGGTAGCCCTGTGGCTTGGTCACCCAGTTCACCTCACCTCACGTGTCTGGATTTCTTTCTCTGGCCGCATACGTAGCAGCTGGTGTACGAAACCGTTATAGAAGCAGAAGAGCTCGTCGCTAGAATTATCATCGGTGCTAGTACTATTGCGGACATGCCAGGAATCTTCGAACGGATGCTACAATGGTCCAACGATATACTGCGTGCATACGGGCCAATGGCCGCGCATTCGAGCAGTTCCTGTGAATGCCAGTGCTGTAATTAGAATGCTAAACTACCTTCTGCGAAAATCGTCCTTAATACCAAAAATTGCCGTCAGGAAACATATGTAAGGTAACTAAATACATTTCGTGCATTAATTTGGACAAATATCTTCGGAACACCATGTAGTGAGGTAAACAGCAAATCTAGTGTAAACTGTATGAAAGATCTACATGTCCAGTATAACATTAATTCTGTTCCGCTGTAGATTTGTAACTATATCGTTCATATCACTACGCCAAACTCGAACTTTGGGACAGAAAAGTGAAATTTGGCACGACCTATACTTGTGTAGAACATATTTGGCAACGACTTCCTATCAACATTACTGTTGTATAAGTCCCAATGTCAGGAGCAAAGCATTCCCAACACCTTCAGAATGAATACATGCCTCTGCAGTGGGTAGTGCGCTGTTTCCAATCTTCCTGGTAGGAACTACCTACACAACCGTTACTGGACTGCGTTCTGCAAACAATGCCTAGACCATTCCTCTGGGACGTTCACTCTCCCGGGAGTACTACTCCACCAAGGCATGCCGAAGAGCTACTGTGGAATTTCGGAGAGGAACTGGGAGAACTGATATCGTGAGGATTCATTGAGTAGTAATCACATTTTAGTAACTAATATGAGCGACGCATTACTAAACAGTCACTATCTCTACAGTCGTCTAACAGTCACGGCGATTAGGGTATATAGTATGTTATTAGGAAACTGAAGTTTCATTCCAAGTAGCATCTGTATGTATAAAAATTCAACTTGCGTATGTTTGTGTTCTCAAAATTCGAAAAGTAGACGTCACTTGTCTTGAAATTTAGAAACAATGTTTCACACGAATACGCGCATGTTTTATGGACATATTTTTTAAATCTATCTTTGTATTAAATAAATGTGTAATATACAGGGCGAGTCACTAACTATTGCCACCAAGAATAACTCCGAAAGTATGATAGGAACTGAAACGTTTGCATGGGACAACGGAGGCCATAACAAGACTCTCTCTCTTCCCCCCCCCCCCCCCCCTCCCCCAGGTGGGTTCGCTTCAGAGATGTGTTTTTTATTTTTTTTTATTTTTTTAATAGGATGCTATAGTTTGGTATTCATTTTCTGACAGCGGCTACGAGACGAATCCAATGATGTGTAACAGTAAGGTTTTTGAAGGTCAACGAAGGTCACAAACGTCGCATGAACGTCCATTTACAGAAGGTGTTCGATGTGATGACCATTGGTATCAATGTAGTGCTGCAATCTTCTTATCGTGTATTGAGTGGTATTCCTTATCACATCGGCAGTTATCCAAGCACATCCTCTGGCATTTCTCTCTCGCATATCTTCAGGTGTAGATGGAACGTCTTTGTTTATAAACAATGTCCTTTACGAATCCACACAAGGAAACATCCAGAGGCGTCAAGTCTGGAGAACGAGCCGGCCAGGATACACCTCCTACGCGTCCAATCCAACGATTTAGGAATTGTCTCTGCAACTCATTTCTAGCCATCAGCGAAAAATGTACCAGACACCCATCGTGTTGATACCACATTCTCTTCCTTGTTCCTAAAGTTATTTCTTCCAACAACAAACCTAATGTTTGTTGCAGGAATGTGGTGTATTTCCTACCATTAAGATTTCCTTCGATGACATAGGGGCCTATAATTCTGTCCTCCAGAGTGCCACAAATTCACCGACCACGGTTTTTGGTGTGCAACTTGCAGTAGCCAACACTGATTTTCTGTTGCCCAATAATGCATGTTATGCAAATTAACATTTCCATGGTTCGTGAATGTAGCCCCGCCAGTAAATAAAATAAAATTAATAAACGTGTCATCCCTCTGAATCAGAAGTTGAGCCCATCGGTAGCATTCAATGCGACGCATACAATCCATACCAGTTAATTCTTGGTGGAGACTGATATGGTAAGGATGATATTTATGGCGATGCAGAACACGAACAACACTACTCCGGCTCATGCCAGAATCCCCTGCAATTTGACGCGAACTAACGCAAGGATCTCGAACCACAGTGGCAAGAGTACCAATTACCGTTTCCTCGTTAGTAACTTTCCTTTTCCGGATATGTTTCCGATGCGTTAAAGATCCAGTTGATCTCAGTTTATCATACACGTATATAAATGTAGGACGTGTAGGTTTAGTACGTTGAGAACATCTTTCAGCGTATAAGTCTCTAGCTCTTACTGAATTTCGTTGGCCTTCTCCGTAAATGAGAAGCATATCGACTTGTTCTTCGAATGAATACATCATTCACATTCGCTTGATTCGACGATACTAGTCTTACCGTCCCTATTATTGTTATATTGGGAAACCGTCGAACGGGGTTTATATGTCAGTTTCACGTTAGATGGATGCGCCGTATTCGGCGAATATTTACTATTAGCACGATATACGAGAGATATTGTCAGAGTATGTGCTTCGATAAGTGCCGAAGTCATAAGGAATACCAACCAATCCATGATAAGAAGATTGCAGCACTACATTGATATCAATGGTCATTACTTCGAACACCTTCTGTGAATGTACGTTCATGCCACCTTCGTGACCTTCGTTGACCTTCAAAAACCTTACAGTTACACATCATCGGATTCGTCTCGATAGCCGCAAACAGGATATAGGTACCAAGCTATAGCATCCCATTAAAAAAAAAAAGTTGACCTTCATATCTCTGACACGATCCCACCCACTAGCAACAAAAAACCAACGTCATATTATGGCCCCCGTTGTCCCATGGAACATTTGTCGCACGAACTTTTCTGCCACTCCCATGATTTCGGAGTTATTCTAGGTGGCCATAGTTAGTGACTCACCCTGTATATAGGGTAAACATTTTTACCAAAAATCTGGAGACGATCTTGACAGATTTATATATAGTTAAACGTTTCTAGCAAATATTTCGAAAAGTCCTCGAACGATTTGATCCAGATCTCGAAAGATACCTTATTAAAACATCGACTACATACATTTTCTTTGAAAGAAAAATGTAATGGCGCTCTTTTAATATCGACGGGGAGAAAGAAATTGCTATGCTGTTCTCTGCTGTTAAAATGTGTTGTTTTTTGCTTTGTCGGAGCTAGTTTTAATTATGATAATGGGACGTTTGAAAGATTAGACAAAATATTTCTCCCATATACATGGTGTAAACGGTATAAGGTATCAAAAAATCCCGTTAGTAGAGCACAAGTAATTGATTTAAAACGTCTAGTAACATGTTTGCACATTTAGTACTGTTGTCCCAGAAAAAAAAGAGACGTTCTCGGGACAATCTTTTTGACAAATAGACACTAGGTAGTGCAAGACTTCACTTGTATAAGCACTAGGCACAGCAAACTGTGAGAATTCATTAAACAGGATCAAATCACTATGGGAGCCTGCTTCTACCACTCCCCCAACGAAAATACACGTCTGTGAGCAACCGGTTAGTGTTTTGTGCCACGGCGCGTACTGCCTTCGTCAGCGTGAGTCGCAAACGCATAACCAACTGTGGCCTGCTTGTCGAGTCACTGTAATAAGCCGGACGTCGACAGTTGTCTTGTTACCTATGCAGACGTTATTGCAACTCTGTTAAAGGTTCGGTTGACAGGGAGATTTACTATCGCTGAACTATGTGATGTTTATTTAATTTACAGTGAGCCAAAAGGTGTTGCGAGGGCAGTGGCACGAATTTGCCGAGAATCCTCCCACAACGAAGACTTCCTGAGCGATCGACGTTTGTTATTGCTCATCAAAAGTTTGCATCATCACAATTCTTTACATTTGCGCGATTTTTTTCCTATTCATTCGTAACGAAGTACTGTTGTTATTATTACGATTTTACATTTAAATCTTTATGTGAAAGGTACGGTCTGTTTTAATATGCTTTCATTTTATAATTTAATAAATCATCAGAGAATACATATTACGAGTATGTATTTAGTATCCATAGATTGACAGATACTGCCTCTTTACTGCCCCATGCAGAAGGTGGCTGCCCGCAGCGGGCAGATTGTACAATCTTAGACATAAAAACTGACCGCCGGCCGGCCGCCACAGAGACTAAGTCCGAGTCGTTCACTTAAGTTGGCCAATAAAACTGACCGCCCCTGATACTATAAGTCCGTCCATCGGCACAATCTGGCAACTCTGTAAGATGCGGAAGTGTTAGGAGGAAATGTTGTCTCCCACCTTCAGGTTTGGGGGTAAGAATAGGCCCGCGGTATTCATGCCCGTCGTAAGAGGCGACTAAACGGAGTCTCAAAAGTTTCGGCCTTTATGCGATGGTCCCCTGTCGGGTTTGACCTCTATATCACAAAATTTTTCCGAAGAGCGAGCCGATTGGGGAAGGGCACCTTACTTGGTGCATTGTGTCCATTGTGTGTTGAGACCTTTCACCAGCTCGATCATCATTGCATTGCAATCCTCCCCATTCTCCATCTCTTGGGCATGGATACGTTCTTGCATGCATTTTCCGCCATGCAATGTGCAGTGCCGGTTTCTGCACTAACGACGAACATGGACTACTTGTCACCTAATATCCAGCACGGTAGCCAGTCCATTGTGGTGGGGCTGCCATGTACCCTGTTGATTGTAGCCCCCTGACAACACAGGGATCGCTCTGCTGATGCCTGAGATGCTTATCTCCCTGGGGCATCGGGACTCCCAGAACTGGCCATCCGGCCAGGTGACCCTTGCTGAGACTAGGTGGCGCCAGTGGGGAGGGCCCTTGGTCGGAGCGGGTGGCATCGGGGCAGATGACCAGCAGTGAAGTGTGGTACATCATCTCTCGCCGGTGGCCAGCCACCAGCAGTCTCTAAGCGTTCTCAGGCACAATTTAATGCTCAGAAATACGATCCGAGAACGTTCCCCTCCCTGGCCACACCGTAGGAGGAGCGTAAGTCTCAGGATGGCAGTTCCTAGTTTGTACGAGAGCTGATGGGAAGTCTTTCATGTCCACAAAGCCTCAGTTCTTCGTAGAGCATTTAGAGGACAAGTTTGGGGAGGTGAAGGGTTTGTCCAAAATGCGTTCTGGGTCAGTTTTTATAAAAACGGCGTCCTTTGCCCAGTCACGAAGATTACTTTCCTGTGACAAGTTTGGGGGTGTCAACGTTACCATCACACCACATAAGAGTTTAAATATGGTCCAGGGTATTATTTTACATAGGGACCTACTTTTGCAGTCTGATCACGAGCTGTGCACCAACTTAGAGCGTCGAAGTGTGCATTTCGTCTGGCACATTCATCGGGATCCGAGGGATAATCAGGTTGCTACCAATGCCTTCATCTTGGCCTTCAAGGGTGATACATCACCAGAGAAGGTCAAGGTGATGGTCTACCGCTGTTATGTCAAGCCCTATATCCCTCCCCCAATGCGGTGCTTCAGGTGCTCGAAGTTTGCCCATATGTCTGCCCGCTATACTTCCAGCCTCACATGTCGAGATTGCGGACGCCCATCACATCCCAATACTCCATGTGCTGGAGAAGAGTCCAACTTCTTCGGCTACTCTCACTCGCAAGGGGTCCCTTGTGTCCCTCCCTTCCCAGGTTTCCACAAGCGGGAAGATGCCCGACAGTGGCATAAGTGCCCACAACCAGCTGGTCATAGGGCATCACGATGCTCCTCTGTTCCTGAGACTGAGTCTGTGAAGCCCTCCCAGCTGGTGAAACCCAAAATTCAGCAAGAGAAGTCCAAGAGAAAGACCTCTTAGGCCAAAGAACTTGCGGTGGCACCCACCCTACCACACCCTTTGAGCTCTGTGCCTGAGGATGAGGTGGAGATCCTGGCGTCTGCTGAGGACCTTGATCTCGCCGGTCTCTCAGACATCATGGACAGCACTTGCACAGGTGCTCGATCAGTGGCAGCAGGTGACCCAGCAGCGTAATCTGCCTCGCCAGTACCTTCACGCCGCAAAGTTTTCGCGCTTTGGGACGTTGAATGGCGTGATCTGACCACACTTAATAAACTCCGTGCTGGCAAGGAGACGACGACTGTGTGTGGCAGACGTCCATGCAAGCCATTTGTAGGGACTCATTTGTCCTTTGTCAGCTCCGCATTGGCCACACCCAGCTGACATACAGATATTTACTGAGCCATGAGGACCCGCCTCTCTGTCACTGCGGGGCATCTTTGACGGTGGTCCACATTTTGTTGGCCTGTCCGCTTTTAGCTGTGCTCAGGCAGACATTGGCCCTGCCTGATACGCTTCCTGCCCTTTTAACAGATGACACTGCCATGGGAAGCTTAGTTTTGCGTTTTATTCGGGCATGGGGTTTTTATCACATAACCTGTCATTTTTTTGTTATGAGTCTTGCCTATGGCTTACGATTTTAGACTGGGTTATTTTTTAGCATGTTTCTAGGTGGTTGGCTTTTCCTTCTTTTTCTCTATGGTCGGCCAACCACTGTCACACTCTGTCCTTTTGTCTGGTCACAGAATGCATCTTTCATGTCCTATGTCGTCTGTTGTCGTGTTCATTGTTCGTTTTTATTCCGTGTTGGTGTTTGAAGTTTTGGAAAAAGGGACCGATGGCCGTAGCAGTCCGGTCCCTTTAATCTCACAAACCAACCAGGAAATGTTGTCTACTTCCGAGATGTTGTCGGACTGTGTGAGCCCATGGTCTGGCGGTAATCGTCGTGCATTCTAAACTTATGGTCGCCTCTTCGCGTCCAACTGTATTTTTTTTTTCTACCACATTTCGGCCCTCGTCTAAAGTTATGAGTCTGATTGAAGGTCGAAGATAATTCGCTTCACATTCTACCCACCAGCAATAACAAGTACTGCCAGAAACAATTCCCCAGGACAGCTCGTGGTTGCGTCGCGATCAGAACAGCTTAAGCTCGAGCGTTTCTTCGCGCTGCGGCGGCTACCGGCCACCGGCCAGACGCTACCCGTCGCTTGAAATCGGGTGCCGCCCAGGTGAACGCGGCGCCACGCTGTCAGTGTATGTATCGACTGTCATGTTCAAATTTGAAGTTATAGCTATCATCTTGCAGCTAAGCATTGGATTTTGCATACCTGAAAATCAAGAACTACGGTTAACCATTGTAAAACTGAGTCGCAAGAGGAAAAAGGTGTAACATGTGCAACAGAGTATTTACTTTTGGTATAACAGAGGAGTGAATGTAGAGGAGGCAGCTAGAAAGATTTGAACCATGTGTAGAGCGAGTGCTTTTGAGAAAAATACGCCAGACAAAGAAAAAAAATGGTTCAAATGGCTCTGAGCACTATGGGACTTAACATCTATGGTCATCAGTCCCCTAGAACTTAGAACTAGTTAAACCTGACTAACCTAAGGACATCACACAACACCCAGTCATCACGAGGCAGAGAAAAGCCCTGCCCCGCCGGGAATCGAACCCGGGAACCCGGGCGCGGAAAGCGAGAACGCTACCGCACGACCACTAGCTGCGGACGCCAGACAAAGATATTCTTGTTTCAGCAAAGATCGTTCTGGCATGAATGATTTTCCACATTAAGGAAGTCTGGACTACTGATATATGTGATTCATTACTATTTTACCATCATGCGACATTTGCATTCAACAGGCAAAGTTCAGAAGTCTGGTGTAGGAGTACTGCATGCTCTAATTCGAAACAACAAAAATCAACGGAGTGACTATTATTGAACGTCATCAGGTAGCTCATTGAGCGTTCCTATGCAGTACTGTTACTGGTGAAGTGTTATGATGACTTTATCGTTAACTTCTTAAGAAGAAATGAAAGGCTGAGCCCCACCGAAAGACGTAAACTCGAGCAAAGAATAGTGTGAACATAATATTTTACATGTGATAGCTCCAAAAGTGTGTTTTGGGCTACGAATTCTGCCCCAAGATGTGTGTGCAGCACAGCTGGAATTTGTTACCAACAACTGAGACACCTTTAGGTCGAAGTGTAAGAAAATCGAGCAACAAAACTACATCACCTGTGCTACTGCATGATAAGGCTCTCTGTTGATTTGAGAAACTAAACTATCCAGGAGATTGATAGGAGAGTCGTCTCTCAAGCACTTGTATTGATAGGGAAGTCCTCTCTCAAGCACTTGTCCCTCTCGTCATATATTCGTAAAATTTTACCTTTCCCGCTCTTGATCGATCAACCGTCAAGGTAATTCATTTCTAGACGAAAATACTCTTACCACTACACTGAGATTAATGACATCGTTAGAACCAGTAGGTTTCTACGGGCGTAGAATTTGTAAACAACTTTAGCATTCCAGAATGAGATATTCACTCTGCAGCGGAGTGTGCGCTGAAATGAAACTTCCTCTCAGATTAAAACTGTGTACCGGACCGAGACTCGAACTCAGGACCTTTGCCTTTCGCGGGCAAGTGCTCTACCAACTGAGCTACCCAAGCACGACTTACGCCCCGTCCTCACGGTTTTATCCTTTCTTCCAGGAATGTTAGTTCTGCAAGGTTCACAGGAGAGCTTCTGGGAAGTTTGGAAAGTAGGAGACGAGGTACTGGCGGAATTAAAGCTGCGAGGACGAGGCGTGAGTCGTGCTTGGGTAGCTCAGTTAGCATTCGCTGCTCGGCCGCCGAGCTCGACGGACGTGTGGCGGCAGCGCTAGGAGGGCTGGCGTAAACAGCGGCTGTGTGGCTGTTACGAAGGTCAGTAGAGAGCTTTGTTTACTTTGCATCTTTCAGTGATTTAAAATGACAAAATGAACGAAATTAAGCGAGAAAGAAGAGATACGGTTAGATTCACTTTTGATTGAACCTGCAAAAGACCAAAGGCTTTTGAGATCAAAAAGTGGCTTTCAGAAACAGTTAAGATCACAGGAGACGAAATTATTGGCGTTCATCTTTCTTTTGTTTCCAATTCTGTCTTTTTGAAATTGATTTCCTCTGATTTGTGCTCCTCGGTAGTTGACAAGTGTGGTGGTAAAATGAAATTTAATCATGCAGACGGAACCGTTAACGACGTTCTTGTTTCCCATGCTGGGCTAGGCATTCAAACAGTGAGAGTTTTCGAACTGCCGTTCGAGGTCCCTGCCGGAGCAATCAATGCTGCTCTTCAGCCCTATGGTAGGGTCATATCTAATATTGCAGAAAAATGGTGGGAGCAATATATGTTGAGCTCTTACGACATATCCCTTCTTACTTGAATATTTGTGGCCATCGCGCTCTCATAATTTATGATGGGCAGCCACGGACTTGTACGTTATGTAACGCCACAGGGCACGTCAGAAGTGAGTTCAGTAGAAGGCGTGTTCCTCAGTTACCGACTACCGAGGCGGCTGTCCCAGGACAAGCTGTTAGCATGCAAGTGACGTACGCTGCCGCGGCAGCTAGCCGGGCCCCCTATCAACAGAATATGGCCGAGCAGATGGGACTTTCCGACGCGCGCACGGAAACGGGAAGCACCGCGGAGTTGACTAACGATGACAATCACAATCTGGCCAGTAATGACGTCACTGAGGACGCACCGCGCTTGCCCTCTGAGTCTGACAACTCTTCAAAAAAATGGCTCTGAGCACTATGGGAATTAACATCTATGGTCGTCAGTCCCCTAGAACTTACAACTACTTAAACCTAACTAACCTAAGGACACCACATAACACCCAGTCATTACGAGGCAGAGAAAATCCCTGACCCCGCGGGAATCGAACCCGGGAACCCGGGCGTGGGAATCGAGAACGCTACCGCACGACCACGAGCTGCGGACGACAACTCTTCCAACGAGCGACATGCTTCATCGATAATACCTGATGTAGACATGGTAGAGTACGAAGCGGTAGTTACATACGAAACGACCAACATCGCAGAGGGAACTATAGTGGATGGACATAAAGAGGAAGTGATGCAACAAATAACTGACAACCACACAGATGACAGGACACCAAGACAGGTTCAGGGAACATCAAAGGAAAAGGGGGGGTCGCAAGAAGACGAACCAATGACGCCACCCATCTCACGTGTCGTAGAAACAGCAGCAACGGCCGACTCCGAAATTAACGGAGCACAAAAATCTTCCGCCACGAAGGCGGGACAGGTGACTTCTCCTCGACCTTCCGTGAAGTCGCCAGGAAGTTCACCAAAGATTTCATCGACGATTTCACCGATATCACCAAAAAATTAAAAGAGACGAAGAGCACATCAAGCTGCAGAGAACTTGGCCCTTCCTTTAAGAGAGCGGCTGAGGAAGATACAGGAGACCGAAAAGAAGGACGAAGATACACAAAAGGAAGCGGTCGGCGAGTCTTCGGATCGGAACAAGAAACAAGAACGGGCTGACACGCCACACGGAACATTTGAACCCTTGCGTGACAATACGACATCGGATATAGACAATGAAACCCGACTTGAACAAGGACATGGACACGACATCAAAGCGCCACGATTTAACTGGGCGGACAAAAAGGAGGATCAGACCGATGCAATGGGGGCGGAAGGGGCTTTTGAGGAAGAATTTTTTTTATTAAAAATTGTCACACTGAACTCTAAGAGGAAAGATAAAAAAGGAAAAAGAAGGAAAACCTTCAATGGAATAAAAGTAAAATAAAATAACACTATATGTATCTAACCAGAAGTTATTGTACGCGGCTCCAATAACGTGTCCTCTATTTACTGTTTTGAAGCGTCTCACAGTGGAACGTACATATAACGTGACCACCCTCAACATAAACAAAATTCAGAGTCAAGCAAAGGTAGCTGCTCTGAAGGACTTTCTGTATCAGTCAGATACAGATATCGCCTTCCTGCAGGAAGTTAATATCAAAGAACTGTATGTTTCAGGGTACAAAGAGGTGTAGAATGTGGCTCCATAAAACGCGTGTGGAACAGCCATCCTTGCTAAAGAAGAGATCGAAATGACAAACGTGTGCCTTTTAGAGTCGGGGAGGGGAATTAGCTGCAAAATTTTTAACACATCTTTTATAAACCTTTACACACCATCAGGCAACAATGCGAGACGAGAGAGGGCAGCCTTTTCTAAAAGTGACATTTTATTTCTACTCCAAGAAAACCCTGCAGAAATTGTCATTGGTGGAGATTTTAATTGCGTTTTAAATAAAAAGGATCAGCGACCAAATTTTAACTTCTCCCAAGAACTGCAGGCGTTGGTCACCAACAAGAAGTGATTTGATGCATCATCATCATCATCATCATCATCATTTAAGACTGATTATGCCTTTCAGCGTTCAGTCTGGAGCATAGTCACCCTTATAAAATTCCTCCATGATCCCCTATTCAGTGCTAACATTGGTGCCTCTTCTGATGTTAAGCCTATTACTTCAAAATCATTCTTAACCGAATCCAGGTACCTTCTCCTTGGTCTGCCCCGACTCCTCCTACCCTCTACTGCTGAACCCATGAGTCTCTTGGGTAACCTTGCTTCTCCCATCCGTGTAACATGACTCCACCATCTAAGCCTGTTCGCCCTGACTGCTGCATCGATAGAGTTCATTCCCAGTTTTTCTTTGATTTCTTCATTGTGGACACCCTCCTGCCATTGTTCCCATCTACTAGTACCTGCAATCATCCTAGCTACTTTCATATCCATAACCTCAACCTTGTTGATAAGGTAACCTGAATCCACCCAGCTTTCGCTCCCATACAAGAAAGTTGGTCGAAAGATTGAACGGTGCACAGATAACTTAGTCTTGGTACTGACTTCTTTCTTGCAGAAGAGAGTAGATCGTAGCTGAGCGCTCACTGCATTAGCTTTGCTACACCTCGCTTCCAGTTCTTTCACTATGTTGCCATCCTGTGAGAATATGCATCCTAAGTACATGAAACCATCCACCTGTTCTAGCTTTGTTCCTCCTATTTGGCACTCAATCCGTTTATATCTCTTTCCCACTGACATTACTTTCGTTTTGGAGATGCTAATCTTCATACCATAGTCCTTACATTTCTGATCTAGCTCTGAAATATTACTTTGCAAACTTTCAATCGAATCTGCCATCACAACTAAGTCATCGGCATATGCAAGACTGCTTATTTTGTGTTCGCATATCTTAATCTCACTCAGCCAGTCTATTATTTTCAACATATGATCCATAAATAATATGAACAACAGTGGAGACAGGTTGCAGCCTTGTCTTACCCCTGAAACTACTCTGAACCATGAACTCAATTTACCGTCAACTTTAACTGCTGCCTGACTATCCATGTAAAGACCTTTAATTGCTTGCAAAAGTTTGCCTCCTATTCCATAATCTCGTAGAACAGTCAATAACGTCCTCCTAGGAACCCGGTCATATGCCTTTTCTAGATCTATGAAGCATAGATACAGTTCCCTGTTCCACTCATAGCACTTCTCCATTATTTGCCGTAAGCTAAAGATCTGGTCCTGAAAACCTCCAAGAGGCCTAAACCCACACTGATTTTCATCCAATTGGTCCTCAACTAATACTCGCACTTTCCTTTCAACAATACCTGAGAAGATTTTACCCACAACGCTGATTAAAGAAATACCTCTGTAGTTGTTACAATCTTTTCTGTTTCCATGTTTAAAGATTGGTGTGATTACTGCTTTTGTCCAGTCTGATGGAACCTGTCCCGACTCCCAGGCCACTTCAATTATCCTTTGTAGCCATTTAAGACCTGACATTCCACTGTATTTGATGAGTTCCGACTTAATTTCATCCACCCCAGCTGCTTTATTGCACTGCAATCTATTGACCATTTTCTTCACTTCCTCAAATGTGATCCTATTTCCATCATCATTCCTATCCCATTGTACCTCGAAATCTGAAACATTACTGGTCGTATTTTCACCTACATTGAGCAACTCTTCAAAATATTCCCTCCATCTGGCCAAGCAATCCACAGGATACACCAGCAGTTTTTCTGACCTGTCCAAAATACTTGTCATTTCCTTCTTACCTCCCTTTCGAAGACTGCTAATTGCACTCCAGAATGGTTTTCCAGCAGCTTGACCCAAAGTCTCCAACCTGTTTCCAAAGTCTTCCCAAGATTTCTTCTTGGATGCTGCAATTATCTGTTTGGCATTGTTTCTTTCTTCAACATAACTTTCTCTGTCTACCTGAGTTCTATTCTGTAGCCATTTTTGATACTCCTTCTTTTTCCTTTTACAGGCTGCCTTGACTGTGTCATTCCACCAAGCTGTTGCTTCATCCTACCTTTACACACTACTGTTCCAAGACATTCTTTAGCCACTTCTAGTACTGTGTCCCTGTACCTTGTCCATTCCTTTTCCAATGACTGTAATTGACTACATTCAACTAACTGGTATCTTTCTGAGATCATTGTTATGTACTTGTGCCTGATTTCCTTATCCTGAAGTTTCTCCACTCTTATCTTCCTACATATGGACCTGACCTCCTGCACTTTCGGCCTCACAATCCCTATTTCACTGCAGATTAAATAATGATCAGTGTCATCAAAGAATCCCCTGAATACACATGTGTCCCTCACAGCCTTCCTGAATTCCTGTTCTGTTATTATATAGTCAATGACAGATCTGGTTCCCCTGCCTTCCCAAGTATACCGGTGAATGTTCTTATGTTTAAAAAAGGAGTTTGTGATTACTAAGCCCATACTGGCACACAAATCCAATAGTTGTTTCCCGTTCCTGCTGGCCTCCATATCCTCTCCAAATTTACCCATAACCTTTTCATTGCCTTCTGTTCGATTTCCAATCCTGGCAATAAAATCACCCATGAGCAGAGCATTGTTCTTGTCCTTTACTCTAACAACTACATCACTGAGTGCGTCATAAAAACTATCCATCTTATCTTGATCTGTCCCGTCACAGAGCGAATATGCTGACACAATCCTAATTTTCTTGCTAGACACTGTCAAATCTATCCACATCAGTCGTTCGTTTACATACCTTATTGCATCTACACTGGGTTCCATTTCTTTTCTGATGTAAAGCCCTACACCCCATTGTGCTATTCCTGCTTTGACTCCTGACAGGTAGACCTTGTATTCTCCCACTTCCTCTTCTTTCTCACCCCTTACCCGAATGTCACTAACAGCTAAAACGTCCAGCCCCATCTTACTTGCAGCCGCTGCCAGCTCTACCTTCTTTCCAGAGTAGCCCCCATTGATATTAATAGCTCCCCATCTCATTACCATTTGTTTGCCAAGTCGTATCTTAGGAGTCCCTGGTTTGTCAGTTAGAGGTGGGACTCCGTCACCTCCAAAGCTCCGAGGCATTTTGCTCTGATTGTTGCTAGCATCATATTTAAAGTACCAGGGAAGCAGGTTGCTAGCCTTACTTGCCTCGAGTCCCATTGAGTTTTACCCCTAACGGTTGAGGGACTAACCGGTGGATTTGGTAGTCTTTGCCGTATGAGTACAAAGGTGACCACGCCTCAGAATATGTCCGAGATGCCCAGCCTTATTCCAAAGTAACTGGTATCCCGACTGTCGGGAGCACTTACTTGGCCACTCATACGTTACCCGTGGTTCATGAACTAGGACATGACTACAGGATGCGTGGGAAATAAAATATCCGACGCTGGATCGCTTCACATATATCACTGGTGCTACACAGAGTAGAATCGACAGAATATATGTCACCCCCACTTTAGCCACCAAAGTCAGTAGTATCGAGGTGATACCAGCTGCCTTCTCTGACCACCTCGGAGTGAGGTGCAGCATCAAATTAACCAGGCAAAAGACATATTGGGGTCGCCCACTATGGAAATTAAATATCAACACCCTCTCTGAAAACGCTCTAGCTTTAAAGATGCAAGAAACTTGGCAGTCTGTGTTAAGGATGCGTACTAAATATGGAACAACTATTGAATGGTGGACTGTGGCCGCTAAGAAAAAGATAAGAGCAGCGCTGATATCTTACGCCATAGAAAGGGCAATGTGGTCAAGACACACAATGGAGTTTTACTACCCTTGCTTAAGAGACCTTTACGACCAACCAATGTCTCAAGACGTCTTTATCAATATTAAAAACGTTAAAGCCAAAATGATAAGCATCAAGAGGGTACATTTGGAGGGATTACAAATCAAATCACACACTAGAACGACGGTGGAGACAGAAAACAGCTCCATCTACCACTTGATACAACACACAAAAAACAGAAGAAGAAATTTTATTGCCAGCCTCAGAACGGAAGATAACAGAGTCCTGACAGAACAAAGGGATATCTTAAATGAAGCACATAGATTTTTTTCAGCAATTATATTCTGGAAATGCTATTGACGACAACTCAGTACAAGAGTTTTTACAGAACTCCGGAATGGAGGCAGTCGTTACAGAGGAGGAGAACAGAGGTTTAACGTTAGAAATTACGAATGACGAGGTTTTTGATATACTCAAATCTTCACCTTCACGGAAGTCTCCCGGCCCAGACGGCCTGCCTGTGGAGTTTTATAGGACCTTTTGGCACCTAATAGGTTCCCAATTCACGGAAGTAGTAAATGACGTCTTGAGGGGAGAGGAAATTCCTGCTGCTTTCAAGGAAAGTGTAACTGTACTACTTCCAAAGGGAAGGAGTACGGACACGAAAGATATTACTAAAATGAGGCCGATTAGTCTAATGAACTCAGATTATAAGGTAGTTGCACGTGTAATTAAAGAGCGAATGGGACCGATTTTAGAAAAAGTCATTGGATGCTACCAGACGTGTCTCCCCCGACGTACCATTTTTAAGACTGTATGTGAACATCGAGACATTATTTCTATTTTCTCATCATCGTCAGCGAATGGTGGCATTGCCTTCATTGATTTTGCTAAAGCGTTTGACAGAGTCAACTACGGATATCTGATCAGAACCTTGAAACACATAGGTTTCAATGATGGCAACTTAGCGCTTTTAATGAACATCGTCAAAGGCATACGAACCAAAATCTCCATCAATGGACAATATACTAATGAAGTATTGATATCTAGTGGAGTTCCTCAGGGAAGTCCCCTGTCCATGTTGTTTTATGTGGTTTCTCTGGAACCCCTCTTACGGCTTTTGAACACAACCTCAGAAGGCATAACAGTAGCTGGGCTGAAGACGGTTACAAATGCATACGCTGACGATGTGGGAGTTCTGGTAAGGAGCGATTATGTCTGTGCCCAGCTAACGGACAAGTTATTGCTTTATAACAGGGTAACTGGTACGAGGATAAATGAAACGAAAAGTTCCTTTTTAAATCTACGGGGTCTTGACAATGTGCAGCTACCGTGGGCAAACAGGGTGGAGCGTTACACTGCTTTGGGCATAATTTTTACAGTTGCCCATTAAGAACAACGGCTGCTAATTGGAAACAGGTGTTAGGAAAAATCAGAGGCAGCTTAATACTGCATGAAACGAGAGACTTAAATATCAAGCAACGAATTAAACTAATAAACTCTGCAGTTCTTTCGAAAGCTGCATATGTCGCTCAGATTTTACCAATACCTACAAACAAAGCGAAATCTATAATGAGCACAATCTGTCGATACGTATGCAAAAGGCCATATTTTTAGAGTAACAGCAGGAAAAACTACATCGGGACCCGAAAACGGAGGCCTAAGGCTGACAGACCTTCGGAGGAAAAACACTGCCCTCTTCATTAAAAGAACGCTAAAACTTACAGAGACGCAGCCGAACAGCATAACTGTCGCTCTATTTGAGCTTCTCAAACCCGAAAGCATGCAGCCGCCAGTAGATGTTCACAGCATAAATTACAACCTAAAGCATATTAAGAATTTTTATGCAGAATTAAGCTACTTGACATGTATTTTAACAGACAAACATAAGAGGACAAGTAAATATATAGTAGAGAAGTTACAATCACGTGAAAACCAAAAAAAAATGAAGCTGAAGTATCCCAACAAAAACTGGGAAAAAATATGGACTAATATAAATAACAAAACACTGACTACGGAAGTGCAAGCGTCATGGTACAGAGTTGTCAACAACATCATTAGTACCAATGAAAAATTGTATTCAATAGGACTACATGCAACCAATGTGTGCCAAAAACGTCACAATTTGGACTCCTTGAAGCATCGATTCATCTGTAATGGATACAATAATATTTGGAATGAAATTGTATTGCTAATCGCTTTTCTCAAACGGACCGATGGAAGAGAGATCACACTACACGATATACTATTCCCAGAAGAAGTTTCCTTTCCACCACAAAAAAAAAACAATGTCATCTTGTGGCTATTCGGAAATTTTGCTAGTTATGTTGTCAACAACAAAGGTAATGACAATCTACAAGGATATCGAGAATATATGAAAGACGAATACTTCTAAATATACCGGAACAAAGACCATAAAAAAAAGTTCGGGAATATGATGCAAATTTTGTTTCAGGAACAAGGCATCGGTTAATACCTAAATAATATGAAATCGACGGAACAAGACAGACTGCCAACGTAGGGGATTGCTATTGAGGGTGAAGTAAGGTGGGGACCTCGTGTGCCCCGGGGCCGCTACGGTAGCCACGAAGTCCTCAACAGAACCCCGAAAAAGCATGTTTTCCCACGAAGTAACAGGAGTCATGCCACAGCGCAAGAATAGTAGGGAAAAACTATTCTAATGCACAACACGTGCATCACCGAAGAAGTTTAATTTCCTCTCTTAATTTTACTCTTGCTTCTCTCTCATTTTTGTTTAAATTCTTATGGAAGAATATTTTGCGTTCCGTTAATGCAGTCAACAGTTTAATAGTGGGATTTATTTTCACTGTAATCTATTCGGATTACAATTTTCTAACATTGTCTTCAAAATGCAATTCAATTTCATAACCCATAAAAAAAAAAAGTGGGGCATTGAAGCTCGCCGAAGAAGGCGCTTGAAGGAGAGCGAATGGAAGGGCTAGAAGGGGAGATGGGAGGCCCATAATCTGCCAGGACGTTTCAACTTTAGCATTGTCAGATTGCTTTAGATATCGTGAAAGAAAATTCTGCTGCTGATTAATTTCTCTTTGATGATTACTGTTGCGTTTAGTAACATAATGGAAAACGTAATTGAAATATTCATTGTACTAATACAAATTAAATTCGGCTTACTACAGAAACATCACGACGGCAGTCTATCTTATAAAGAATTAAGTTCAAAAATGGTTCAAATGGTTCTGAGCACTACTTCTGAGGTCATCAGTCCGTTAGAACTAACTAACCTAAGGACATCTCACACATCCATGCCCGAGACAGGATTCGAACCTGCGACCTTAGCGGTCGCGCAGTTCCAGACGCCTAGAACCGCTTGGCCACCCCTGCTGGCATACTTGTATATTGACCATTCGTTATTTGACTAAGTATGAACTACAATCTGATTCGCATATACGTGAAATGGGTTAGCGCTGACACAAAGCAATGGCTAAGGGTTGGATGCCGTTGAAGCCCCGTTACATTGATGGCAAGACAAATGTTCGCAAATCACCTCTATTGCCTCAAAAAACAATTGCATCTTAAATATCGAAGGACCGACGTCCACACTGTCTCAGCGCGTTGAAATACAGCAACGACGGCAGATGAAAATTTGTGACCGACTGGGCTTCGAACCTGGACCTCCTGCTTACTAGACAGACATGCTGGTCACTGCACTATTATATTTTTTAAAACAAGTTTGAGAAGACTTTCAGCACCAGGTACGCCGAGGCATAGAGGGCAGGGGTCGAAGATCCGACGCCTGGCCACAACTCCTGCCCCATACCTGTCACTGAGCAGCTGCATTATTCCCATGTATTCCATGTTAGCACCCGTATATTCCTTTAAATTGTAGAACAAAAATGAAGTAGTAATTAAGGTAAAATAAATTACAGATTGCTGCCTCCAATGGCGTGCGTTCCTTGTAGAATATAACTTATAACAGTGAAAAGGGTGACAGATAAATACATAACAAACATTCATTCAGAAATATATTCACAATTTAAGTTATTATGCACTGGATGCATATGAGGTCCGTAAGGAAGTCATTTATTTTTCAACAAATTTCGGAGAAATTTCGGAGCTGGGGGGTTTTGCCAAATTAGAGCAGTTCTGATTTTAGAATCAACGTAATAGAATATTCCAGGAATAAAAAGAGTGAAAGAATAGTATTCTGCTTCTAATCAATAAAACTGTCCACCTCTTTGTAGCCCACATAAAGCAATAGATAAAAAATTTTGAAACCATTCCTTATATTTGTTATTCTTTTTCAGTTTAAAATGTTCTTCTGCAATATAGAACATGTACTCTTCTAAGTTCTAAGTTTTGTTTGTTAAGACGTAAAACACAAACTGTCCCAGAAGTCACGAATAACTGTTATTCTTTGCAGACGGGTAACATTTCCAGTCGGGTTGTAAAGCTTCAGTTATCGGTATATGACTTTCTGCTGATAGTGCTAATTTCTTCCTAGTCCAGTTACAGATTCTGATTCTGTTTTCACATGAGAAGGTGTGCACTACAGCTTCTACAAGCCGACATTTGTCGCAGTATGGAGATGGTCTCAATTTGATTTTCCATAATCATTCCGCTGTGGGTATGGTTTCGTTTACAACGTCGCACCGTACGGCACTAACTCTATTTGGTAGAATTTTATTGTTGATATTTTTACAGACGTTCCCCCAGGTTTTTGTAGGTTAATTTACCGGAATTGGTTTGTCAAGACGATGTCAGGTAATATAATCGTAGACGATTCTAGTTCTGGTTTGTGATGGTGGAAGTCTTATACAGCTCCAATAGCGATAGTACTTTCGGACGTAATCTAGGCTGGCATGCTACATTAACAGGAGCGTTTCTATCCCCAGGATCGGAGCGTTCCTATCCCCAGGACCTAACGAGAGGAACAGAAGTTTCGTGATGCCCGTCTTAGTGGCATGTACGAGTGTTAGTTTAAAAGCACGTCTTTAATTCCAAGTCATCCGTTTTTCCTCTGCAAAGTCGCCGTGTGGAAGGATATTTTGAAGATATTTTGTTTCCACACATACCAAGACGCTACAGCTAATATTTTATGTGCAGTGACCTGCAGTATCGGTAAGACTGCTGCGACATGATATATTTTGCTAAGTATCTATGTATTTATAAACTGAACTTTCTGCAGTCGGTCTAACGATCGCATGTCATGGTCCTTCAACAAGGTTCCGGTGACATTAAGTTTCCGCTCCCAATTGTTCGTGGCCATTCGCTTGGGATTCGCCCTTAACCACAATCCGAGTTGGAGTCTCTCTTCAGTTACATCTAACCAGTACGCACCTATTGTATTATTGTAAGACCCGAGATGCAGTATTTTGGATTTAACATTTTGTAAATTTGTGGTAAGATCTTATGAGACGAAGCTGCTTCGGTCATCGGTCCCTAAGCGTACACACTACTTAATCTAACTTAAACTAACTTACGCTATGGACAACACACACACCCATGCCGGAGGGAGGACTCGAACTTCTGACGGTGGGCACTGTCGGGACACAGCAGCCAACCTCTCTGCAGCACCTATCTACACACATTCATCGTCAGACCTGAATTCCCATCTTTGCCGCATACCACACTGATCGGTGGTGAAAGTATTATGCTAAGGGTAGCATTCATCAGAGGTTCTACTGGAGTTGTGGAGTAATCGAATGCACCATGCCAGCTATGGTCTACGAGAACATCACTGAAAGCCCTCTACACGCCTTCGCCTTTGATGTCTACCTCATTGCCGTTGGCAACCTCCAGCAGGGCAGCGGCGAGTATCAGAAGGCTAGAATCATGCTACAATGGTTTGAGGAGCATGATAGTAAGCTAGCGTTGATGTCTTGACTACGAAGTTCGCCGACCTGAAGGCGGTGGAACGCCTCTGGGAAGCTACTCGACAACAGCTCAGTCCTCACAAACGACTGACACGCTGTTCATCATTTTTCGGGGGTGCATCTGGGGTATGATTAACTCTGGTAACCATATTCCGGCTGACAGATAGTCATCCTTTCTCAAAGTGAGCCATTAGAAAGATTTTAAAGCACTTCACACTGTGGAGTGAACGCGCCAGCCTGCGTCGGACATAACACTGTTAGTAAGAGCGTTATTCGTAGAAATATCTTGACGCCTCTAAGGGTAAAACACAGTGAGTGCAGAGTCAGCGAATCCAGAGTGCTTACGAAGTATTTGGTTAATTACTGTGGATGGCATATCTTGGAATACCAGGCAGTGAAATTTTAAAACAGTATTACATTTGGGAGCACAGACGTTGAAATGACTGGTTTCCACGATTTGACGAGGCCGAAACACACTTTTAGACTATATTTCTAGAGCTTCCTTGACCATTCCCAGAAGGATGAGGCAGTGGCCAGTGTCTTAACTTCCCTGTAATCCATGGGATGGCCAGTGGAAATAAAATGCCTATCCACCGCAAATTTTTCGGGCTGTAGTAGGCGAGTGTATCGTTGGTATTCAATTCGTCGTTCTCTTACAGTGCGTATTGTTGGTCTTT
Source organism: Schistocerca serialis cubense (assembly GCF_023864345.2). Taxonomy (NCBI): domain Eukaryota; kingdom Metazoa; phylum Arthropoda; class Insecta; order Orthoptera; family Acrididae; genus Schistocerca; species Schistocerca serialis. The sequence goes on from NC_064638.1 coordinate 64,372,905, forward strand.
TCTACCTTTCATCATACTTGCAAGTAATTTAGAATATATTCTCCTGTCGTAAAAGCATATCGCGTTCACAAATCAATGAAGAGCTGCCGTCTTGGCCGGTGGAAGGAAGATCGCATTCACTGTATGCTTCTTAAGTGGTCTTGGAATTTTTGAAGAAATATTTATCACATACGATTGAAGGGCCGTAGTCTTCATACCTCTTTCTTCTTGCAGCAGTTTTTGGCTGTTTGGGGTCTCATTTTACAGAGCTGTTTTAATTCTTTCAGGTACTATTTAGTTTCACGAACTCTGTGGTGAAGCGAATGGAGACGACGCATGCTAAGCTTACTTGTTTCGCACGACACAGCTCTTTTGGGTATCAAGACCAATTTAATTCTTGTTTATTCCAAACAACACTTCATAATACAAATATACGTTTTTATCCATAAACAGTACGTTGCTATAAAAATCTTCTTAGGCGTAATCATACGTGTCTTCTTCAGAAGGCATGAAATTGCACGACGCCTGAAAGTAGATACCGCCAACAAACAATATAAATATAAGAATAATTGCTCCCCTTGAGCGAATTTCTAAACGGTAAATTCCTATAACTCTGAAACTTAGTAGCCTTGCTTAGTATGGCAGTTTCGAAAGTATTGTAGTAGGTTTCGTTTTACTGTATACTTTGTGTTTTATGCAAACTTTACATATTCTTGTTGGGATTTTTTTCTAGGCGTCGGATCGATGTGTTTTCGGAAATGGATCCACTTTTGCACCTGTACTCGAAGTAGTGTTTCACCTAATGAAAGTTTTTCATGCTTTTTGTAGTCCGATAACTGGACATTTTCATAATTACCTCTGATATACTTATTCGATAATTAACATATATTTCCTTTCTTTGATCGCGTATTGTTTTATGGATAATGTACGTATTGAACAGAGCCATGTCTGACATATAAGAAAAGTTAGGACCTACTTTCCTTCTTGTTAATAATCAATATGTAATGGTACTGCAACTTATGTTTACAATAGGACATAATTTCAGTACATTTCAGTGTGACCACCTTGCAACCCTAGGCTCCACTGTAGACCGAAAAACCTGCCCAACCAAATCTGGCGTAATCTCAGCAGCTGCGGCTCGAATCCGCTGTGTTAAGTGTTCAGTGCTGCGGATCTTCAGCTGGTATACCTAGTACTTGATAAATCCCCATGCCAAAAAGTCTACGGGTGTGGAAGTCCGGATAGCGAGGTGCCCACATCCGTGGAGAGGCACGACCAATACATTTGCCGGAGATGCTTGATTCAGATAATCCCGAACAACGAGGGCAAAATGGGGTGGTGCATCATCCTGTTGAAAAACAACAGTATCCATAATCCCATCAGATATCCGAAGAAGAAGGGCCCGTACACTGTTGACCTCGTCATCCCTAACCACACGTTCACTTTTGCTGTGTCCCGTTGCCACTCCTGCAGCACACTTGGTTGTTCGTCTGCCCAGATCCTGCAGCTGTGTCTGTTCACATGTCCACAGGTATGAAATGTAGCTTCATCACTGAACAAGACATTTTGCATGAAATTATCCACAGCTTGTATCAGGTCACGACACACAGCTTGTCTGGCTGCGTAGTCCTCCGCTTCAAGCTTATGTACGACCTGGATATGGTAGGCACGTTTGTGCAGCTTGTATCAAAGAACTCTCCATACAGTGCTTTGAGGAATACCAAGCTCCCTACTAAGTCTCCTGGTGGACACGGAAGGGCCACGTGTGTTCGCATCCTGGACACTTTGCACGGTGTCTGGCGTTATGGCCGGTCTCCCTGGACGTTCTTTATCTGCAACACTACCAGTATGCTGGAATTTATTGACGAGGGTTTTCATAGCAAGCCTGGTGGGGCCTGTTTTCCGGAATCGACTGGCAAAGACTGTCCGCACCTGTTCACACATCATCCCACGAAGACGAGCAGAAACAACGGCGATTCGTTCTTCTTTCCTTAGCATTCTGTCGTAGCATCTGCAAGAAACAAATATTCCGTTACTTTATCATTGATATGTTTACTGACTTTAGTATCACCCAGTACATTCATAGTTTGCGGAATATGGCGGTGACTATAAGCGTGCAAGTGTAAATCGGTATTGCCGGCCGTTGTGGCTGTGCGGTTCTAGGCGCTTCAGTCTGGAACCGCGTGACCGCTACGGTCGCAGGTTCGAATCCTGCCTCGGGCATGGATGTGTGTGATGTCCTTAGATTAGTTAGGTTTAAGTAATTCTAAGTTCTGGAGGACTGATGACCACAGATGTTAAGTCCCATAGTGCTCAGAGCCATTTGAACCATTTGTAAATCGGTATGGGTGGGCTTACTGTAAACTCAGTGTCGTAAGAACCAATGTTTATTTCGTCGTTTTTGGACACTAGTACTGCTCGACAAATTGCTCTTCTCTTGCAATACCACCGGACGTAACGATGGACCAATCGACAGAATCACTTGTAAGGTGGTGAGGTCGCTGGGCAAGCTGTGATGCGATACATATACTGGTACGGAACGGGAGGGTAAACAACAGCGGCATATTCAAGGACCCCTGATAGACCTCACTTTTCTCAGTTCGCTGACGTATACTGCATGTTTTATGATGCACTTATTTAAGACGACCTCAGGGTTCTGCGTCATTTTCTGGACGCTGATTTGGTCTCTGTTGTTCCCTGCCGTCGACATTTTGCTTGCACACGGTGATGTCTGTTTCCCTAATGCGGTGCCGATTATATTCGACCGCATATTGTGCCCCTCCTGAGTACACCGACGGCGCGCGCGCAAGCGAGAAAGTAGTTCGTATTGAAGTTCTTCCCTGTTTTCCCAGCACTAGCGTTTGAATTATTCAGTAAATCTCCAGAATACCTTATTAGCCAACGGGTATCCACCTCTACTAGTACTTGTTTCTGTTCAGTTGAAGAGAAATCGCGATCTTTTATTTTCTGTGATTTATTTGTACTTAAATGGTGTTTAATAAAACCATTGTTGTTGAAGCATGCATAACAGCACAGCACTTGTGGACTGTTTCTCCTCAGACTGATGCTTCTGTGTAGGCTGCAGGCGGTGTAACCACACGGTTCTGGCGTGATCTATGCTGGGAACGGCAAATTTTTCTGGCGGCGTGCTTAATACACGTAAATGAACCACAAAAACACATCAGTCGTACTGTTCCTTACCGATATTAAGCCAGTTGAACTCACAGCGCTATATCGAATCTGGCATGTAAGAGGGCGTGCAATAAAGCAGTGCCTCCGAATTTTTCATCTTATTCTCAATATCGGATGAGGTATTACATGTCACGAGTATTACCTCGTAGACTTTTCCTCTTCGTTGACGCAAGTTGCAACCCTTTGCCGTTAGAGCGCTTCTATCTGAAGCGTGTAACATGGAGGAGTGTAACGTAACTATGGCAGTACGTGAGAAACGGCATGCTGTAATCGAGGTAGTAACCGCAGAGAGTTCGTCCACACATGGATCACCATCTGTTTAAGCATGACAACGGCAGACCACAGATCAGTGCTGCGACATCTGAATCAGTCCGACGCTTTGGGTTCACTGTCATCGACTGTGCATGTCCGAAGGACGTTATATTCTTAAAATACAGACAGTGTGTAAACTCAAGACAGCAGCAATCACTGATGTAGGTCCATCTTCGAGCATATCATTTTGATAGTGATGAAGTGATGCAAGCAGACGTGAGGTTATGGCTCCGTCAATGAAATCAACATTCCACAAATGGTTCAAATGGCTCTGAGCACTATGGGACTTAACTTCTGAGGTCATCAGTCCCATAGAACTTAGAACTACTTAAACCTAACTAACCTAAGGACATAACACACATTCACGCCTGAGGCAGGATGCGAACCTGCGACCGTAGCGGTCGCGCGGTTCCAGACTGTAGCGCCTAGAACCGCTCAGCAGCCACGGCCGGCAACATTCCACAGTGACAGTATCAAAAAATTGGTGCGTCGTTGGGAGATAATGTGTTCGTCGCTAGGGTGACAATGTTGAGAAATAAATATGCAGACATGAAGATTCAAGATGCAGAATGTTTGTCTTATTTAAAAAGCTTTATGAGATTTCACATAAAAATTTCTGAGGCATCACTTTTCAGCATGCTCTCGTAAATATTTGCCAGTCATTTCATAAGCAACATTTATAGAGTAAACTGTCAAATTCGTATGTAGAAAAATGTCTCTCACGATCCATTCTTATTCAGTCCAGGTGGTACTTACCAGTTAGTTTATTTTCCCAGGTTCCGTAGTCAGTATTTATGATCTCGTGCTATGTTATCTAAAGTGACAGTTTCCTTCTTTCTATGTGTTGGTCTTTTTAGATTACATATGTCGCTGTGTTATGGAAAGTGGCAGTCAGTTTACATTATTAATACACCATGTTAGTGTATGGCAACTTGCTGATCGCTTACATCACTGCCTTTTACATTAATCTTAACCTCAGTTTTCTTTTTATGTGGTGAGCTACATTCGACCCTGTGTTTTGTATGCCGTCTCTCTCTCTCTCTCTCTCCCCTTCTCTCTCTATTTCTCTCTCCCCCCTTCTCTCTCTCTCCCCCCTTTTCTCTCTCTTTCCCTCTCTCTTTCTCTCTCGCCCCTTCTCTCTCTCTTTACCTCTCTCTCTCTCCCACCTTCTCTCTCCCTTTCCCTCTCTCTTTCTCTCTCCCCCCTTCTCTCTCTCTTTCCCTCTCTCTTCCTCTCTCTCTCTCTTTCCCTCTCTCTCTCTCTCTCTCTCCCTCCCTCCCTCTCCCCGTCTCTCTCTCTCTCTCCCCCCTTCTCTCTCTCTCTCTCTCTCTCTCTCTCTTTCACTCAGAGACCCATAGACGAACACCCGTTACAAAGTTATGCTTTCTGTAGAGTAGAGTTGGGTAAGTCTGCGCGGCAGATAAGACTGCGCAACGCTTGCATCTCAGTTTTAATAACCCTGTCGTTGGCTACACTGCAGGGCACGAAATAGCCACTGTGGCTGACGCTTTGTTGCTGTAGTTTGGTTTTAGTCCTGGTGTTACCGGCTGCGCAGTGCAGTAAGAAGTGTTTTACATTATTTTAGTGTAAAATTTTATGTTGGGAAACTGGGCCAATAATGTGTTTACGTGTTTTAACTTCATTCCATTGTGTACTACGATTTATTGTCAGTTTTCTGATATATTAACACATCGACATTCCTACGAAGTGTTTCCATGTGCGGACGAAAGTTGCAGTCTCGTAACATGGGACATGTTAACGCGTCGCAGATGGGGTAAAACTAGTCTGTGCGTAATCTTACCCTGTCCTTTACAAATATCAGCTCTTTCATTGAAATGGAGCTAGAAATCTTTACGAACGTTACAAGGGAATATTACACACAGATAGCAGTCTTCAAAGAGTCATTTTTTCCTATTTTACCGTCTACAAAAGGAGAATCGAACTGAAGCCACGCACTCCAGAAACGCTGCAAGCTGCCAACGAGATCTTGAAAAATGGGAAGTCTAAACGGCAAGTGACGAGGGGCTTGAGCTGCTCTTAGAAATGACCATGAAGAGGTACGAAGCCGTTTCAAATTACTTTTATTTCTGTATTTTCTTATTTTGGGGACTGTTGCCTAGGTAAAGATAAACATAAAATTCATACTCGTACTTTTTTTCAGGATTTTCGGGTAAACAGACTGGGAAGATATGGAAGAACTTTAGATGATGATCAGGAACTGGCCAAACGCTGCAGATCTTAGGACAGATGTTATTATAGTATGGAACTGAAAGGTTTCAGAAGATTAGTTCGTGACTACTCTGGGAGAATGATATAAAAATAAAGTCTAACAAAAACGCTAAGAAAGCAAGGGGCTTATGATTTCATGCAGTGGGGAAACCTTAGCTTTTAGATCCCACAAAAACTAGTCTCGGACATGTGATGGGGTCCCACATAATATTGCGACGTTAATGGAGGGATATAAATTTTAACCTCATCGCTTATTTAATATGGATGAGTCGGGGATTAAAACTGTTCCTAACAAAGTTCCGAAAGTGACTGCAACATGCGGCAAGAAGCACATAGGCAAACTTGCATCCGGATAAAGAAGTCAGTTGATAACGGTTGTACGTAGCATGGGAGCTGGGGGGATTTACATCCCTCCAGGAATGATGCTTCCTCGGAGAAAAGAAAAAGGAGAGTTTGAAGAATGGTGCCCCTCCTGGATGACTAATGATGTATTCGGACACTGGGAACATCAACTCAGATATGTTTCTCACATGGGTACCACATTTTGAGAAACATAGACAACCAACAGAAGAAAATCAAGTCTTGTTAATTCTGGTCAATCACTCGTCGCATCTGAGTGTCAATGGCGTCCTTTGTTGCAGGGACCACAGCATTCACGAGCTTACCATTCCTGCACACAGCAGCCACAAATTGCAGCCACTGGGTCGCTTCTTTTTGAAACTGCTGAAGGTCTTCCATTCACATGAATGCAACCAGAGGCTCATTAACTATCCAAGATATGTAATTACGCGAGGATTTATTGCTAAATGGTTATGAATAGTTATCAAAGGATGGCCACACTGATGAAGGCAGTAAAGGCGTTCATGATAAGCGACATTAATCCAGTCGATTGTTATATATTCAGCGAGGAAGATTTACTGACTTCGACCGTTAAGGTCAAGGTGACACATTCAATTATTCATCCACAGTTGAAGCTGGATCTCTCCAGAGCCCAAGTTCACTGACATTACAAATGAACGACAACCAGGACCAAGTACCTACGTTTCCCCAAAAGAAATAAATCATTTGCCCATATGAAAGGCTTGCAAAAAAGAAAAGAAAGGAAAGAGGTCGGAAACAGTATTTTTGACTCCTTTCAGGAAGCAACTGGAAGCCCAGTCAAAAGAACAAGAAATAAAGAAACCAGAGAGGAAACTGTTTGAGTCAAAGCAAGCAAAGCAAAACTTCATTTGCGTCCTCTGTTAAACAGCTTTTTCTCTGATTGGAATAATTTTGCAGACTTTCGTTCATTGATTCCAGAATTGTTCATTAAATCAAATCTTGTCTCAACAGACATTAATATAGCTGAGAAACAAGGCATAACTATTTTGTCGTATGTTTCTATGGGACCAAACTGCTGAGGTCGTCGGTCCCTAGGCTTACATACTACTTAATCTAACTTACGGTAAGGACAACAAACAAACACACACACACACACACACACACACACACAGACACACACACACACACACACACACACACACACGCACGCCCGGGGGAGGACTCGAACCTCCGACAGGGAGAGCCGCGGGAACCGTGGCAGGGCGCCCAAGACTGCACGGCTACCTCGCGCGGCACCATATTATGTACATGTATGCTATACACTGAATAAAGAAAAATTACTTAATGACACGTATGTTTTCCTCATTTAGTAATAATGCGCAAACATTCCCCACTAGAAACGCATTCTTGACCGACGGTCGGGTAAAATCATGCACTGACTTTCGGACTCTGTTATATAATAGGCAAAATTCATATGAAATGTCAGTTAAAATTTAATTGCAATTTGAGAAGTTTCCTTCAGTATATCGCTAATTAAACCTTTAGTGCGAAATTTTACCCCACTTCGCTCTCATTCGTCTATGGTGTGGGATTAGTTATCATCCAGATATGATACTTGTTGTATTGGAAGTTAATTGCATCAGCTGTTAGATTCTGCACTTTAGTTTGTAAGCAGGCAAAAAGTGTTCCGATGTGTGAATTCCTAAGGAACAAAACTGCTGAGGTTATCGGTCCTTAGACTTACACACTACTTAAACTAAATTATGCTAAGAACCACACACACACACACACACACACACACACACACACACACACACACACACACATATGCACGCACCCATGCCCGAGGGAAGACTCGAACATCCGGCGGGAGGGGCTGCTCAATCCGTGACATGGCGCCTCAAACCGAGCCATTACTCGGCGTGGCAAGTGGTCAAACATTGGTATTTGTGGATAGCTGATTCCTTTTTGTGCCCGCATAAGACTCAGGGATGAATAATTTATGTCATTCGTCTCTCTAATAGTACAGGGCGGCTATAACTGAACTTTCGCTACTTGAAGATTTTGTGTCATCTCGTTGTCTCTGTAGGCTTGTACCATAGGAAACAAGGAGAAGATGTTGTTTGGTGGCTGGAATCCTCTTCCTATAACATAAACTGCACACACATATATTAACAGGGTTAAGAAGCTACTTATCTTAAGCTGGTCCATGTGTTGCGGTACAAGCTCTTCCATAATAGTCCACGTTAGACTCACTGCTGGTGAAGTATAAGTTCCGCTGTGCATACTACTGCGGTCGCTATGTGCTCCCTGAGACCGCAACTGTCTGCGACTACAAGTGACGTGACCTGATGACTCATTGGGCCCGACGGTCCGCGACGGAGATCTAAATACTGGCGGTCGAGAGGGCGTTGGCGATGCGTTGCTTGCGAGACTCTGTATGGCCTCTCTCATGATAGGCTCGATGCTTGCTCCTACTATCGATCTTCTCGCAACCTCTTTGCCGAGCAGTTAGCTAGCGACAGCTTACGCCAGCAAAGAACTCTCGGGCTGACCGTGGGGTCGGGTGTTCCTTCGTCATTGCCACGCGTGTCTTTCGATATCGGCTTCCGGAACACTCCTCAGTATTTACAGGCGAGATCTTCGCCTTGTATAAGGCCACGGAGTACATCCAGCGACACAGCCTTCCCCAATTGTTTCTTCTGCGCAGACTCACCCAGTGACCTCCAAAGTCTATGAGCGTTGTACACTGCTCATCCCTTAGTGCAGCGGGTCCAGGAAAACTGTCACTTGCTCACTCTTGGTGAAGCCAGCGTCATGTTTCTGTGGGTGTCTGGTCATGTCGGTCTGCCGGGAAACAAGGCTGCTGACGCTGCTGCCAAGGCTGCAGTCCTCTTACCTCAGCCCGCGAGTACCTATATTCCCTCCGATGATCTCTGCGTTGCCGTCTAACAGGAGGTGATGTCCCTTTGGCATCGCCAATAGTCCTCCCTTCACGGGAATAAGCTTCGGCTTATTAAGCCTCTCCCAGCGCTTTGGACGACCTTCTCTCGGCGCTTCCGCAGGGAGGAGATTGTTTTAATCCAGCTGCATATTGGGCACTGCCTTTTTAGCCATCGTCGTTTGCTAAGTGGCGCTGCCCCACCACTTTGTACACACTGCGCCCAAATTTTAACTGTCCACCATTTCCTGCTGGAATGCCCTTTTTTTAACAATTGCTGGCCAGGGTGGCCGAGCGGTTCTAGGCGCTACACTCTGGAACCGCGCCACCGCTACGGTCGCAGGTTCGAATCCTGCCTCGGGCATGGATGTGTGTGTCGTCCTTAGGTTAGTTAGGTTTAAGTAGTTCTAAGTTCTAGGGGACTGATGACCTCTGAAGTTAAGTCCCATAGTGCTCAGAGCCATTTCAACCATTTTTTTAACAATTTACGTTCTGGCTTGGGCTTGCCGTCTGATGTATCAACCATTTCAGCGGATGACGCGCGGGCTGTCTACCGCGTTTTACTTTTTATCCGCCGAAGCAATATGACGAAGCCCATATAATTTTTAGTTTTGGACCTCCATTCCTGTATGACGTTTTTAGCCCTTTTTCCACGTGCCTGTTTTTAGCTGTCTCCTTTTCTGTCCATTGGGATTGATGTAGAGTCGTTTAAGTCCTCTCTGTGTTCATGTTCTATAGTTTTGACGTGGGCGCGTATGACACCAGTTGTTTGTTTGCGCCCTAAAACAAAACAAAACGCCAGCACAGGAGCAATGTAGACGGAAAACTGTTTACTATGTGGGTACCCATCTTTATGAGAATGATGATAACACAGTGCGCTGTAGGATTTGCGTTGCTGGTAGTGTTAGTATCATTACTTGCCACAGGGTAAATGAAGTGAGGGTACGGCATTGTGGGCCGGGAGTCCGCCATTCGGGGAAGTTCGGCCGCCGAGGGCAAGTACTTATTGCATTCGACGCACATTGGACGGCTTGTGCGTCGGAGATGGGTCCCCCATTCGGGGAAGTTTAGCCGCCGAGGGCAAGTACTTATTGCATTCGACGCACATTGGGCGGCTTGCGCGTCGATAGGGATGAAATGATGATGAGGACAATATAACACCCAGTACCTGAGCGGAGAAAATCTCCTGCCCCAGCCCGGAATCGAACCCGGGCCCCTTGGCGTGGAATTACGACACGCTGACCACTCAGCTAACGCGGGCGCACTGCCACAGAGTGCTGGTGCTGGTAAGGTGGTGACGGGTTGAAATACTAACAAACATCACTGAGCATTACGGATCGAGAGAATCAACATGGGTCTGGACAAGCCTTACTAGTGAAGCTGTTTTATCACGAGAGCAGCAACAATGCTGTTGCTCTTCTCGAGTATCGGTGCATTAAACTAATATGGAGATGTTCTCTTTCCGCACAGGGGTTGAAAAACATGATTAGGAAGTTACAAATAACTGGCGATTTGTGAATTTCCCCTGGCAGAGACCGACAGTCAATTGCTCCACAAATTGTTGAAGAAGTTAATGTTGCCGTGGCTGAGAATGTTCGACGCAATGTGCGATTATGAAGTAGTGCACGAGCTGTGTCACGACAGCTGAACATTCATTGTCCACATCGCACTTGAAATGTTTCGGGCAGCAGCAGAGACATCTCTACTGCTGTTCCAGGTTGTCATGGACGCCGATGGTCCATTTGAGCATTTAGCAACGTTTGTAACTTGTTACTTCTCTTCCGCATACTCTTTCAAATGTTCCCACAAAGTTTCGTTGTTCCACTATCACTCGTCTGTCAGGGGGGCCCACTCATGTAGCGGAAATTTAATTATAACCACCCTGTATACGCCCGAATGGTAATGTTGTTTTCCAACTGCGATTGACTGTTGACATCAATCTTGCTTTTGCCTACTCCTCGGTAATATTTCATAATGAAGTCCATCTCATCAATTTGATCATGATCACAAACTTCCAAAATCTAGAACAATGCAAAATAGCTTCCGTTTTCCGAGCTCACAGATTATAAGCATCACAGGCGCTTCTCCTAGTCGGCTCACGGTCTAGGATAAACGTCTACTTGCCAGATTTCCTTTTTTTTTTTACCGAGGTTTGTGTCACTCGCGGCTCTAACCGTAATAGGAAGACGCCCAGATCTTAATTTTAAAATATATATTTGGGAATGACGCTATATCCTTCCGTAAGTTTCCTGTTTGTTACGCCTGGTTCTTTGTTACTAACGACTTCATTGTATCTTAAGGAAATAAAGTTCTGTGTTCATCAGGTTACCCTTCATTCAGAGGCTGTTGCACGCAGTGACTGTTATTGACTTGTAAATAATAGATTTCAGCTATCAGTCGTCCTTTTGAAATTTTATTGGCAGATCTAGATTTCAGCTGGAAGCTAGCCATCCTCAATGCACTATCATTGATTGCGGACAGTTCAGTTCTGATACATATCTCTGTGGCACGTTTGTGGGATTACGTCGGTCTATGAATCCCAATATATTTGTTGGTAACTTTCATTTCAAGACATGTGTAAGGCACATTACTAAGAAAAAATGTTCCCGTCATTCTTAACAATGGGCATTCAGTGGTAACCGTTACCAGGGAAATAAACGCACTAGAAAGTTCTGCCGCAATGCGAATCGTTTACCTGAACGTGGTGCTCCGTATAATTTTCCTCTGGGAGTTAAGTCTACAGAGCGTAAGTAGCATGGCACTATTTCCGTAGTGTGAGTCGAGAATCTGTACCAACATCAAATCACCTTATCGAGGCGGATATCGTCAGCGACTGTACTGCAATAATCCAGTCAGTAACTCTGAAACAGATCCATGTTAATTTGTTTTAAATTTAATCTGTGCAAGTTACCCAGCATAGCACGTAAACAGAAAACGAGTGTCATATACTTGACTGTTAAGATACTGTGTGGCAGTCGGTTGCGCCTCTGTGGAAGACGATATTCATCACGGGGGCCAATTTAATTATACCATAGAAAGTGTTAGTGCAGACTGATTTTGTCATAAGCCTTTGCGCTATGCTGCCGCAGTACCGTGTGTCTGTATAAAATGCGAGCCCTTTCGTCTTCTGTTAAATGTATATACTACAAAATAATTCAGAATTAAACATCCTTTTCATATCAACTGATTAAGTACGTGTGTTTGGTTTTCAAATGTAAATAATTTTCTTAAGATAACTTGGTACTTTCATACCGTTTAACCAGGAAGTTGGGGAAATTTACGTAAAAATGTTGGCATTATCAAGGAAAATTTGGATTTTGACGCATATAAAGCTCATTTTGTTTCCATACAGTTTAAAGAAATTACAGATAAAAACACTCTCTGAATTAAAGTGTCTGAAGCGAGTAACACTACGTTGCTTCACATACGACATATTGTTTGGTATTTTCATTATCCAGCACGTTACTCTGATCCTCTGATTACACGTTCATGTTTCCCTTTTCTAGGTGCTGTCTGGCGACATGCACGTGGAAAGCTTGGCGAAGAGTGTAAGCAGTTATTCATTAACATAAGAACACTGTTGCATTACTTTATACCTACTGTTGCTCTGTTATTCGCATCTATCATACAGGGTAGTTTATGGTCTAGGCTACAACTGAATGACTATTAAGTGGGTCTGTATTATGTCAACAGAGATCACAAAATAGTCTAAATTATACAAGAACTGCGGATTAATATGTGTTATATTTTAATTGATTTTTTGTCGCTTTTTGGCAGACTACTTTCATAATTATGAATGAAAAGCATAATACCGGTATCGTGGATGTTCTGCGGAATTAATTTAATTCGTTAACTGGATTTCGGCTCTCACTTTTTCGAAGTTTAGCGTTAATACCATTCTTTTTATTTACTGTATTTTGATAAGAGTATTTTAACATTTTCAGTTCCGTTACCACTGCACTGTCAAAGATGACACTTACCCTTTCTTTGTCGTCATTATACCTTCGTAGTCTTTATATTCACTCTCAATGTGTAATGCCTATTTCGAAATTGTTTATCGATGTTGTACTTTCTTGGGCGACGAGGCTCAGTTACAGTCTGAAGATGGAGTTGAAAGCCGAAATATTTTGGTTATCGAAATAAATTAGTTCTGTCAAACTCCATCATCCCCTTTTTCATGTATTTTCTTCGTATTTTCTTTCTTGGTTTGGACAACTTGGGACACATCACTTCAAATGTCTCTTTTTTCTCCGAGCGTTAACTGTAACCCAACCGAGTATGGTATTGCTTTATCTCTTGGGTTCACGCTTTCCCGGGTATGGTTCTTTATCTTAGGTTTATCGCCTTCCCTATCTTCAGCTTCGACTTCATTTTCGTGCGTTGGTAATTTTTACTTAAGCGGATCACGCTCCTGGGTATCTTTAGGAGAAATTTACAGTTGTCGTTGATCTTAAGACTTCTGAGAATCGTGCCCTTTTAGTTTTCTTACCTTGAAAGTAGGAAAATAATCAGTTTGATATCCTTCCAGAGGCCACGTGGCCATGAAAGGGAGTTTTGTTTTCATTCGTCGTACCACTTATCTTCTCCACATGTTTACGAAGTTCATGGGTAAGCCGTTTATACTAGTTGTTTTCTTGGCGGGACGCAGTTAGGTCATCATATCATGCGTTGACTGAGAGTTCTCTACTATTTGATCTGTCATTATGGTTTTGACAAAGTCTTTGCAGCTTATGTTTTCGTATTAACACATTCCGTATTCTATTTGCAAAATATTTAATAAAGTAAAAATGTTAATGTTGTATGGCATTGTAGGGTGAGAAATCCCATGGGATTGGTTCATTCAACTGTCAGAAAGGTCGTAGTTCCTTCACACACAAATCCCCTTCTGTGCAGATAGGTGAGTGTCATATGTATATTTCTGGAGCGTATTGAGTTTACTAAATGATGACGATCCTGATGATGATGACGACGATGATCCTGATAATGATGTTAGTAACAACGAGAAGAGTTAGAGGGAGAAACCCAGTGGAGCACTTTGCTACTCCTGTGGATTAGCACCACCAGTGGACTGCCGAACATAATGCCACTTCACACAGTTAATCGTCAATAGTGTCACCATCCCTCACTTAGTAAGACACTTCAGAGAGGTTTTGGATTTAATCGTGAACATAGGTGCAAAGACAGGTGATCAGCAACTTAACACCACCAACTTTCCTCCCCTTGCCGGACAAATACAGCCACTGAAAATTTCGTCTGCCATGAGCATTATAAGCAGCTTATCACCAAGATCAGGTGGGACAATTATATTATTTTTTTTATTAAAAATGAAACTCCTCCAGTTGTACTTAAGATTTCATATTTATTTGGCTACTAGTTTTGATGCTGTGTCAATGCCATCTTCAGGCCCGTACACTTTGATGATATCAATTATGTGTGACTGAGTACTAGCAGTCCGTGGTGACACCAATACAGATTCCAGATGGATGGCAGTAAACTGATAAAAGTGGTCATCAGTAATACTTTTTCACCTTGTCGCCCTTGGCGGCCAAATCCTTAGTGTGGCAATTTCATCCATTTCCAGCTTTCAAAATGGCTTACCTACATGTCAGTGCCACTGTACAAGCATACATTAATTATGATGCAAACAAGGGAGGTTTGTCAATAAAATGGAACTACTTATATATATATATATATATATATATATATATATATATATATATATATATATATATATATATATATATATATATAATTTTTTCAGAAAATGGGATCTTGAAAGATATTAATGTTGTCATTATTTATTTTTGATCTTGTTTGCTTTGCTCCACATCTACAGTGTGTTTTAAAATTTTAAAGACGCAATTTAAGTACTGCTAAAACTGATGATCAGCAACATTATACTATCACTTCTCCTCCGTTTGCCAACCAAATACTTGCAGCAAAAATTTCATGGAGGCTATCTCTAGCTTTGTAACAGGCTTACCTTTGGATCAAATGCCACCATCAACAATGTCTTAGCAATGATGGCATCAGTGGTGGTTTTTTAATAAAGTGTAACTACTTATGAAAACATTCCTTTCTGTGGCATATATTTGACAATTTCATTGTGAACTGGTTCTTGTAGGACATAAAGATATCTATTTATTTATTTGTTTATTTCCTTTTGGTCTTGTTTGCCTTACTTCCACTATATCTGTATGGTGTCTAACACTTAGGGACAGAATTAGACTACTTTGGGATAGTAAGCTGGTAAGACTGGTAATCAGCAACTCCATACCATCACCTTTGTGGCCAAATGCTGGCAATGAAAAATTCTTCCATTACCAGCATTGTCACCGATTTACCTCCAAGTTGAGTGTCACCATACAGACATGTTAGTGATGTTGGTTACAGAGGCAGTTTTTTTTTAATAAAATGGATCTACTTAATAAAAAATGCTCTCTGTAACATACATGGAGTAATGGATAGAAAAGTAGATCTGTTGGTATTTGGTACCTTAATACATGTGCACATCAGTGTGTTGATAGTTTTTGCCTGCATCAAACACTGTTCCTGCAAACTTCTCACATAATTTACTAATTAATGTTTCCTGCGCCATCATATCTATACCTCTGACTGACTACACTTGCAGTATGAACTAACCAACTTTCATCCACATTCCACTTTTCCACACCTGAACTATCACCCAGTGGGAAATAAGCATCAATTGCTTGCTCGTGCCACATGTACTTGGAGGTATTAACCAAACTAAAAGATGTAATGTTCTTCAGTACACTGTCCTTGGTCACCAATAAAGATATCTGCACTTATACCCATATACACTGTACATTTGGCATTTTTTAATTTTTTGGAGTACGTTGCCTCACAAGGTATTAAAGTTTACTGTTAATTTATTCTGATCTTATTTGCTTTTTGCCACATCTGCAGGATGTCCCAAAGTTATGTAGAGGACTTCAGTACTCTGAGATACTAAACTGCCAATGCTGGTTGTCAGGAGCCACCTCCAACCCCCCCCCCCTCCCCCCTTACCCCCTCCCTTAGGGGCTAACTACTTGCAGAGAAAATTTCATTCTACACCAGAATTGTAATCACCTTACCTCCATCTCATGGGCATGGACATGCTTTCACGTCTTCGGTTATGGAGGTAATTTGTTATGAAGAATGTGGTGGTGAGTGATGGATTGGTCGGCAAGTGGAAATGCTGTTGACACTTAAGAAGATTTTTATATACTTCAGTACATGATACAGTGAGGCAGCCATGCCTCTCTCTATTGTCTCTGACCAATGCTGACTTATGGTCAGAGGCTTCTACCCTGGCTGCGGAGACAGCATACTGCATTGCTGACGTTAGGCCTGTGGAAGGTCAACAACCTTTAGAAGGCACCGACATCAGCATCACACTACTTTCCTCAGTGTCCGCCTCTGCTCCACACATTTCACCATTGCAATACACAAAGACAGCTGTGTGTGGGCTATGACTGGTTGCTCTCTGGCAGATCAGATGGTGGTTACCACTGTGGTACCATGCCTCACTAGTAACTCATCACTGGTAGCAGCTGGTGTGGCTGGCAGGTCAGTGTGGCTGTGGCACCAAGTCCTGTGAAGGACTAAGTGCTGGTGGCTGGCACAACCTGGTCTCAAAACCACAGCTGATGGTGGTGGTTCCCACATGCCTCAATATCAAACATAGCTCTAGTGTTGTTGTAGTGCTGCTGGTTTCCAATAATGATAAGTGCATCCCTGCCTTGAAATTAGATTTATTAATATGGCTCTGGCACACATTTGTTTCACTAAAACCTGGTGCCTAGTTATGTAACCATAACATATGACTTAATCTGGTGTGGTGACATCACCCCACTTGATACAGTTATCACTGTGTTGTGCAGTTTACTGTTGTGCTTGGCTAACCTTGCCTTGCAGTTCTCTGCTTGTCCATAATTGTGATCCTCATGTCACCACACTATTGACTTCCAGCTCATGGCTGCTAACACAGAGCTCCATGGGATCTTCCACATTATTTCTCATTACTTTTGCTAAAGATTTACAATTTTTGCCCAAAGATCAGTTAGCAGCACTACACTGCCATTCTTCATGGAAAGAACCAGACCTTCAGCTCTTTCTCTGGCCCAGTCCTCTATTGTAATTGCTTTAACCCTTTATCTATAAAACAAGTACATAATCAGCTGCTCTCAAATATTATGCAATTACTAAATTAATTTCTGAGTCTGTAAATGTATCTTTCATCTCTCACTGGTACTTGATAACCTCACATCATTTCTCAAGGGGCCCAAGGCCTGTTCAATAACTCAGTTACTGCGAAATATATTTCATTGCTAGGCCTTTTGCCATGCTTATGCCAAAAATAACTTACCCTCCATTCCCTGCCTACAAATTAAAATGACTTTCTATCGTGATAAATTATCTATAACTTATCAGCTTCGACAAACATGGTCTTAAACTTGCACACTTGGTGTCTTATCAGGCTGTCTGGCAGTTTCTTAGCCTTTTGTTTTGGAACAACTTCACAGACACTCTTCTCGAAACACCAGTTCTCCTTACCCTTTTGAAGACAACATTCTCAAAAGATATCATTACAAGGAAACTACATATAGCACTACCAATCACAAAACTCTGACAAGTAGTTCAATATATTCCTCCCCCTTATATCCCTCATTACAGACTGAATTCTCCTCAAAACGCTTGGTTTACTGGTAGGCCTGCTCACCCAGAACACATTCCTGGTGCCTTCTGGCATGTGAATTATTGTATTTGTACACAGTTAAACTGATTTGTCTTGTACACTGGACACACCTTGTGACAGCACTACACTGGCAACAGCATTCTGTTGCTGTGTCAGCCCCTGCTGTAGCTGTTGCTGAAGGTTAAGTTTGGCATGATGTACAGTCAGAATGTTTAGTTTCAGGCTTGTATTGCATCTTTCAACCACTTCATACCTGTTATGTACACCTCACCTGTAAACAACTCGCTGTGCATATCAGCTACTGGTACTTGGTTTGCAAGACTATGACCCAATACTTGTGCTCACTTCATGTTCTGAATCTCTGGCATACACTGTACAACAGATTCAGCCCTGTCAACTTGATCATCCACTCTAAGAACTCATCTTCGTTTTTCTCTGGTAACCCTGCTTCTGAGAGAATGTGTGTGTTTATACTGTATTTTTCTGTCACGATTTCTGCAACATAACTACCAATAGCTTCTTGTGATTTGCTTATAGTATCTAAAACAAGAACATTGTTTTCAGTTCTCTGTGCACACCACAAAAATTACCAGCACATGCACTTCCCTGCACTTCTAGGTCAGGCACTCTGATCTCAACACAACACCATTCACCTAATGGGGCAGATACTTAAGCACAGTATGTATGCGCAGTACCCAAACAACTGCATGCTAGACATACCATATAAGGCTGTCAATGATACATAATAGCCGCAAACCATAAGGCTGAAGATGTATAATAAACTCTCATAATCAATGGAAGAATACCTTAAAAGTAATCTGAAGGACATGTATAACAGCGAAGGAGGACCTAATTACTAGATAAATAAGATTATAACAGCTGTGTAATCATAGTATACTTTTTCTTTCATGTACAATGTAGATATACCATATACATAATGTGAAACTGGAAAAATGTGTGTGTACTTCAGTTATTAATATGCAATTATATAATGAAAGACATGATGTATTTATTTATGTATGATTGTGTAGATACCTGTATGTAATGAGTTACACTGAAATATGAAGTATGTAATGAAAATCATCAATTTGTAAATGTGTTAAGAACAGTATATATTTAACTAAAAAGTAATGTACATGTATATTTTCAATTGACAAAGCCAATTGCATGGTAAACACACCAACAGGCTAATATAAGATTGATGCATAAGTTGGTAGTATTCTTTTTTGCAAGTTGATATTCCAATTGCTATGGGTTTATTTATCAATTGCACTTTTTATTTATGGTCAACTGCTGCTAATTGAGTTTATATATTGCTGTTTTGTCATTTGGAGATAGTGATTGGAACTACGGATGCTAGAAAATGGAGTGACAAGTGGAGAAATCAGAATATTTCTGACATATTCTTTTGTTTGAGTTCAATAGGGGGGTAACAGCAGTTGAGGCAACCAGAAAGATTTGCATCATATATGGGGATAATGCCATTGGATGGAGCACAGCAAGAAAATGGCCTTCTCACTTTAAGGACGATCAGTTGGGATTAGTGACTCTCCTTGTTCCGGAAGGCATTCTTGGTTCGATGAAGATCATTGAAATTTATTAATCCACAATGATCCACATTGTTGTACTTAATAACTAACAAACATGATGAACTGTGATCATTCCATTGTGCAACATTTGCATTTAATGGGGGAAGTTTCAAAAACCAGATGTATGTATACCACACATTCTAAGCCGAAGCCACAAAAATTAGCATGTGTCCATGTGTGAATCTCTGCTTGCTTGTCATGAATTGGCTTGTGAACAATGTTGATTGTTCCTATCCTTTGTCATTACTGATGATGGGAAATGAGGACTTTACTGCTAACTTAAGGAAAAGAAAGACCTCAAAAGATAATGTTGTGCATCTGGTGGAATAGTGACAGTATGGTGTACTACATATTGTTTATTGACGGAGTAACCATCATTTGTTTCAGTACACCAGGCATGTAGTTGTGTTGCACATAACAAGACACTTTCTCTGGGATGGTGGCATTGGCATAGTCTCACTTGCTACACAGATACTGCTGAGTGGCACAGTTTACTACTGAGATCAACTATCCTTGCCTTGCAGTCCTCCGTGTCTCTGTTATTGCATTGTATCCTGCAAGTCGCCATTAGCAGATATGTGCTACAGCTGTTAATACAATGCTGCACGGTGGCTTCCATATTACTCCTCATTACTTTTGCTCAAAGATTGGGTAGCAGCGGCACACTTAATATCTTTGCATATGATGGTGAAATATGATAATAGATGGTCATTACAGCTAAAGTGAACACAAGCATTCATAACTGGTTACAGACATCATGAGCTTTACTGAAAAAGGGCTTGCAGGAAAACATTGCTGTAGCCGTTAATTGGAAGTACATGTGTATCTACTTTTTTATTTTTTATTTTTTTTAAATATTTTTTTTATTTTTTGGGACAAGAGGGAGCAGCTTTTTATATTTCTGTAATGCATGGGGAGATGCTGATGCATTTATTGCTCAGTCCAATCTAGACTTTTATCTGTTATTGTTCCTAGACTCTTTCTTGAAGGAGAGAAGTTGATATTTTCTATAGTTACTGTTAAAGATGATAGAAATTCCCAATATTTTAGTCTAATGATCCCAGAATGGTCAGGTAGTGCCACTTCAGTTCCACATGGATAGAACTTTAACCCTGTATCCTGCACCAATTTTGATACTGCGTGTAAGTCAGTAATAAGCTGCTCGAGAGATGTCCTCAGGTTTATTGGTTTTGCACTTGGATACAACTGGAGGTCGTCAGCATACATGTGGTATCTGCAGTAGGACAAAATTGATGACAGAGCATTGGAATGAAATGTAAAGAGCACTGGACCTAATACTGAACTCTGGAAGATGGCTCCATTATCAGTTTATGGTACTTAACGTGATCCTTTGCTGACAAAGGATCTGAACTTAGAAAGAAATGTAAGCTGCTAAGTTTGACAAGTAAAATGTCAAAGCTGACAGTGTCAAAGACTTTTCTGACGTGTAAGAAGCACATTATAGTTCCCTCTTGTGCTTCCATGGCAAGCTTCATGTCATCTGTTACCTTCATTAAGGGAGATTTTGTGCTGCATTGTACGAAGTTTGAAGTATCTTAGCTGGTTATGGAATGTACGGGATGTTTCAAAAACAACATATGTATTACAAAGTATTATTTTGTCCAAACTATCAGTCGCTGTGCCTCAGCTCAGCTATTGGAGAAATGAATACGTAGTCTAGTTTATATTAATAGATGAAAGATGTCAGTTGTCTTCTGGTTTGCTTGCTAACTCTCATGAGCTTGTGAAGTACAGTTCCGTGATCACAGTGTAAAGACATTTCAGGTTGAAGTAATAAATTGATCCTCCGAATGAGTGGGATATTCACAGATGGAATTGACAGTTTCTAGATACAAAATTTGTATGTAAAGGAAGGAGTCCTGGTCACCCTTGTGTTACTGAAGAAAGTGTTGCATGAATTCCAACAGCTCTCTAATGTAGTCCTTCAAAATCAACTCATCATGCCAGTCGGTAGTTCCAACTGCCTATAACAATAATTTGGTGTGATTTGAGACATTGGTTGGTTATGAAGCCATACTAGTTACAGCTGTTACAAGGTCTGCATCCTGATGACAAATGCAAATGTGTGGCTTCTAGCAACTAGATTCTTGATGCTATTGACAATGATAACACTTTTGCACAACACATCGTGTTCAGTGATGAAGCATCTTTCCATGGTAGTGGTCAGGTAAACAATGTTCGAATTTGGGGCCTACAGAACCCACATGCAGCCATTGAACAGGTATGAGATTCATCCAAAATCAATGTGTATTGTGCGATATCCCAATCATCTGTTTACAGTCCATTCTTCTTTGACGGAAACATGGTTAACAGTCAGCAGTTTCTTACTATGTTATAAAACTAGTTGCTTCCAAGGCTGCATGAAGACATCTTCATTATTCACCAAGACGGGGCACTGCCTCACTGGAGTCACCAAGTTTGTGAATATCTGAATGAAACTCTACTGGACTGTTGGATTGGTCACCAAGGAGCTGGAAACTTAGTATGTCCCAGCTGGGCTCCAAGTTCACCAGATGTGACACCCTCTGACTTCTTCATGTCAGGTTTCATTAAAGACAACGTTCATGTACCACCACTCCTACAGAACCTGGAAGAGTTGAAGAACTGGATCTAACTTGCCATAACATCAATGACAAAGGACATGCTTGCCTGAGTATGGGAGGAATTAGAGTACCGATGTGATATTGTTCATGTCACTGATGGAGGACATATTGAACATCTATAATCTGAACTTGAGAGGTTCATAAGTACATGTGTAAAGTTTCATATTTGTATGTCTTAAAGTTTAATAAATATATATGCATTCTAAATATGTATATTCTTTGTGAAACATCCTGTATATGCTAAGGCCTTTGACAGGGTATTAAGAATGCAAATAAGCCAATAATCAGAGGGTGCAGTGCTAGCCCATTTTAGATGGTGTCTTAACTAATTTGATATAGTAAACTTGGTGGACATGCAGTCTGCAAGTTACTCCACAACCTCTCCTCCCATTGCTGCCCAGATATTTTGTTTGAAAATTTCATTTACTGACAGCACTGTGACCGACATATCTCCAAGTCAAGTGTCACTGAAGAAATATGCATTAGGGATATTGACTACAGAATTGAAATTGCTTAAGAAAATATCTTCTGTACCATATACTTGGTAATATTTTTGAGAATAATTTGTTGCAATACCTTAAGATCATTATTTATTTATCTCTGATCTAGTTTGCCTTATGCTACATGTACAATGTGTTTGAAAACATAATTGTACTTTCACATAGTAAACTGATAACTCAGGATATCAGCAACTCCTACCTACAATCACTCTTCTTCTTGCTGGCTCAACATTAGCAGTTAAAATATTTCATCCATCCCTGGCACTGTAACAAGCTTACCTCCAACTTGAGTGCCACCAAAGCTGCATGCATTAGCAACATTCTCTGTAGTAGGGGTTATTTAATAAACAATTCAGTCCCGCAGTCTAATTAAACTACATGATAATTATAATGAGATTTTCACTCTGCAGCAGAGTGTGCGCTGATATGAAACTTCCTGGCAGATTAAAACTGCCCACAAAAGGCAAAGGTCCCAAGTTCGAGTCTCAGTCCAGCTCACGGTTTTAATCTGCCAGGAAGTTTCATATCAGTGTGTACTCTGCTGCAGAGTGAAAACCTCATTCTGGAAACATCCCCCAGGCTGTGGCTAAGCCATGTCTCCGCAATATCCTTTCTTTCAGGAGTGCTAGTTCTGCAAGGTTCGCAGGAGGCTTCTGTAAAGTTTGTAAGGTAGGAGACGAGGTACTGGCAAAAGTAAAGCTTGAGGACGGGGCATGAGTCGTGCTTGGGTAGCTCAGTTGGTAGAGCACTTGCCCAAGAAAGGCAAAGGTCCCATGTTCGAGTCTCAGTCCGGCACACAGTTCTAATCTGCCAGGAAGTTTTACATGATAATTAACTAGCATAAAATTACAGACATAGAAGGGTCTGCTGTTCAATTTTTTGAACACACATTGCAGATTGGCAGTTCTTGTGTTGGTTGATGTAGAAGACAAAAGTTAAATAATTCATTTTGAATTTTTTGTTGTTGTTGTTAATCGCTCAATTCATCATTCTGGAATAGAACAGAGTATGTTCTCTCAAAAAGACCAAGGTTTTACATGTTTCCATACACAGTCTTTATCCCTGAAATTTATGCTTCAGCATAATGCATTCATGAAACTGTTGTGTACTACTTCATACACAATGGTAAAAAATCAGGGCTAACCTGGACAGGAGAGGAAATGATTAATGAGCATATAAATACAGTAAACTGAATCTTTACATAACTTACAACTTTTTGCAAGCATTGTGAAGAAACTTTACAAAAGAGCAAACATCAATAAACTCCCACCATTACAAGAAACTAAAGAGAATTGTGCAGTGTCAGGCTCCCTCTACTAATGAGTAAGTGAACTGTTGAAAGTTGACTAAGCCCAAAGACTGTCAAAGATGGTGACTGAGACTGAACTGTGTAGCTGCTGCTGGCCATCTTATATCACGTCGGCAGAAGGTTCTTATAGTCAGAGCAAGGTTCTCATACAGTCAGAGCCCCTGAAGGTGTGGCTCTGTGTACATGCATTATTGGATCCGCCGGGCCCCCTACAATCACTATCGGCATCTGTTGGAAGTGTACATTTCTGCTGCCAACTGTGAGAGTCAGTGGGGTGGTATCAATCTGCAATACCACGAAAACAATTAAACCAATAATCAGTTTTTAATATTGATTTAATGATAAGCAA
The DNA here is from genome assembly GCF_023864345.2 of Schistocerca serialis cubense. Taxonomy (NCBI): domain Eukaryota; kingdom Metazoa; phylum Arthropoda; class Insecta; order Orthoptera; family Acrididae; genus Schistocerca; species Schistocerca serialis. Next base: position 64,396,951 of record NC_064638.1, read on the forward strand.
AATCAAGACACATGCCCCCCTCCCCCCCCCTCTCTCTCTCTCACACACACACACACACACACACACACACACACACACACACACACACACACACACACACACACACACACTGTTCCAAAAGAAGAAAGTAAGATGTTGTTACATTTCAATTGTACATATAGAGGTCAATGTTGCCAGACTATGATAACCTTTATTTAGAAAATCTTCAAAATACACACATGTTTTGTAAACAATGAATAATTTTTATAGCCATAAATATAATGCACATAACAGCATTTTTAATAATTTATGTATTGCTAAAAAAGAGTTTCATACAAATATAAGTTAACTAAGACATTGTATTTCAATAGTGCAGTGACATTCACAGATGTCATTGCTGTCAGACTGTGATAACCTTTATGTAGAAAATATTATTTGAAAGTCAGACACGTTTCATAAAGAATGATTGATTCATAACCATAAATATAATTTATATGAAAAGTCCTGGTTGGAGCATGTCTTGCAGTCTCCCTGTGCACCCACTGGTCTTTTTCCTTCTCTGCTCTTCTCCTTTCCACTCTCCACTTCTCCTCTCCACTACCTCCTCCTAATGCTGCCCCTGGCAGCCCCGTCCTACCACCCCTAGTCCATGCAAGCTCACCCAGGCAGTGTTGGTACCTCTTCCTCTATCCATATCCTGCTATACATTTCCCTTTTTCACTCCTGCTCTAGATTGTTGGTCCTCTTTGACTTGTTTCATGTTTGTGATGCAGTCTGGCAGGAGTGGCTATAAATAGTTATTTCTTTCTTTTTGTGTGTGAGGGAGAGAGAGAGACAGGGATCTTATCTGTAACGGTCTTTTCATCATTCCTGTATGCAACTTAGCATGTCATTTTTTAGCTAAGTAGCAATTTATGCTTTTCCTAATGTCCGTAACAGATTTTCAATAGTTTGTGTATTTCCAAAAACAAATTTATTTACCAACAACTAATGAAAGTAACAAATCTGATATCTTGGGATAATTAATGTTTTTAGAGATAAATTTTAAATACAATGAAATGGATTTTCAAAATCTACTGGAAATATATATTATGATAAATGAAATGGTAGATTGTTGACAAATATCATAATTGTCCCAAAACTTCCATTTAGAACATAAGGAATGAAAATTTCAAACAAGCAGTAAGCTTTTATACTGACTCTAATTGACAAAGTAATAAATAACTTTTGGTATCACTAAGAAAAATTGGTGGTTTTTGATCATATAGACTCCTGAATGTTTTTATGTTTTGACGTGATAGTAGCATAATGTTATATTTAGATAGTTATCACAGTGAGACATTGCAAACATTACTAATCTTTGTGTTTCAAGAGAACGTACTTCTATGAAATTTTTAAACATGACTCTCTCTAGCAAACACACTGGAGAAAATGTAGATATACAACATACTTGTAAACATTACATTAAAAAATTATTTTTATATCTTAATTTTTCAGATTTTTTGTTGGTTTAGTGTTCACTTACATTCATCTAAGTTAATACAAATAACATGCAGAAAATTACAAAAATTAATGAGTTCCATTCTTCAAAATGCCCCTTCAGCATTTAACCACAAACCCACACTGATTCAAATAACAACTATTTCACAAATGCTTGGTAGAAGATATAGCAGTTTCCTTTAGATACTCATCCTCTTTACTTGACTTGTTATCCACGGTAATGGTGGCCGTCTCCTCATTTGTCTTGTGTCCCTTTTTTGTGTTTAACACATGTTAGTGCTCAAATTATTTTTAACATGTTTCTTTTTCCAGTTTCATCTTTTCAGCAGTCTCACATATATGTTTCTCAACAGAATGTCCATCTCAGAATTAGTATAGTAGAGTGATATAACATAATAAAACGAAAAATTGTTATTGATAGTAAGAATAATTATGAATAGTATAGATCACTGCTTGTCGTAAAGAAGAAACATTAATTTGCTGACAGGCACAATGAAAAGACTATTACAAACTAAGCTTTCAGCCAAAGCTCTCTCTGGAAAAAGAAAATAATACACAAATTCACACACAAATGACTGCTATCCCTTCCCACTCTGACCAGAAGCCAGATTCTGGTTGAAGGCTTAGAGTGTGACAGTCTTTTTGTGGTGCCTGTCTGCAATTCAATGTGTCATCCTTACAGTAAGCAGCAATCTGCTCTTTACATCACTGTTATATTTCATCCTGGACTTCCGATTGCTTGCTCCTGACACTGAGAGAATTTAAATAGGTGTGGATTCTTGAGATTATTAAAACCAGGTAAATGCAAAGGTGGAAAATTTCCCAGGTCTTCTCTATATAATATAATTATTGATTTCATACAGAGAATACTATCATAACTACATTCCAGTAAGATAAATGGTTCCCTGTTAACTAGAGGACATGTCATATTTAATGGAATCAATCTGTTTTATTTTTAAGTTGCCTGATCAATAATTCTCATTTCAATGCAATATTTATAAATTTTACTCCCCATCCTCCTCATTGCCCCCACCTCCAGTTTTTGCCAGTGTACAGTTTTTTTTTTACAGAAAGCACATGATACATAGAAATAACAGAAGAAGTGGATAGCAAGAAATACCAGATACTGAACATATGTTGTGAGAATCCACATTGGGATTTGCTGAATAGTGACTTAATTTCGTACTGCAGATATGCAGATTACAAACTAAAGGAGTACATATGAAAAACAGAGACAAAAGTCAATAAATATGAACCCTTGTGTCTCACATACAATGAGACATGCCATTACTTCTTCAATTTGTTCCATTCCCACTTCTGACCAATAGATCGGGAAGTTCAATGAAAATGAGTAAAAAACGTGGTCTAAGGACCAACATTTTTTAGTCTACTTTCTTTCAGGTTACAGTTTACACATCAGTTTTGTATTTGTATCCCAATCTTTCGAACAAATGGTACTGCAGATTCTGAGTAAGATAGTAAGAAAAAATTACTTAAGTTTCTCAGAACAGAAATGATTTTCAGTAAACTAATTACCCCAACTAATCTCAAATTTGAAGTAATGAGCTTTAGTTTTTACTACACTTAAACTAAACTAAAATCTGGAATAATCTCACAATGCTCTACAATATGTGAGTGCCAGGCTCACAGTGTTCATTTTAATTGTTTCATAACTATTAATTGGTATTAGTATTTTTACTGCAGTAAAAATTTGTTGTTTTCATTTAATTTCAGTTGTATATGTGGTTACTAAAGTTTCTACTTCGGAGTTCTTTGTTTATAGTAAGCTACATCATTATAATCATTATTTTGTCTGTTTCATTCCAATTACTCCTCTCATTACTGTGTCATCACTATGAGATTTCCAATCAATATTTTCTATTCACATCATGATTTCCCACTCACTATAAGTTTGGATGTATTAGATCTATCCAAAATGGCTGCTGACCCTAACAACAATATGGCAGTAAAAACTATGGTGTCCTACTTCTCCCTCCCAAAATATCAGTATTTTATCACTATTCACCTTCCACTAATTTCAAGATAACAAGCATTCAGCATAGTATAGCTTCCTGTAAATAAACTAGATCAAAAATATGTTTGAGTGAAGAATAAAAATTCTTCCACTAACTTTTGATACATTTCAAGCCTTCATAAAAAGCAAAAATCTTCTTAGTACAGTAAATGTGGTTACTGTTTTCAAAAGTTTCACAGCATAACCAGTACCAAGTGTATTATCTCTTTCATCATTACTGACTGTTATAAGCTTCAGCATTTGCACTTCAAATGTGTGATACCCATCTTAATGTCACTCATCAGTATTACAGTAAGAACAAATACCATGTATGGAGCCAACAAAAGATATAAAGAACTATGGGTTGCATGTAGCACTGAACACATTGAATGGATAATAGTAATACATATTTCAGAATAAGCTGAGCACTCATTTGCAATCGCTTAAATAATACTGTTTCTATGGCAGCTCAGCAAAACAAGCTAGGAGGCCAACCCAGGTGGCCTCTATAAGCAGGCCTGTGAAATTTGTGGACATGTGATCTCAGAAATTGTACACATCATAAGTGAAGATAGATCACTCCTGCCTTCTAGAAGGAAGAAAAACCACATAGACAGATGAAATTGCTAAGCACCAAAACTACATGGTACAGACAAAAGTGCTTGGCACAAAATAAAGCACTGGTACTGAAAAAGAGCAATGGTACCATGACAAAAAAAAAGCACTGATCTGAAAGGATACTGAGATTACTAGTCGCAAAATGATAGTGCTAACATCAATTTCGTCACCCAATAACGGCAGCTGCTGCAGCATTTGGTGAGCAGGCACCAGCAAGTAGGCACAGAGTGATGAGGGGGAGCTTTGGAGTGCCATTTCCACTCTTGTGAGAGGCCATAGGGCAGGGCCATGGATGGTGCCTCCATAGAAAACTCACTGAAGTCATCAGTTGGTGACAGATGCATCAGCTGGGGCATCAAAGACAATGGCTGCACAGGACGCAGCAACAGAGGTGATGGTGGCTGCGGTGTCATTTGCTGTATGGGTTGCACCAGAAATGGGATTCAAGGAGTGGGGGCAGAGGTAGGGACCCCGGACAGCAATCTGTCAGCCAGCAAACTACGCTAGCCAGACCATCTGTGATGCAGGAGTTTGCATCGGTGGTGATGGTCGCAGGGGAGGCTGTGGCTCTCCAGAACAGACCCCAACATGCATAGCCACAGCTATTTGAAAAGATACGATGTTCATCCTTCATGGGCAAAGCACAGGTGCTGGCTCTGTCAATGCTCTATGTGGGCAGGAACCCAGTTCAGCCAGCAGCCAAAATCAGAAGCCCAAACAGGCACCCCTGGCCTGAACTGCTGCAGAGCCAGCAAAACTAGCAAACATTGCATCAGATGCAGCAGGTGAAGAAGGGCTCATGGTTGTTGTCCATGTAGCAACTCTGTGGGCCCTTGTCCTCACTGGAGTAAAATGGTGCGAACTCAAAACATAGTGTAAAGCAGCTTAAGGTGACCTGCCAGAAACATCTGTGTTTTAAATGTCTGAAGCATGCATTTGGCCTCATCATTAGACTGAGGATGAAATGGGGGAGCTGCAAGATTGGAAACACCTCTAGCCTGACAAAAGAATGCAAGTTCTTAAGAAACAATCTGGAAGCTGTTTTGGTAACCACGGTATACAGAAGTCCCTAAATTGCAAAAGTCTTGCTGAAATAGTGGCTGCTATGGACATGGATGGACAATGTGCCACATATGGAATCCTAGAATAGACGCCCACCACAGTGAGTTGGTAATGATTTAGGATGGACCCACCAGGATTGGCATGTAGACATAAGGGTGCTGCATCATCAGCCAGGAAGTGGAACTGGTGGTCTCTATACAGTCCTGTGAACTGTATGGAGATGCGGCCTCTCAAATTATGCATGTCATGAGTGAAGGTACATCAACCAATGTATCTCCTACAAAATGCTTTATACTTAACAGAAGAGTATAGGATGACAGTAGAATATAATTTGTAAATGACACGCAATGAGTCAGAGAAAGACATGCAGTATGGAAGTCAGAATGTCTTAAATATGCTGCAAGAGCATTGTGGTCCTGGGGGTGCCCATATTATGGAGTCTCAATTTAACTCTCCTGGTTTCAATTACCATCACTGATTTATTAACAAACCATAGTTGTATCACTTCACTGTTCAATATGTTTGACACATGTTGCCTATAACAACATCAGAACTTCATCTCCTTACATTTTTTCTAACTTTGTACCAAAACATATTACTGGCATTACTGACAACATATACACCTTCTCGCATGCCAATTTGTAAGTTTATTAAAGCAATCATGAAGTCAAAATTTTTACAACTTGGTGTAGATAAAGTCTTAGTATTAGTGTTGCTTGCCTTCATAAAGCTACAGCTGTTGGCTTCCCCATAAACATTTTCCATACATGTTTCTGTCTTTAATTCAATTCTGATTGTGATGAGCCTTCTTCTATTAAATTTGTATTTATATTTTGTAGTGTTGCTGAAGGTAAGTTCATGCTAAATGGAGTATTATTTCTACATGTTTCCTGAACAACATGCTCGCTAATGTCTGTTCCAACTGCATGTTGAGAAATTTCACCAAATCCTATCACAGATAATTTTGTGAGTGGTAAAGTTGGGTCCACACATGTTTCATGTAGGGCCTGCAACAAGAGTACTAATGTCTGTCCCAATTATGTGTTCCTTTCTGATAAGAGGACTGATTTTAGAATTCATTTCTTCAAAAATAATACCAAAGGAAATTCATGTGTTTCTTAGTCCAATGCTTATTTCTTCTTTACACTTTCTCATTACAAATCTTACATAGTTGTAACTAGATTTCAGTTCCAGTCTTAAAGTATCAAGACTGGAATTAAAATTGAGTTCATATTGCCTATCAACTCTGACTTCAATTGATCTTAAGTTGAATTGATTATAGCTCTCAAGTTGTCTATTTCAGTTACAGTTGCTTTCAGCATGTTTTCTTCACTTTTCATCATTTTTTAACGTAATCACCACCAATATGAAGCAAAAAGTTTAAATTTAAACGTTGCACTTGATTCTTGGTGTGACATGTTGTTTGGAAGACCTCTGTCCTTATTAACTTCCATTTATTATGTTTATTGTTCTTCAAGTTTTCATTTGTGATACCATTGATGTTGAGATTGAATAGTTTGATATTATTTCATTTCAGTGTTCCATTCAGTACACAACAAATCATTTTATCTGCAAAATACACAAAATTGAAATTTTTCACAACAGTAGATCCTAAACGGAGCCAATAGGTTCAAAAAATCCAATCCCACATTATACTAAGCATGAAGATAACTACCTAGCATAGAATTAGTTATTTCATATTTCTGTCCAGAATACTAGACACAAAAATGTATGATGATCAGTTCTTGGAACAAAGATTGAGGATAGGCACTACCTACATCAATTGTTGTAAAAGACAGCAGTTAATTGATTAAACTCACCTTGAAATTTCATTTTGCCATAAGTAATAGCTCAGCTCATCATTCTGGAATAAAACACATTATGTTCTCTGAGGAAGGCTATCTTTTGCAGATTTCAAAAGAAATCTTTTCTCTCTGTAGATGATGGTTCCATATAATGCAGTCCTGAAACAATTATAGCAGGAATCATTTTCTGTTCTTTTTTGTAAAAATGGAATTGGATGAACTTTTAAATGAAATGTTTTTTTAGAACCACTTATTTTCAAGATAAACAAAATCAAAAGGCTTTTGCATATAAACACTTCCCGTACACCGTTGAGCCTAGTTACAATGGGGACATGTCCCACACTTGTCTCCCCTACATCCACTCTCCATGAACTCACACACACACACACACACACACACACACACACACACTTGCGCTCTCTCTCTCTCTCTCTCTCTCTCTCTAGGATTCTTCCAAAAATACAAAGTAAGATGTTACAGTTGTTACATTTCAATACTACAATGACCTTCACAGACATCAATGCTATAAGACTGTGATAATGTGTAAACAGAATATTTCATTTGAAATACAAACATGTTTTGTAAAGAATGAATGATTTTTCATAACCATAAATAAAATGTCTATAACAGATATTTTAATAATTTGTGCATTGCTGAAAATAAGTTTCATGTAAATTGAAGGTAGACAGGGTGGAGAGGAAAGGATATGGAAGGAACTATTGGTATCAGATGCATCAGGGATCATGCAGAATCAGCAGTAATAAGGGAAAATGTGTGCTAGACTGGGGCTCAAACCTATATTATCCTGCTTACTAAGCAATTCCATTAACCACTGCACCACCTGGACACAGTGTTACCACAATTATGAGGACTATCTCAGTATATCTCCTGGCCAAACCACATTCCCACCTAGCGCTACAAATCCACTGTCCCTGTCCATGTCTTTCATGGTTGCTACTTATAGGTTCTCACAAGAGGTCAAATGTAATTGAACATCCACACCAAAGGTGGTGTATTCATTGCTCATCCAGGTCAATCAATTATATAAATACATGTGTCTGTTCTTATAGACATGTCCAAAAGGACAGGCATCATGCTGAAACTGCAGCTGTGATACATATTATGTAAAGAAGGAAAAGGTAAGGAAAGAGAAGGGAAGGGAATGGAAGTGATTGATGTTAGCTACATCAGGACATAAAGCAAAATCAGCACCAATGAGTAGAAATGTGTGCTAGTATGGAACACAAACCCGGAATCACCTGATTACTAGGCAGTAAGGTTAACCACTGGGTCTTCAACCACTTTGCCATCTGGCCACAATGTTTATCAAAACTGGATGCACTATCTTGGCGTGCCTCCCAGCCAACCCACATTCCCACCTAGTGACACCTATCCGACCCGCAGTCCCTGTCCATGTCCTCCATGCTCACTATTGCTACTTCGAGATTCCTACAGGAGGTTGAATGTAATTATGTTTCTACCCTGAAGATGGTGTATTCATTGCTTTTCAGGGCAAATCAGTTATACACAGAAGCACCAAAGAAACTGGTATAGACATGTGTATTCAAATACAGAGATATGTAAACAGGCAGAAAATTGCACTACAGTCACAAACACCTATATAAGACAACAAGGATCTGGGGCAGTTGTCAGATTGGTTACTGCTGCTACAGTGACATCTTATCAAGATTTAAGTGAGTTTGGACTTGGTGTTATAGTGAGCACATGATCGATGGGACACAGCATTTCCAAGGTAGCAATGAATTGGAGATTTTCCCACATGACCATTTGAAGACTGTACCGTTAACATCAGGATATGGTAAAACATGAAATCTTTGAAATCACTATGTCTGGAAAAAGATCCTGCAAGATCAGGCTGAATGATGACTGAAGAGAATCATTCAAAATGACAGAAGTGCAACCCTTCTGCAAATTGCTGCAACTTTCAATGCTGAGCCAACAACAAGTGTCAGCGTGTGAACCATTCAATGAAACATCATTGATATGGGCTTTCGAAGCTGAAGAGCCACTTGTGTACCCTTGATGATTGCACAACACAAAGCTTTAAACCTTGCTTGGGCATGTCAACATCAACATTGGGCTGTTGAGGACTGGAAACATGTTGACTGTTTCAAATTGTATTCAGTGGATGGACGTCTATGGGTATAGAGGTAACCTCATGAATCCATGGACCCTGCATGTCAGCAGGGGACTTTTCAAGCTGATGGAGGCTCTGTAATGGTTTGGACACCCCACACTTCCAGATTTGCTATAGAGTGGCTGCTAGAACACTCTTCTGAATTTAAACGCTTCCGCTGTCAAACAAACTCCCCAGAAATGAACATTATTGAGCATATCTGGGATCCATTGTTATGTACTCTTTAAAATAGATCTGCACCTACCTCCCCTCACTCTTATGGATCTATGGACAGCCGTGCAGGATTCATGGTGTCAATTCCCTCCAGCAGTACTTCAGACATTGGTTGAGTTCATGTCATATCTTGTTGCGGCACTTCTGTGAGCTCACAGGGGCCCTGCAAAATATTAGGGAAGTCTACCAGTTCTTTGGCTCCTCAGCATATGAATCCATAGTGCCTGTTGTTTCAAACAAATCTGAAAGAACAGACACCACATATTCATATAACAAATTTAAAAGAATAATTCTATTAGCCGATAATTGGCAAAAGTAACAAAGCTGAATTCATAGCATAATCAACATTTTCAGAGATAAAGTGAAAATATAAAATGTATTTTCAAAATAGAATGAAAAAAATGTAATATCATGAATGAAATTTTGGTAGATTGTCACCAAATATAAACATTCCTGGAAACATCCTTAAGTAGAACAGTTGTTGTTGTTGTGGTCTTCAGTCCTGAGACTGGTTTGATGCAGCTCTCCATGCTACTCTATCCTGTGCAAGCTTTTTCATCTCCCAGTACCTACTGCAACCTACATCCTTCTGAATCTGCTTAGTGTATTCATCTCTTGGTCTCCCTCTACGATTTTTACCCTCCACGCTGCCCTCCAATACTAAATTGGTGATCCCTTGATGCCTCAGAACATGTCCTACCAACCGATCCCTTCTTCTGGTCAAGTTGCGCCACAAACTTCTCTTCTCCCCAATCCTATTCAATACTTCCTCATTAGTTATGTGATCTACCCATCTAATCTTCAGCATTCTTCTGTAGCACCACATTTCGAAAGCTTCTATTCTCTTCTTGTCCAAACTATTTATCGTCCATGTTTCACTTCCATACATGGCTACACTCCATACAAATACTTTCAGAAATGACTTCCTGACACTTAAATCAATACTGGATGTTAACAAATTTCTCTTCTTCAGAAACGCTTTCCTTGCCATTGCCAGCCTACATTTTATATCCTCTCTACTTTGACCATCATCAGTTATTTTGCTCCCCAAATAGCAAAACTCCTTTACTACTTTAAGTGCCTCATTTCCTAATCTAATTCCCTCACCATCACCCGACTTAATTAGACTACATTCCATTATCCTTGTTTTGCTTTTGTTGATGTTCATCTTATATCCTCCTTTCAAGACACTGTCCATTCCATTCAACTGCTCTTCCAAGTCCTTTGCTGTCTCTGACAGAATTACAATATCATCGGCGAACCTCAAAGTTTTTATTTCTCCTCCATGAATTTTAATACCTACTCCGAATTTTTCTTTTGTTTCCTTTACTGCTTGCTCAATATACAGATTGAACAACATCGGGGAGAGGCTGCAACCCTGTCTTACTCCCTTCCCAACCACTGCTTCCCTTTCATGTCCCTCGACTCTTATAACTGCCATCTGGTTTCTGTACAAATTGTAAATAGCCTTTCGCTCCCTGTATTTTAGCCCTGCCACCTTCAGAATTTGAAAGAGAGTATTCCAGTCAACATTGTCAAAAGCTTTCTCTAAGTCTACAAATGCTAGAAACGTAGGTTTGCCTTTCCTTAATCTTTCTTCTAAGATAAGTCGTAAGGTCAGTATTGCCTCACGTGTTCCAGTGTTTCTACGGAATCCAAACTGATCTTCCCCAAGGCTAGCTTCTACTAGTTTTTCCATTCGTCTGTAAAGAATTCGTGTTAGTATTTTGCAGCTGTGACTTATTAAGCTGATAGTTCGGTAATTTTCACATCTGTCAACACCTGCTTTCTTTGGGATAGGAATTATTATATTCCTCTTGAAGTCTGAGGGTATTTCGCCTGTCTCATACATCTTCCTCACCAGATGGAATATTGTCTACTCCGGGGGCTTTGTTTCGACTCAGGTCTTTCAGTGCTCTGTCAAACTCTTCACGCAGTATCATATCTCCCATTTCATCTTCATCTACATCCTCTTCCATTTCCATAATATTGTCCTCAAGTACATCGCCCTTGTATAGACCCTCTATATACTCCTTCCACCTCTCTGCTTTCCCTTCTTTGCTTAGAACTGGGTTTCCATCTGAGCTCTTGATATTCATACAAGTTGTTCTCTTATCTCCAAAGGTCTCTTTAATTTTCCTGTAGGCGGTATCTATCTTACCCCTAGTGAGATAGGCCTCTACATCCTTACATTTGTCCTCTAGCCATCCCTGCTTAGCCATTTTGCACTTCCTGTCGATCTCATTTTTGAGACGTTTGTATTCCTTTTTGCCTGTTTCACTTACTGCATTTTTATATTTTCTCCTTTCATCAATTAAATTCAACATTTCTTCTGTTACCCAAGGATTTCTACTAGCCCTCGTCTTTTTACCTACTTGATCCTCTGCTGCCTTCACTACTTCATCCCTCAAAGCTACCCATTCTTCTTCTACTGTATTTATTTCCCCCATTCCTGTCAATTGCTCCCTTATGCTCTCCCTGAATCTCTGTACAACCTCTGGTTCTTTTAGTTTATCCAGGTCCCAACTCCTTAAATTCCCACCTTTTTGCAGTTTCTTCAGTTTTAATCTACAGGTCATAACCAATAGATTGTGGTCAGAGTCCACATCTGCCCCTGGAAATGTCTTACAGTTTAAAACCTGGTTCCTAAATCTCTGTCTTACCATTATATAATCTATCTGATACCTTTTAGTATCTCCAGGGTTCTTCCATGTATACAACCTTCTTTCATGATTCTTAAACCAAGTGTTAGTTATGATTATGTTGTGTTCTGTGCAAAATTCTACCAGGCAGCTTCCTCTTTCATTTCTGTCCCCCAATCCATATTCACCTACTATGTTTCCTTCTCTCCCTTTTCCTACACTCGAATTCCAGTCACCCATGACTATTAAATTTTCGTCTCCCTTCACAATTTGAATAATTTCTTTTATTTCATCATACATTTCTTCAATTTCTTCGTCATCTGCAGAGCTAGTTGGCATATAAACTTGTACTACTGTAGTAGGTGTTGGCTTCGAATCTATCTTGGCCACAATAATGCGTTCACTATGCTGTTTGTAGTAGGTTACCCGCATTCCTATTTTCCTATTCATTATTAAACCTACTCCTGCATTACCCCTATTTGATTTTGTGTTTATAACCCTGTAGTCACCTGACCAGAAGTCTTGTTCCTCCTGCCACCGAACTTCACTAATTCCCACTATATCTAACTTCAACCTATCCATTTCCCTTTTTAAATTTTCTAACCTACCTGCCCGATTAAGGGATCTGACATTCCACGCTCCGATCCGTAGAACGCCAGTTTTCTTTCTCCTGATAACGACATCCTCTTGAGTAGTCCCCGCCCGGAGATCCGAATGGGGGACTATTTTGCCTCCGGAATATTTTACCCAAGAGGACGCCATCATCATGTAATCATACAGTAAAGCTGCATGCCCTCGGGAAAAATTACGGCTGTAGTTTCCCCTTGCTTTCAGCCGTTCGCAGTACCGGCACGGCAATGCCGTTTTGGTTATTGTTACAAGGCCAGATCAGTCAATCATCCAGACTGTTGCCCTTGCAACTACTGAAAAGGCTGCTGCCCCTCTTCAGGAACCACACGTTTGTCTGGCCTCTCAACAGATACCCCTCCGTTGTGGTTGCACCTACGGTACGGCTATCTGTATCGCTGAGACACGCAAGCCTCCCCACCAACGGCAAGGTCCATGGTTCATGGGGGGAAGTAGAACAGAAGGTATGCAAATTTTAAAAAAAATTCTAGGAAAAAATTGGCATCAAAAGGTACATCTGACGCAGCAGTAGCATCAGATGTCAGAAAGGTATAGATTTATTTGAAACTACTTAAGAAAGCATAATTTTCTATAACACATATTTCATACATTTTCTGGGGAATAAGTTCTTCAATTACTATTGATTTGTTTTTGATCTTGTTTTCCTGTCACCACATACAAGCTGTTCTAAAACTTCAAGGACTGATTATGAGTACTTTGATTCAGTATAAGAGTATGACTGGAGACAAGTAACTTTTCTCCACAACCTCTTGTCCACTTGGTGGGCAAATACTGGCAGAGAAAATTTCATACACAGCTTGTTAACCAGTTTAGCTCTAATGTGAGTGCTGCCAAATAAGCATGTGTTAGTGATGTTGGCTACAGAGATGGCTTTTAATAACATGGAACTTCTTAAAAGTAATGATGTTCTGTGAATTATCTTTGACAAGTGGTTTAGAGAATTAGTTCTTGCAGGATATTCAGATGAATGTTTATATATTTTTGGTCTTGCTAACCTGTCAACACGTGTATGCAATGTTCCAAAACTTGAGATGCTGGATGTAAGTACTTTGGAACTGTAGTGGGTCATATAAAGTGTAGAGATACTCCTGGAGAAAGTTTAGCGTATACTACAACACACACAAAATATTAGATACCTTTATTCAAGTTTTAACATTATAACTTATCACTTGATACAGTACAGAATAGTAGTCTCATTCCACTGGACAATTTACTTTCAACTTTGACACACAGTTCTGACTTCTAATACCACTCATCTGAAGTAAGACAATGATGTCATTGCAAGCAATGATTACAGACTGGGCTGAGAGGCGATGCAGTTTAATGTACATAATATTCTGGCAGATGACATATGTAACATCTTGAGGGCATGTCTACATTGATGTATGTCACTTGTTGCCCTGTCAGGTAATGAATGCCCTTACTTGCAGTCCTGATGTGAGATACCAAATTTTCCATGGGACATCATTCTTTGGATGACACCATATTCCTCCCCACCTAACTTTTGCAATGTTACCCTGTAGTACTATGTCATATGACAATGGTCAGGGAAACCCCTGAACACAGATCTAGGTAAGGAGACACAGAGTGTAACGATCAGTGATGGTGACTATGTGTTTGCAACCTGACAACCACCTTGCAAATGACTGGGAACATGGGCTTACAAACCAGCAACAGGGTGCATGACTGCGTCTAATGATGCTGACTCTGTAGGCAAGTTGATTCCTAGTGGGACTCCATGTGCATCATGTTGGCTGTCCAGGGTTGGCTCATGTGCAGACATTGGCTCAGGCTGTAAGACCATTGGCAACAACAATGTGATGTTAATTTCTTTTGGTGGTGCTCTGGATACATCAGCTGCAATTGGAGGAGAGGTAGAGATGATTGCTGACACCATGCTCCAAAAGCAATGCCAAAACCTTTAAAGAAAACTCAGTACAGTGGCTAAAACTTTGTCTGTCCCAGAAGAATATACAGCATGGTACAGTGATGACTGTGTAATAATTCTGCCAACAACTTCCTGCCATGTGAGCAGTAGGAGAACAGAAAGTCTTTAAGGCTTGCTTCTCTGTGTGGGAATCTTTGAATGAAACATTCAACTTCACTGTTAGACAGACGGTGAAAAGGTGTTGTATTTCCACAGTGTATGCTGTTGCCAACATTGAATGATGTAATTGTGGTCCACTGTCTGAGACCAAGATCTCAGGGAGACTTCAGAGATGAAAAATAGAAGACAAAGCTGGTTCAGTACTAAAAGTAGAGTTTGATGTCAAGGGGATGACAAAAAGGAAATTTACTGTGTGCATCTACCACCAACTACTATCATGTCATCTGCAATGGATTTACAAAGTCAATATGGATGTATTGCCTAGGTCTGAATGGACATGACCACTGAAAAAACCATTGTGGTGGCATATGTTGGTGCTCCATACACACATTACAATGAGTGGTCATATGCTGAACTCTGGCATTGATGCCCGCCAAGTATAGTGACATCAGGCTATTTGATTTGTGCAAACTACACCCTAATGATCTCAGTGCACAGAGACAAAATTTCTTGCTGGAAGGAATCATGCTCTGCTCTGCATGCAACGGCAGAATACCTGATCACATGGACAGGGCATGACAATGCAAAAAGTAGCAATGCATTGTGGGTGGGGAATTTCTTTAAAACTACATGGCTAACCTTGGCACACATTTTACAAAACTTTCCAAAGACCTGTGTCAGAAGCAGTTACTCCATCAATACAACAAGAATCAAGAGCAAAATTTGAAAGAATTTCTAAATCCTGAGTACTGATTTGAGAACCTGATTCTTCAGACAAATCAAATGATGTTGCAATACCACACAGTAACCAAGACAAGTCAGCACTGAAATGTTGCACAGTAGGCCTGTACAATAACACATATTGATAATCAAACAAGAACAGAGTCCAACATTACAATTTCTGCACTGTACACAGTGGGACAGGGTTGGAAGGATTAAGCAAATCCTTTAAGAGCCGGTGATCTGTAATCAAATAGAAATTTTGATGGAATTTAATAACACCATACATAATGGTAAGCATCTCCTTTTGAAGTTGAGAGTAATTTGCTTGTTTTGTGTTGATAGTTTTCAAGGCAAAACCAATGATCCTATTAGACAAATGTGTTATTTGGGTGAGCACAACTCCAGTCCAATAAGGAGATGAATTTATAGATAACACAAAAGGCTTAGCTAGATCAGAATGAATCAAACAATGACAACATAACAATGTGTCTTAACTGCTGCAATGTTTCCTTACATTCCTGGGGCCACACGAAGGAAACACCTTTCTGCCACAGCTGATTTAGCATAGCAGCAGCTTGCACAGTATTTTCAATGAACGTCATGTAATATGTGAGTTTGTTATGAGGGGCTGTAGCTCCTTGATATTTTGGGGGGCTGGAAGATCTTTAATCACAGACGAGTGCAAATAAGCAGAATAAATATGCTGCACATTTATGGCATGTCTTAAATATTCAAGTTCCTGATGCAAGAAGGAACAAGTTTCTTTGTTACATTTTAAGCCATCCACAGAAAGAAGTTCAAACAAACACTCCAAATTTGCCAATTGTTCAGTAGGCATACAACCCATGGTGGCAGAATCATCCAGAGTTTCAACATGAAGGGACTTTTGCTGTCAATTGTTTCAGAAACCATTGTAAAATGTTAATAGATTAAGCACTTCTGAGTCAGTCTTTGAAACTTTAACCAACCCAGGTGCATTTTGATCACAAAATATTGCTTGGGCTGCTTGTCAAATGTTAACCATTTCTGCCTCGCATATAATCAGTTTTGGTGATAATCTGCACTGTACTGATCCATTGATTAAATCCTGAATTCATGAAACACTGTGGATTTACTGTTGCTTTGAAAACAGCTAACCTCCTTGTACCTTTTTAAATATGACCAAGATGTATGCCCACTGAGTAGCAGAAATGGGTTGTATCACCCCATTGTAGTTCATGGGCAACCTGCTGACACATAGCATAGAGAGGTCAAACATAATAAAATCATGGTACAGCATGGTGTTTAACACTAAGGTGTGCCTGAAAGTCTTAAGTCCTTCCTAATCCTGGTTCAGAAAGCTTACTATTCTTATTACACAAGTGAGAAACATTAGTATGTGGCACTGAAACACTGATTTGCAACACATTGCCTGTATGCACATAATGAGCAAGTCAGACACATCTAAACCAAAATGTCTAGAACCTATTACGTGAAAGGAAGCATTCTTTATGATGTCATGGTTAGTTGCTGGTAAACTGCACATGCCAAGCACTGATATGTAGTGTATGTTATATTTAGACAAAACAGAAGTAAACTCCTCTAGCCAAGGTCTACTGATCATTTCATAGGTGTCTTTATTAATGAGGGAAATTTAATTGTATTTTGAGCCACAATTAACTGTACAGAAAGTTGGTTCTCCTCTCTGTAGATTCAAGCAGAATGATTCCACAAAGCAGAAATATGAGAATGAGTTGGAAGGAAATAAACAGCGTTGAAGAAAATGGACTGGTGATGTTTAGGAAATGGGAAGAGTTTGGGGAAGTTGCCCAGAACCTTGAGTCATGGGAGACTTATCAGATGGAATGAGAAGGAAAGACTGATGATTGGGGTCTGCACCAGACAAGATATGAAAACCTGAGAGCATAGAGGTCAAGGATATGAAAATAAATAAGACAGATTACTGATTAAATACCACGCAAGAGTTAATAAGTGTGGAAAGTGATGTGAATTGTATGTGATAGAACTGGGGAACACAGAAAAATAAATGGGTCACAAAATAAAAGATACAGGAAACTAAAAGGTAGTGATGAAATTAATTGCACTGATTCCGAGACCAAATAAATTAATGTAAACTAAGGCTAAGTTGGTGGCAAGAACTAAAGACATGTTATAATTCCAGTTCCCACAACGGCCGGAGTGGTCGAGCGGTTCTAGGCGCTACAGTCTGGAACCGTGCGACCGCTATGGTCGCCGGTTCGAATCCTGCCTTGGGCATGGATGTGTGTGATGTCCTTAGGTTAGTTCGGTTTAAGTAGTTCTAAGTTCTAGGGGACTGATGACCTCAGAAGTTAAGTCCCATAGTGCTCAGAGCCATTTGAACCATTTGAACCAGTTCCCACCTGCAGAGTTCTGAGAAGCTAATGACTATGGGAAGACTCCAGATGGCATGTGTGGTGAAATGGACCCTGCAGTAATGACTGTCATGTTTTTGAGCATGCTCTGCGGCAGGATATTGTGTGTTGCTAGTGTATATGCTCTTAATATGTCTATTCATCCTGATTGATAACTTCGTAGTGGTCATGCCACTGTAAAAGACCAAACAGTGTTTACAGAACACATTACAAGTGGTTCTCCCTTTGTGTTCATTTTGCCAGTTACAGGGTTGGTATAGGTCGAGGTAGGATCGTGCATAAGGCAAGTTTTACAGTGGGGATGGTCACAGGAGGAAAAGCCATAGCAGAAAGTCTGACTGAATATTGTGGAAATTGCTATTTGTCACCACCACCCTCACCACATCCCCCCCCCCCCATCTCTACACATCCTTGTGAGATTCCCCCCCCCCCCCCCCCCCACCCCCAACATACAGAGTTCTTTTTGTGTACTAGTGTGCCCCTCAGTGCTTTCTCTGTCTTGTCCTCATGTGCTTTTTTTTTCCTCATTGTGGGGTTTATTGATCATGGCCTGTAATCTAATTTAGTACTGTTGATAAAAGCCTTATTGATAAGAAACTACATAGGATTGCAATGAGGAGGTCAGCTTGACAAATTCCAGGACACCCTAAAACTGTTCACTGCATAGGTCAGTTGGGAAATGCAGTTCTTCACTAATGGTTGCAACTATAATATTCATATTCAGTGGCAGAAAGAGTGTATGCCCATGATTTGTACTTGACCCAAAAGAAATTTGTCAATATGGAGCTCTTGCCTAAAATGTACATCTCCTTGCTGCAGTCTGTACTGTTTGGTCAAGAGGAAGTGATCAGAAACTTCACATATTTGAATGCAGGACACAGCAGATCTGAGGTAAGTCCAGCTAGATATAATGCATTGTATATTACAGGTTTTTACATAGTTTCACATTTTAGAGACACCTGAAAAGTTTAAGGTGCTCCTTAGGATGCTATATACCTGAGCAATAATCATGCTTTACTACTGATATCTGTGTGAACACAAATGATTGGAAATATGTTATGTAACAGCCAACTATATATGTTGAGGAATTAACAGAAAATAACAACAATTGGTAGTTCCAACACTGTAATAGGATAGGAACCTGAATTCAACACAGATTTGTATTGTTAACATAGGTTCTCACAATGAAAGCCAGCTGATAATTCCTTAATAGCGTATCTTCATAGATATTTTTGAGGATATGTCTGTAACCAGAATTGATTTTCTTTATTTCACTGAGGGAACTCTCAGTTTCAGGTGCCTTTTCTTGTTTTCTTGTAAACATCAGTACACTGACAAGTATTGCAATGTACTGATTTTTTATGTACTTCATTTCCTTAAAATTTTGTGCATATCACCACCAGGTTTTATGAATCCTGTAGTATCTGTCAGTCCTTACTGGTAACAGAAAATTTCAGCAAATTCTGATGTCAGTATCAACTTTACTATGAACGAAAACTAAAGGCATTGTTTGGGATTTCAGAGTTATTACTGCCTGACCGTTGACACAGGTAAGTTGTTAGCACATACTTTTTGCATTTTTAGTTTGATGCTTGAACACTTTCACTGCAAAATAGTGTCCACTCACTTGAAGATTTTTTGCTGAACGAATTGTCTAGATGAACTGTTTGTCTGTGGACCACATCTGCACATTTGTTATCTGAATTAAGACAGTAATATTTGTTGTGGAGTAGAAACAATTTTCTTGTTATATTTGTTCATTACTGCAGTACTTTTAACATTGCCTGATCTTTTTAGTGCTGAAGTTAGCCATGAGAAGCGTTCAGCCTGCAGGGAGATCTTTGAATACTTTTTGTCGTGTCCTCAAAAATTTTTGTGCTTTACAGGCAGATGACTGCTTTGAATTTATTTTATCACATATAATGTACACTTCATTTTTAACATTTTGTGCTTGAGATGAAAAATAAACCACACAGGGCCTATATTTTTTGTTTATATTCTTGTTAGTGTGCAGATTTGTCTCCTTAATGAGCTTCCATACAGAAATATCTAGGTGCCAAATAGTTTTTTATGGTGACTACTGTATATGAAATTGTACTGTAATAGTACTACTAGTGATCTGTGTCATGATCCAGTAAGCATCCACTCATTAAAAAAAAAAAGTCTAATACATTTACCAGAGTACATTTTGCAATCTCATTTTGTGCTTTTGCCTCAGTGACAGGTGCATTTCCTTGGATTTTTGCATTCCATTATTGCCAGTCTGAATGTACCACCAGAAGTTTG
Organism: Schistocerca serialis cubense; assembly: GCF_023864345.2. NCBI lineage: Eukaryota > Metazoa > Arthropoda > Insecta > Orthoptera > Acrididae > Schistocerca > Schistocerca serialis. Next base: position 64,417,039 of record NC_064638.1, read on the forward strand.
GCATCCTGGTAGTTACCTTGCAAATCACTGGGAACACCCACCGAAAATTTGGCCGTATTGTGCATGCCTGCATTTAGTGATGCAAGACTACATTTGCCAAATGTTCAGCAGGCATATAACCTGCAAACATCATCCAGATAATTTGTACATGAAGGAACTCTTGCTGTTAATTATTCCAGCAAACACTGAAAAATGTCAGAAGCTGAAGTGCTTCTGAATGGTAGTCTCTGAAACTGGAGCAAAATACTTCTTGGACTGCTTGTACTGTGGTAACTGTAAGTTTGCCTCACATAAATCAGACTTTTCATAGAATGTGCCCGATTCCAAACTGTCCACTAATTCTTCCAGTCATAGGAGAGTAAATGAATTAATGACAGTTTGTTAGTTTACTGTTGATTAGAAATCAGCACACAGATGTAAACTTCCTGACGGGTTTTTTACTATGACCAAGGGGGATGCCTACTGACTACCAGAAATGGGTCGCATCACCCCACTGTCTTCCTGTTGTCACCATCCCTGAACAGCCTACTCATGTATAGCATAAGCGACAGGCCAAACATGATAAAATTATGATTACACATTGTCTTTAACAGTAATGTGCATCTCATGATCTTGCACTGTGTCTAGAACCTAACACATGAAATGAAGCACTCCTTATAACAGCACAAATAGAATCTGTTGAACTGCACATTCTCAGTACTGATATTTGGTACCTGTTATATGTAGACAAAACAGGAGAAGGCTCCTGTAGCTGTGGGCTGCTGATCATTTCACAGGCATCTTTACTGGTGAGGATAAAAGATGGACCAATTAAATTTTGAAACTGAAACTTAATTGTATTTTGAGCCACAATTAACTGTACAAAAAGTTACTCCTTTTGTCTGTGGACTACAGCAGAATGACTCTGTGAAGCAGAAATGTTGGTGGGGGTTGAAGTGCCACAAACAGGGATGGTAAAAAAGGACTGGTGATGTTCAGGAAATGAGAAGCATTTTGAAAAGTCACCCTGAACCCATTGTCAGGGCAGACTTTACAGACAGAATGAGTAGGAAAGACTGATCATTAAGGACTACATCAGATCAGATTAGAAAAGCTGAGTGCTTTTAGGTGGAAGATATGGTCAAAAGGAAGACAGAGATTACACTCAAAACATTGTGCAAGCTTTCATAAGAATGGAACACTAAACACATTGTATGTCATAGAGGTGAGGTGGAAGAAATAAACAGACCATAAAATAATGAAGGAACGAATTGTTACTAAGAAGGAATACTGAGACCAAAGAAATGAATGAAAATTGTGGGCAGGTGAGTGATGTGAACCAGGGAAATATTGTAGTACCAGTTCCCAAATGCAGAATTCTGAGAAGCTAATGTCTGCTGAAAGAATCCAGATGGCATGTGTGGCGAAATAGACACCAAGGTCATGACTGTCACATTTTTATGTGTACTTTGCAACAGGATACTATGTGTTTTCAGTGTATACCCTTGGTTTATGTCCATTCATCTTACCTGGTAACTTGGTGGCAGTCACACCAATGTAAAAGAATGAACAATGTTAGATAACAGCAGTTACACAACATGTGTAGTCTTACAGGTGCCTCTTCCTTTGATATTGTATGTTTGGCCAATTACAGGACTGGTAAACATGGTGGTAGTAGTGGTGGTGATGGATTACATAGGACAAGGCTCACTGCAGGGAGGGTCATAGAGGTGGGCCCATAAGGTATGGAAATAGGTGCAGAAGGAACACAGGATCTGATCAGCAAATGTGGAGATAGAGAAGTGAAGGTGGGGGAGGCTCATTGATTCTTACCATCCACTTGGCCTTAATTTAGTTCAATTTCTTCTCAGTAACTATTTCTGTCTTCACTATTATTTACTTTCCTGTATCTTTTATTTTATGACCCATTTATTTTTCCCCATACCTGACCTCTACCACATACAAGGCAAATAGCTTTTCACTCTCATGCTTCCATGATGTTTCTTCAGTAATCTATGCCTTGCTTATTACACATCTTTCACCTCTAAGCTCTCAGGTTTTCAAATCCTGCCTTGTGTAGTCCCTAAGAGTCTTTCCTTTTCATCCCATCCAGTAATTCTCCTCTGACAAGATAACTTTACCAAACTCTCCACATTTTCTAAACTTTTCCAGTCCTTTCTCTTCATCACTCTTCCTACCCCTTTAACCATCTTTCCTGAAGAAGAAACCACTGTCTCAAAAAGCTTGCAAATTTCATTAAGCTTCATATGTGTGTTCTGCTGCCACCAATTGATAAACAGACTTTTTATCTACCCAGTTACATTATATTTTAAGAATATGAAAATTGATTATTTTACTTGGTATACCTTTATGGTTGAAAGCTGTGAATTGTGCTTGGAGTTGGGTGGAGTATTTCATCCAGTACTCTTCTTTCCTACTACACTGGTACAAACTTGGTATCAGCAACTAGTTGGAGAGCTGCTTTATATGCCAGCAAGGTTTTCATCTCATCTATACTGAGCAGAAGTTGGTCAATCTGCTGTGCCTGAAACTGAATAAAATTCTAAGACAGTAACACTACTGTTTATTTATTTTTGATCTTTCTTTGCTGCCTTTGGTCACACTTTCATGTATTCCAACCTTTTAGTGACAGAATATGCATATTTGGAGACAGTAACTGGTAAGACTGGAGATAAGCAACTTTAATCAACATGCGACCAAGTCTTGCTAGTTACATATTGGCAATGAAAATTTCATCCACTGTCAGCACTGTAATGAGATTATGTAGAATCAAGCACTGCTGGAGAAGCATGTTACTGTGGTGTTGACTACTTTAGTGATTTTTAGAGTGCTACTACTTTAGAAAACATATCTTTCTGTACATATACACTGATAGAAAAAAATCAAAACAAGGAGAAGGAGTTGAGCAACATACACAGAAGTTAGTAAGCATGTTTGTACATCTGAAAGAGGATGTATTTTCAGATTGCATGCCAGTCACATAAGAGTGGAATTAGTAGTGCAACTCTGAGAAGGCAAATCAGATGTTCTTCAAATACATGCTTCAATGGGCATGAGTGTTAGTTACCTTTCAGACTGGACTTTGTGAGCTAATTTTAGCCAAGAGTACCTTTAAAGTGATAAAGACACCTTTATGAATACCTCACTGAGTTTGAATGAAGATGTGAGATATTGGATGTCCGTTCTCTGACACTGCAGAAAGATTTGGGAGAAATGTAGTCACTGCACATGTCTGTTTGCAGCGGTGGTCAGGGCAAGGAGTGGGTGCAAGAAGACTTGGTTGTGGATCAGCACATGTCACCACTGAGAGGGAAGACCATCATTGAGCCATGGTAAAAGATTGCTGTTTTGAAGAGCGTGCTACAGCGTGTTGTGTGAAGCAGTCGCCCTCCGTTTATGGCGGTGGTGCGGCTGTGGTAATTGCAGCTTTTGGTGTCTCCCTCTGGTGGGAAAGCGGAAAGGTTGCCTGTTCACATGCATTTAAGAGGTGCTATCAGCTCGGCAGGGGGTCAGTCGGAGTGAGGCTAGGTGAGTCTCACATCACCAGTTGTTGGTCTGTCCCTCGTTTGCAATTGTGTGGCAGTTAGTGTCTGTCTGTCGTCGGAGTGCTAGTATGTATGTCCTTTGGGTTAACGTTAAAGCCAGAAAATGAGTCTTGCCACTCCGCCAGTAACAGAACTCAGCTAGTGGTCACCCGGTCGTGGCTGAGTTCCTACATCTGAGTATGCGTGTTAGGCCGCCAGTCTGCTCGAGTTGCTCGGGCAACGATCATTGGCAGTTGGATTGGTCGGTTGGTCGGTCGTGCACTGAGACACAAGATGACATGTCTGCCTTGAGCATCGGCGCATATGAGGTCCCCACATGAGTCCAGTAGGCAGCGCCGTATAGGAAGGGGTAGTAGCTTCATGGTTCACACGAGAGCAACAGGAGCGAAACCTTGACATCGAGCTGGCCAGGGCAAGCTGCGACGCCGTGAAATGGGAGATTGGCATGCGTTCCTGCATCCATTAAAGTGGCTGGCAGCAGACGGTTCGGGAGAGCGTTGGGGGTGCTGCGCCAGGTCTTCGCTAGAAATCACAGTTTATTAGAAGTTAAGTGGTTGGAGATATGTTGTTTCATTTACTTGTTAAATTCTACTTCTTTTATTGGTGAGGTCACCAGCCACTTTGTTTTGGGGTCGTCCCACCATTCTTCTCCATTTGCCCACCTGCAGGAAAATGGTTATTGTGAATTGGGTGGTCTGTTTTTCCCTTGTGGAATTGGGGAGGTTTAGAGCAATCTGCGGTTCGGGTTGTTTAGTAACAACCCCCCCCCCCCCCCCACCCCTGACCACCCCTGTTGATCTGCCATACATTAATAGCTGCCTCTGTCATGTTTGTCGCATTCAGTGTTGACGAATTTATAGAATTGAGGTAAAGGCCGAATTCCTGAAATATGTTTTTATCTCGCCTATCATCTTGCGAGGCGGTATATGTGTAATGTAGAGCATGTTGTACACTTTATGTAAGTCTGAATTTCATGGGTTTTTATTTAAATAGTCATTTTTGTAAAGTTGCCACCCTTCCACCGTAAGAGCCCTTTTAAAAACAAATTGCACTTTTGGTGGCAAATAATTTCTAGTGTGAATGTTTGTACCATTTCCATCCCTCTTACAGGGTGCATAGTTAATGTGTTTGCGTGAGTTGTTATAATTTTTAGTTTAAAGTTATCTGGTGTGCTGCAGATTTGCACTAGTGTTGTATTTCAGAGGTCGTTGTGAGCGGTTGTGTCTATGGCCGTGTTGAAAGGGGGCGGAAGCTTCTCAGCCCGAAGGCTCCGACTAAAAAAAATTTTGTTGTTATTCTGCCTCTGAATAATTATAACTTGATATTTAGAGGGTGCTTTCTGACTGTAATTTTAAATCTGTTTTGAAAAGGCTTTTAGGAATAAAATTCAGATTTGTTAAAGGTAATTTTATTTTCCATCAGTTACTTCCTGGCAACTACTTCCACGCTCACCTTGTGTGATTAAATGAGTTAATGTTCTTAGGGAATCACTAGTAAATAAAGAAAATTCCTTAAGAAGAGATTTTTAAAGTAAAATTACGGTTCATTACTGGTAGCAGAGTGTGGTTAGCATTTTGGCTACTACTCTTTGAGTAACTGATGGAATTATACTTGTACTTATTTTATAATTTAGTAATATTTCGCTTTGTCCAAGAGACTGTTTAGCTGCATGTTTCAGGTTGTCATAGTTGACAGAGAATATCCAGTATTCGGCCTGCTGCACAAAAAGCAAATATTATATGACTTGCGCATTCATAATATAGACAAACAAGGCACTGTTCCTGAATTGCTTCTGGATTTGAAAGATGCCTTGTTCAATCCGGTACAAATTTCACCAGAAGTTCTTGGTTCCTTTCCAACAGCTATGGCAGTGGCGGCAGGAGAGGTTGGTGAGTTTCAACAACATTTAAACTGGTTTTTTGTTGATCAACCGAGTAGCAAGCAATTTGCTAGATTACGCGTGCATTTGGTGCACATGTTTAACCGGGTCTCTGATTTAGAACAACTTGTTGTAAATGAGGCTGATCATAAGGAAGTGGTTGAGTTGCAGCAAAAGGTGGCTGTGATGCAGATTAGGTTAACTGGGTTAGAATTTAACTCCGAAGAATCTAGTAGGCACGTCCAAGTTGATACGGCACGGGCGGGAAGTGAACTAAATAGCCTAAACCGCAGAACTGAGTCTAACTCTGAGTTTTTCGCAAAGCTACCTAACCAGTTTGCACTTTTGTTAAAGGATGTAGGAGAATTAGGTGTAGAATCGTTGGCAAATATATAGGAAATTTTGTGGTTACTGGTTTACTTTGAGGTATTCGTGTGCTTTTCAAATCTCTCACTCCCCCTGTTAGCTTTGCTATACCGGTTAGCAAAGGGGAAGTGTAACGAATTAAGTTCTAGAGCTCTTTCAGAGGGGTTCTCGTTACAACAACTTAAGCAACTGATTATCGCTGAGAGACTTATAGAGGGCTTTAGGAAACATCTAGAATGTCAGTATATTTGGAAGGTGCAGGCCACTAGTGACAATTTGTCAATGTTTGTGAAAAGGGTAAGGGTGGCTTCGCAGGACTTGCTAAGTGATTTATCTGAAGAACAATTAGTTGCAGCAGTTTTGGAAGGGATGGTAACTGCTGACAAAATAAATTTTATTTTTAAGTCACCCCCAAAGACATGGGAAGAGCTCTCTGTTGTTGTTACCTCTGCATCTGCGCTAAAGTTAAGCGAGGACTCTAGGAATGTTAGTGTGTCGGGACAAGCGAAGAAAAATTTTGGAGTGGAGAGAGATCAGCCAGGTAGTAGTTATCAAGGCGAACACAGGAAATGTTTTCGGTGTGGGGCTAGTACACATTTGGTTAGGAGTTGTCCGGTTTTACGTGAGGCAAGATGTACTAAGTGACATAAGGGCCGGCAGCACGTTTCCAGCTTTAACATAGTTCTTAGTGAAGGGCGTGCCATAGCTACTGATTCCTGGTTCTGTCTACCTTATATTTGTCTTAATTTGAATCAGGAACCTCTGTGCATTCTATTAGATACTGGTAGCATGTATTCCTTGCTTAATGCGGTTGGTTTCTGGAATTTTGCAATCTTACCAAACTGAGACCTAAAAAAATGCCGCTTCGGAGATATCGTGTGGCCAATGGTCAGGTGTTGCCTCTGGCGGGGTGGGTTAAGGGTAGTGTTACTGTAGGGCAGTTTTTGTGGCCAGAGATCTTTGCTCTCATTGCTAGCTTGCTGGTAAATACGTTGCTGGGTTGTGATTTCATTTCTAAAACTCAACTAGTTTAGGATTATTCTGGGGGTAAGTTTTCTTTTAAGTTTGCACCAAATCAGAAGTTTGGATTTTGTGAATTTCGAGTGATGTTAACATCCGTGCCTCATTCCTTGTGAGTCACTCCTAGTAATGATATTGATCTCTGTCATCTTTCTCTGTGGCAGGGCCAACAGGTCCATGAGTTGTTGGATGCATTTCCTAACTTAATTACTGATAAACTTGGGGTAACGAATAAATTAGAATATGATATTCGTTTGACTGACAATGTTCCAATTAGACAGTCCCTATATTGTCTCTCACCACCTAAGATGAAAATATTGCGGGAAAAGGTGCAGAAGATGTTAGATCAAGGGGTTATCTGTCCCTCGACTTCTGTATACATGTCTGATATTCTTAGTACCGAAAGATCAGGGTAGTGATTTCAGGGTGGTGATAGATTACCATCGTTTTAATGAAAAGGTGATTTTGAAATCAGTCCTATTGCCTGATCTACACAATTCCTTTACTTGGTTTTCAGGCGAACCTTGGTTCAATGTTCTTGATTTAAATCAGGCTTATTACCAGATCCTGTTGACAGAGCATTTTGCACGGATTGGAATCTATTTGAACTCAACCGGGTGCCCTTTGGCCTGGCCACCGGAGCTGCTGTTTTGACTTGTTTGTTAGATAGTATACTGGGTGAATTTCAACTACGCTTTGTCTGTAATTACCTGGATGACCTTGTGATATACAGTAAATCGTTTGAAGAGCATTTGAGTCATTTGCACCAAATGTTTACTAAACTTCAGCAGGCTGGTCTGGCCATTAAACTCTCCAAGGTCACAGTTGCGAGGCCCCAGATTTCCTTCTTAGGCCATATTGTTTCAGGCGATGCGGTTCTGATCGATCAAGATTGTACTAAAGCCTTGCGCACGCTCTCACCTCTGATTGATAAGCAGGGAGTCGCTAAGTTTATTGGTATGGCAAATTATTTCAGGAGGTTCGTTCCGTATTTTGTGGCCTTAGCTGCCCCTTTGAATCAGCTTCGTAAAAAAAGGAGTTAAATTTACTTGGGGTCACAAACAGCAGGTGGCCTTCAAACAGATCAAAACCGCCATTGCTAATCCACCAGTGCTTGGGGTGCCTGATTTTGATAAGCCTTTTGTAGTTCAGATGGACGCATCAGGTGTGGGTGTGTCACCCATCTTATTACAAGAATGGCAAGGTCAGTGGCAACCTTTGGCCTACACCTCGTGCTGTTTGAATGAATGTGAGGCCTTGGCGGTCCTATTTGCATTAGAAAAGTTCTGGTTTTACCTTGAGCACAAACCTTTTTTGCTGGAGACTGATAATCAAGCCTTGAGTTGGTCTTGGCTAGGCTAGGCCACGCCACATAAGACCGGTCGGATCACACGTTGGGCGTGAGAATCTCAGCCTGTAAATTTGAGATTAGGCATATCAAAGGTTCTGAGAATGTGGTTGCGGATGCCCTCAGCTGGATGTTTGACCCTCCATCTGATTGTTCAGAGGAGCACCACCAGGGTCCACTTCAGAGTCAGCTTTTGGTTTTGGGGGAGGTACCCCAACTGTTCAGTAATCTCGAAGAAAACCAGGAACAGGATGTTGCATTGATTCCATCAAACAGCAGATTAGGTTGGGTGAGGTAGTAGAAGGTTACAGCTTGAGGAAAGGTATTTGTGTAGGGCAGTGGGTCGAGAGTGCCACATCCGAATTTGTCTGCCACAAATATTAATCCAGCCAATATTCCAGTATTATCATTTCTCTTCAGTGGGAGGTCACTTAGGCACATATAAAACGATTCACAAAATTAAGCAATATGTGACCTGGCCTCATCTTGAGCATGACGTTAAGAAATAAATTGCCGGTTGTCATTTGTGCCAGGCTGCGAAACCTAGCAATGCCCTACAGCAAGGTCTATTGTCTTTGTAACGTGAAAATTATCCAATGGATCATCTTTATATCGATTATGTGGGTCTGTTGCCACTTTCCAGTAGAGGGAATATGTATATTTTGGTGGTAGTTGACGCCTTTTCTCGCTTTACTTCGCTTATTCCCAGTAGAAGTAGTACTACCAACGTAACTATTTCTCACCTTACTAACGTCTTTTCGATCTTTGGGCCTCCTAAGGGCTTGATTAGTGATAATGCCCCTGCTTTTGTGTCAGATAAGTTTAAGGCCTTTTGTTTTGGGAATGGCATCAAGCACATAAACACAGCAGCGTATTACCCTCACAGATCCTTTGCTGAACATGTGAATCGCAACCTAAAATCAGCTTTAATAATTTACCATCAAGTTAAACTGGATTAATTTTGCGTTTAACACCGCAGTACATGAGGAATTGAAGACTTTTCTGGCCTCTCTCTTATTGGCATATCTTATCAGTTCACCTTTGTCTAACTTATGGCGCATCCAAGACTTACTTCCTGAGTGGGTATCCCCGGGGTTAATTAGAAAGAACTGGAATCGGGCTCGTCGCAATATAGCAGCTGCCCATGGTCATCAAGCCGTGCAGTACAACAGCAATAGGTGGCCTTATCAGGGATAACTGGGGGATCAAGTCTATATTAAGAATGTTCACGGTCGAAGAAGGTTGGGGGGCCGAGTAGGGAAATTCACACCTCACTTTATAGGTCCATGCACGGTACTCCATGTGTTGGGGCCGGTTAACCTGTTAGAAATTATCAGACCAGTATGGAATATCAAGTCCATCTGAGCCAGGTGAAGTCTCTGAATTCGGGCGCCTGCTCTACTTTGAGGGTAGAGGGTTGAACCGTGGTAAAAGATTGCTGTTTTGAAGAGTGCACCCCAGCACGTAGTGTGAAGCAGTCGCCCTCTGTTTCTGGCGGTGGTGCTGCTGTGGTAATTGCAGCTTTTGGTGTCTCCCTCTGGTGGGAAAGTGGAAAGGTTGCATATTCACGTGCATTTAAGGGGTGCTATCAGCTCGGCAGGGGGTCAGTTGGAGTGAGGCTAGGTGAGTCTCGCATCACCAGTTGTTGTTCTGTCTCTCGTTTGCATTTGTGTGGCAGTTAGTGTCTGTCTGTCGTTGGGGTGCTAGTATGTCTGTCCCTTGGATTAACTTTAAAGCCAGAAAATGAGAGTCTTGCCACTTCGCCAGTAACAGAACTCAGCTAGCGGTCGCCCGGTCGTAGCTGAGTTTCTGCATGTGATTATGCGCGTTAGGCCGCCAGTCTGCTCGAGTTGCTCAGGCAACAATCATTGGCAGGTGGATTGGTCGGTTGGTTGGTCGCGCACTGAGACACAAGATGACGAGTCCGCCTTGAGCGTCGGCGCATGTGAGGTCCCCACATGAGTCCAGTGGGCAGCGCCGTATAGAAAGGGGTAGTGGCTTCGCAGTTCACATGAGAGCAACAGGAGCGAAACCACTACATCGAACTGGCTGGGGCGAGCTGCGATGCCATGAAACAAGAGATCGGCATGCCTTCCTGTGTCTGTTGAAGTGGCTGGCAGCGGGCGGTTTGGGATAGTGTTGGGGGTGCTGCACCAGGTCTTTGCCAGAAATTGCAGTTTATTAGAAGTTAAGCGGTGGGCGATACATTGTTTCATTTACTTGTTAAATTCTACTTCTTTTATTGGTGAGGTAACCAGCCACTTTGTTTTGGGGTCGTCCCACCATTCTCCATTTGCCCACCTGCGGGAAAGTGGTTTTTGTGAATTGGGTGGTCCGTTTTCCCTTGTGGAACTGGGGAGGTTTAGAGCAATCTGCAGTTCGGGTTGTTTAGTAACCTTCCCCCCCCCCCCCACCCCCACCCCCCCCCCCTGGCCTCGCCCGTCAGTCTGCTGTACATTAATAGCTGCCTCCGTCATGTTTGTCGGATTCAGTGTTGATTAATTTATAGAATTAAGGTACAGGCCAAATTCCTGAAACATGTTTTTATCTCTCCTATCATCTTGCGAGGCAGTATATGTGTAATGTAGAGCATGTTGTACACTTTACATAAGTCTGATTTTCATGGGTTTTGCCACCCTCCACTGTAAGAGCCCTTTTAAAAAGAAATTGCACTTTTGGTGGCAAATAATTTCTTAGTGTGAGTGTTTATACCATTTCCATTCCTCTTTCGGGGGGCATAGTTAATGTGTTTGTGTGAGTTGTTAAAATTTTTAGCTTAAAGTAATCTGGTGTGTTGCAGATTTGCACCAGTGTAGTTTTTCAGAGGTCGTTGTGAGTGGTTGTGACTACGGCTGTGTTGAAAGGGGACTGAAGCTTCTCAGCCTGAAGGCTCCTACTGAAAATAAAAAATTGTTATTCTGTCTCTGAATAATTGTAACTTTTTATTTAGAGGGTGCTTTCTGATTGTAATTTTAAATCTGTTTTGAAAAGGCTTTTAGGAATAAAATTCACATTTGTTAAAGGTAATTTTATTTTCCATCAGTTACTTCCTGGCAACTACTTCCAGACTCACCTAGTGTGATTAAATGCGTTAATGTTCTTGGTGAATCACTAGTAAATAAAGTAAATTCCTTAAGAAAAGATTTTGAAAGTAAAATTACAGTTCAACCATGTTGTATGGCTTTGGAGCATCACACTTCATCAGCAGTAGCTGGCACCACAGTGATACAATGAACTGTTACAAATTGATTCCTTCAAGGACAGCCATGAGCCTGAAATCCTGTAGCATGGATTCCACTGATGCCAAACTATTGCCATTTGCAGCTTCTGTGGTGTCAAAGGATAGCTCACTGGAGGCCAGGGTGGAGGTCTGTTATGGGTTCTGATGAGAGCTGGTTCTGTCTTGGTGCCAGTGATGGCCGTGTAACTGTTAGGAGGAGGCCAGTTGAGGGCCTGAAACCAACTTGTCTGCATGCTAGACCGACTGAACCTATGCCTGGAGCTAAGGTCTGGGTCTCCATTTCATATGACTGCAAGAGAGTATTCTTGGTTATCCCATGCATCCTGACTGAAAAATTGTATGTCAGTCTGGTGATTCCACCTGTTGTAATGCCATTCATGAACAGCACTCCAAGGAGTGTTTCCCAACGGGATAACACTCACCTACATATCCTGTTGTAACTGAAGATGCTCAACAGATTGTCAACATGTTGCCTTGGCCTGGTCAGTCACCAGCTGAGTACATATGGGACATCATCAGACAAGAACTCCATTGTCATGCAAAAACAGCATTAATCATGCCTGTGTTGACTGACTAACTGCAACAGGCATTAGATACCTGTATGACACAATGCAAGCAAGTTTGTGTACTAGCAATCAATGTTCTGACAGTTACACGGGTTATTAATTTTTGCATTTGCAATGGCTTATTTCATGTTTACATTGATCGGTGAACTTGTAATATCAACCGCTTAAATATGTTAACTAGACAAATGTCTTCCTGAAAGTTCATTACCCTACATTAATTACTTTTTGATTTTGTGGTTCTTTTTCTGTCAGGGTATACCATAAGTTCACAGGACAAGTATAGTCCTTAGAATTTTTTAAGGTTTATACTTATTTAATTTTGAACTTTTTTTACATCATATGAGAATACAGGTTTCTCAGCAAATTCTGATGATAGCATTTTCTCTGATTGACAGCCAAGTCAATGCATTGTTGTCTGGCATCGTTGCAGCACATTTCTTACTTGCCATCTTCAGGTGAATTGTTGGGTTCAGGTCTCATCCAGATCTCTATAGCCACTGGACCACAGGCTTCTCTGCATCCGTGGCATCGGTTGGGCCAAATCAGATGCTAGCAGAATCAGAGAATCAGTGCAGTAGTGGGTAGGACAGTGGGGGTGCAGTGGAGCGGGTGGGGGGGCAGGGGGGTAGTAATCGCGGGCACCGGGTCCTGGCATCTTGTCTCAGTCGAACTGTTTATTCCATCCAACAGCACCGACCTGCCTCCTCTGGTGCACTCTCATCTTATTCTTGCTAAAGTTGTGTTCTTCGCGGTGCTGAGTTGGAAGTCACTATCCTGGTTGACAAGGTTGTCACTGACCTGTATCTCCACTGCCTCTTTAATAATAGTGCCCCAGAAACCTTTTGCTCTACACAGTCTCTTGGTTTATTCAAATAGAAACAAGTTTTCCTCACTGAGGCTGTGCTCCACTACCGTGGATTTCCCATTTTGCCTGAGGCAAATGCTTCTGCCATGTTCAGAGATGCATTGTGTGATGCAAAGTTGCAGCTGTCCAATATATTGTTTCCCACATTCACAGGAAATGCTGTAGACTCTCAGTGTTCTTAAACCCAAGTTTTCCTTCATTGAGCCCAGCGTATTCCTGATCTTTCCTAGAGGACAGAAGATGGTTTTTATCTCTTTCTTTTCCAGTTCCTGGCAATCTTGGCCGTGAGCAACCCAGTGTGCAGGAGGAATGCCAGACCTTTGTTGTGCTCTTCTTCTTGACGGTCCTACTACTTCTTCTTGCTCACCTTGGGAGTGCGTATAATCTGCATTTTGGTGTAGTCACTCTTCTCGAAGATTTTCTTCAGGTGCTGAATCTCAGTTGATAAACTGTCCTTGTCGCATATGTCATGAGCTCTACAGACAAGGGTAGTAAGCATGGATTTCCACTGTGCTGGGTGATGGTAGCTGTTGGCATTGAGGTACAGCTCTGTGTGTGTTTTCTTTTGGTAGACCATATGCTCCAGTGAGCCATCCATTTTGTTGTTTATTACCCATTTTCTTCCAATTCCATTGTGAACTTGATATTCTCATGTATGCTCTTCAGATGGTTGAGAAATTTCATTAGTGTGTCCTTGCCACATGGACAGACCATGAAAGTATCATCCATGTACTGATAAAAGACCTTAGGTTTAAGGCGTTCTGTTTCCAAGGCGATATCCTTGAAGCATGCACAGATTGGCGATATATGGTGAAAGTGGGGATCCCATAGTGGCTCCATCCATGTGTTGGTAAAACTTGCCCCCACTCTGGAAATATGTGGTTGTGAGTGCATGGTGGAATAATTCCGCTGTGTCTTCATCAAAATGATTCTCCAGTAGTTTCAAGGAGTCCTCTAGCAGTACCTTCATGAAGAGGAATGTAATGTCAAAGCTGACCATAGTATAACTAGATGTTTGGCTATACCATAGGTAGGAGAATTGATGGTGTACACTATCAGGCGTAGTGGTACCTCCCTGTCGTCTATCTCGTAGAGGCCATATAACCCTAGTGGAACTGGAGCCCTGGGGTAAAAGCAATAGTAGGCACAATCAGTTCTCCTGCCAACTGTATAGTCAAACATGTGGCACTACTACTCAAGCCTCTCATTGGTAAATGTCTCCACCACATCAAGAATTCCATGGAGTTTGTCAAGACACTTAAGGAGTGGCATCTTGACAAAAATTGTATTAGGGTCAGATTTGATGTTACATCTCTCCTCACAAGGTTACTGCTAGAGGACTCCTTGAAACTGCTGGAGAATCATTTTGAAGAAGACACAGTGGAATTATTCTGCTATGCACTCACGACCACATATTTCCAGTGTGGGGGCAAGTTTTACCAACAGGTGGATGGAATCACTATGGGATCCCCACTGGTGCCATGTATCACCAATCTGTACATGGAATACTTAGAGGATATCGCCTTTTGAAACAGATCACCTTAAACCTGTATGTGGATGATACTTTCATGGTCTGCCCACATGGCAAGGACACTCTAACAGAATTTCTCAACCATCTGAACAGCGTACATGAGAATATGTAATTCACAATGGAATTGGAAGAAAAAGGGAGCCTACCCTTCCTCAATATCCAAATAAAGAAGAAAATGGATGTCACACTGGGACTCTCGGTCTACCAAAAGAAAACACACACAGACCTGTACCTCAAAGCCAACAGATGCCATCACTCAGCAGAACCGAAATGTGTGCACACTACCCTTGTCTGCAGAGTTTATGACATATGTGACCAGGACAGTTTATCTACTGAGATTCAGCACCTGAAGAAAATCTTCCAGAAGAATGACTATACTGAAATGCAGATTAGATGCATTCTCAAGGTGTCCAAGAAGAAGAAGGTGGACCTTCAGGAAGAAGAGCACAACAAATGTCTGGTGTTCTTCCTGTACACAGGGCCACCCATGGCCAAGATTGCCAGGATACTGGAGAAGAACAAGATAAAAACAATCTTCAGTCCTCCAGCAAAAATCTGGAATATGTTGGACTCAATGAAGGACAACTTGGGTCTAAGAACACTGGGTGTCTACAGCATTTCCTATGAATGTGGAGAACAATTTATTGGACAGACGCAGCGTTGCATCATGCAACTCATCTCTGAACATGGGAGGAGCATTCGCCTCAGTCAAAAGGAGAAACCCACAGTAGCAGAGCACAGTCCCAGTGAGGAACACTGATTTTTATTTGAAGAAACCAAGAGACTGTGTAGAGCAAAAGGTTTCTGGGACTCTATTACTACAGAGGCAGTGGAGATATGGGTCAGTGATAACCTGGTCAACCGAGATAGTGGCTTCCAACTCAGCACCATGTGGAACACTACTTTAGCACAAATGAGACAAATGTGCACCAAAGGAGGCAGGTCGGTGGTGGTGGATGGAATAAACAGGCTGCACTGAAAAGAGGGGCCAGGACCCAGTGCCCGGGGCTCCCCCCCACCATTCACCACTGCACCAATTCTGCTCACACCTGATTGACCTGACCAGTGCCAAGGATGCAGAGATGCTATAAAGATCTGGATGAGATGTGAACCCAACACTTCACCTGAAGATGGCAAGTAAGAAACTTACTGCAGCAATGCCAGAGAGCAATGCATTTACTCGGCTTTCGATCTGAGAAGATCTTCTCTTACATCACCACACTAAGAGAGGTTCAAAATCTTTAAGGACAGAATGTGGATACTTGGGGGTGCTATCTGGTGAGGTTGCAGATCAGCACCTTTTCTTCAAAACTTCCCCGTGCCTTCTGGTCTAAAACTGCCCGTGAAAATTTCATTCACTCACACCATTGTAATGAGTTCTTATGACTCCCGTGCAACTGAAGAATAATATGTTAGTGGTTTTAGCTACAAAGAAGGTTTATCAATGAAGTGGAACTATTTAAGACAATGTACTTTTCTGTAACATATATATTGTAAATTTACTGGAAAATTAGTTCTTATAAGATGTTAAGATATCTATTTATTTATTTTTGATCTTCTCTGCTTTTGTCATGCTAATAAGTGCCACAAACCTTTCGTGAAGAATATTAATATTTGGACATACTGGGTAGTAATACTGGAGATCAGCAACTTCCTTTCACATTCTCCCCACCTCTAGCTGGTGAAACACTGGCAGTGGAAATATCATCGACCACCAGCATTGTAATAAACTTATTACATGTTTAGCATCACTAAAGAGTAATGTGTTAGTGGTGTTGGCAGTGGAGATGTTTTGTTATTAAGTCAAACTATTTAAGAAAACATATTTACCTGAAGCATATATATTGTAAGTTTACTGGATAAGTAGTTCTTAAAAGAGGGAATGATTTATATTTATTTATTTATTTTTCTTCTTCTCTTTTTACATCACACTAACAAGTGTAACAAGTCTTTAGTAACAATATATGTGGATAATTGGTCATACCAAATATCTTATCAAGATAATAGCACAAACTCTATGGCATTTTCCTTCATGTTTCTGGTGACACTGCTAACAGTGCCGTCTGTTTGTTGAAGTTGGGTGCAGTTCCGCATTTTACTTGCCCATGTAACAAAATTACTTTGCAAAGTTTACATTTCTTATGCTATTTAAAATGTAATGTGCGATCATAATTCATTTAAAGATTAGGGTTAAGAAAAACTAAAGCAACTGGTTCTGTAGAATTTACTTGGATAATATACGAACTGAAAATAACCCAACCAGTTCTGACATAACTTCTAGACCTATACATGTAGACACCTTCCATGAACAATTAGGCCTATTTGTGAGTTACTTTCCAAGCTTAAGGATACTGTGTTTGACTTGTGATATGGAAGAATCATATTTCTTACTTACAAATGCTTTGGCTAGATCTGCAAAAAAATTTCTTTGCCAACTACAAATAACAATTATTACACACGCCTCCTAATTTGGGACATTCATTCATAAGTAAATGAATCATCTTCTTTCTAACTCCTTAAGTGCTTTCAATAAGACCCTTAGCAAAACTACGCCTAAAAATTTCTGACATTTTGTGTGAAAAACTCTGAGGACAAACATAGGGAAAAATATCTTGTTTCAATCATTTCTCTTCATATATAAATGGGAGTTGACAACTTTGTTATTTTATCATTGTATGATGCCAGGCTAATTTTACATCTTTCATGTTCCAGCCCGCAGCATGCTCAGACTGTAATATAATTCCTGGAATCTTTTCAACAGGCCTACTTTCATTGATACTGATACCAGCATACTGAGATAAACTGTCATTGCCTTTAACAAACATTTCACTCACAGGTGCAATGAAAGGTAGTTTTTTTAAGTTTATTTAATTTTTTTAGGAATTCTACTGCATATGCTTCACAGTTACTATCTTGAAAGGAAGAAAGCAAACTACCAAATACAGCTGTCATTGCACTGTGAAATTTACAAGCATCTGTATTACATTGTTACTTCTTTACTCTATTATAGTAAAAATGACATTTTCAGTGCAATTCTGAGTCAGCCTTCTGGGGAACAGGAAACTAAATCTATATCTGTCTCTTAGTTCTTTCCACAGAGACATATGAATTGCGATATAATCTATCCATCCTTTGATATGCTGTGTGTTACTTTTACTGCTCACCCACTTGTTTTGAACAGCTATTTGTTTTAAAATATGTTGAATTTCATCAAGTTTTTCTAGATGTTTAGAACTCACATGAAGAGACTTCCTAAATGGCTTTGTGCTACTAAATTTTGATGAATTGAAAACATCAAACAAAACATCACAAATGTCAGTAACTTCAGGTGTGGAAGCAGCAGATGAGTAGCAGCACAGTGACTTATTACCTATACTGCTAAACACACAATGATGGGAGTAAATGAAAAGAGTGTGATGCATTTCTTTGTCAAGTATGTGGTATCTCAGGGTACCATTACAGCATCCTTTCCATAAAATTTCTTAATATGGGACCAACTACAAGTTTTCCCTTCCCAGTGCAAATCATGTTTCTTCAGTGAGTGGGATCATAAAGGAAATAAATCATTTTTTTCCATTCACTTCAACACAGGGGCGCTCAGAAGTCACACCTAAGATCTTCATCATATTTCCATTGTTAGCACCTTGACCACAAATAACTGGTTTTGGTATTAACCCTGACTATTGAATTTTTATTATAACGTGAAGTAACATTCCTTGTATGCATTTATATTGCATAGCATCCTTCATTAAATAGTATCCTATAATTGGCTTAAAATTCAAAGACCTCAATCTCGCCTCTACCTCAGACACAATGGTTCTTGATTCAGGCTCTCCTTTGGTGGTGGTAGATGACCCGGTGGCGTAATCTGCCTCCTCAGTCCCTTCACTCCTTTTTCAGCTGCGGGTGTGTCATTCTTCAGTGGAATTGCAGTGGTTTTTTCCACCACCTTACAAATTCTCAGCCTTCACCTTTTCTTTTGCATTGCTTTCCAGGAAACTTGGTTTCCGGCCTTGCGAACCCCCGCCCTCCAAGGCTATTAGGTTTATTATAAGAATTGGGCAGCTTATGAGAGGGTTTCTGGTGGAGTCTGTGTCTATGTCCTTAGCTCTCTTAACAGTGAGCATGTGCCTCGTCAAACACCTTTAGAGGCTATCGCTGTTAGGGTGTGGATGGCACAGGCTGTTACCATCTGTAGTATCTATCTTCCACTGGATGGTGATGTGCCACAGCATGTACTGGCTGCGCTGATTGCCCAACTGTCGCTGCCTTTTCTGTTACTGGGCGACTTTAACGCACATAACCCTCTGTGGGGTGAATTGATGGCAACAGGCTGAGGAGCTACTGTTGAGCATGTGTTGGCACAGCTTGATCTTTCTCTCATAAATAATGGTGCCCCCATGCATTTCAGTGTGGTGCATGGCACGTACGTGGCCATTGACCTTTTGATCTGCAGACCTGGCCTTCTACTGTTCATCCACTGGCATGTGCAGGACGACTTGTGTCGTAGTGACCACTTTCCGATCTTTCTGTCACTTCCACAGCGTTGGTCTTCTAGGTGCCTCCCCAGATGGGCTCTCAATAAGGCTGACTGGGACTCTTTCGCCTCCATTGCCACTCTTGAGCCTCTTGAGCCTCTTGCTCCCGACACTGCTGATGTGTTGGTTCACACGATAACCACCAGCATCATTTCTGCAGTGGAATCTGCCATTCCCTGTTCTTCCATGTCCCCTCAGCAGCGGACTGTGCCTTGGTGGTCCCCAGAAATCGCTCAGGTGATTAGAGATCACAAGCGGGCCCTCCCGTGTCATAAGCAGCACCCATCACTGGAACACCTCATTGCCTTTAAGCGGCTCCGTGCCGGAGCCTGCCACCTTATTTGCCGATGGAAGGTGGAATGCTGGGAACGGTATGTCTCCACTATTGGCATCCATACCTCTTGATTGCAGATCTGGGCCAAGATTAGGCAGCTCTATGGATATCAGACCTCTGTCAATGTACCTGGGCTTTCCCTGAATGGAACAGTCTGTACTGACTCAGACATGATTCCAGAACTCTTAGCAGGGCATTATGCTCAGAGTTCCACTTCTACAAATTACCAGCTGGCTGTCTGCTCCCTGAAAGAGTGGTTGGAACGTCAGAGCCTTTCATTCCACACATGCCACCCTGAATCGTACAATGCTCCATTCAGTGAGTAGGAATTCCAAAGTGCCCTAGCTGCATGTCCTGATACGGCTCCTCGGAAAGATTGTATCCACTATCAGATACTCCAACACCTCTCCGTGAACTGCCAGTGACATCTTGACCTTTTCAACCATATCTGGGTTGAGGGTGAGTTCCCATCACAGTGGCTGGAAAGCATCATCATACCAATGTTGAAACCTGGCAAGAACCTACTGGAGGTGGACAGCTACTGCCCCATTAGCCTCACCAACGTTTTGTGTAAGTTGCTCGAACGTATAGGGAGCCAGAGATTGAGTTGGCTGCTTGAGTCTCGGGGCCTTCTGGCTCTCAGAGTGGGATTTGTAATGGCCGCTCTGCCACTGATAATCTGGTCTGCCTGGAGTCGGCCATCCATATGGCATTTTCCCACTGTCAGCATCTCGTTGCCATCTTTTTTGACATGCGGAAGGCGTACAGTACAACATGGCAACATCACATCCTCACTACGCTTCATGGATGGCGTCTTAGGGGCACTGATATTTATTAAAAATCTCCTGTTGCTTCATTCCTTCCACATGCAAGTTGTTCCCTCACATAGTTCCTCTTGAGTCCAGGAGAATGAGATCCAGCAAGGCTCTGCCTTGAGTGTCTGCCTCTTTTTAGTTGCTATCAATGAACTAGCTGCGGCTGTGGGAATGTCCATATCAGCTTCTTTGTATGCTGATGACTTTTGCCTGTACTACAGCTTCACTGGGATTGCAGTTACTGAACAGCAGCTGTAGGGTGCTGTCCGCAAGGCACAGTCTTGGGCTGCGACACACGGCTTCCAGTTTTTGGCTGCCAAGACTTGAGTCATGCATATCTGCCAGCATCGCACTGTTCACCCTGAGTCACGGCTTTCTCTTGATGGCAAACCTCTCACTGTGGTGGAAATGCATTGGTCTTTGGGATTAGTTTTTGATACCCGGTTGACTTGGCTCCCTCATCTTCAGCAGCTTAAACAAACCTGCTGGCAGCATCTTAACACACTTTGTTGCTTGAGTCACACCAACTGGGATGCTGATTGGTCTACCCTTCTATGACTGTATCAGTCATTGATTCAGTCCCGTCTCAATTATGGAAGCCTGGCTTACATTTCGGCATTGCCTTCTGCGTTGTAGTTGCTTGACCCCATACTTCACTGCGGGATCCGACTCGCAACTGGAGCTTCCTGCACAAGACCTGTAAACAGCCTACTTGTGGAAGCTGGTGTCCTTCCATTGCAGACCTGGCGCCAGTTAGTATTGGCTTCTTGTGCTGGACATGTTTGTAGCTTGCCCAGGCATCCAAATTATCATCTCCTGTTCCCCTACTCGGTCGTCCATCTTCCAGAATAGCAGCCCCAGACAGGGTGTCCGATTGCAGTTCACATCTGGTCTCTTCTCTCTGGGCTTGAGTTTTTCACTCTCCCACCTTATTTCCAGGCCCATATATGTACACCCCCAAGGTGCGTGCCCCACCCATGCCTTCAGCTGGATTTGGCACAAGGCTCGAAAGACTAGGTCCTCCGCCGACACTTTCTTTCCATCCTTGCCGGGTTTCATGGCTCTGCCGTAGTCTATACAGATGATTTGGTGGTTGCTGGTCAACTTGGTTATGCTTTTACTCTTGGGGACCAATCTGAACAATGTTCATTGCTGGATGGCTGCAGTGTTTTTACTGCCATGCTGGTAGCCATCTCTCATGCCTAGAGTATACCAGCTCCTGCTCATGTGGGTCCTTCATCACCTGTTGTAACACCCTGACCGGTTTGTGAGCTATCGACCAGTGTTGTCCTTGCTCTTGTCTGGTGATGGCTATCCAGGAGTCCATCCATACTCTTGCCCATTGCAGTCGCTCCATGGTTTTTGTGTGGACTCTGGGTCATGTCGGCATCCCAGGAAATCAACGTGTTGACACATTGGCCAAACAGGCTGTCAGTGCACCGGCCCTAGAGATTGGCCTTCCAGAATGTGATCTCCAGTCAGTATTGTGGCAAAATGTCCTTGATACTTGGGGAGATGAATAGCGCACCCTACCTTCCCCTAGCAAACTTCAGGTCATCAAGGAGACTACAGGTGTTTGTCACTCCTCCTTGCGAGCCTCTCGCAAGGACTCAGTTGTTCTCTGCTGGCTACGTATTGGTCACACCTGACTGATGCATGGTCATTTGTTGTGCCATGAGAACCCATCTCTGTGCCACTGTTGATCAGTGTTGACAGTGGTCCACATCTTGTTGGCCTGTCTGCTTTTAACTGCACTAAGGCAGACGCTTGCACTGCCTGATATGCTCCCTGCACTTTTAACAGATGATGCTCCAATGGCCGGCTTAAATTTGAGTTTTATTTGAGCAGGGGGCTTTTATCACTTAATCTGAGGGTTTGTCTCTTTTTTTGTGTTGAGTCTGGCCTTTGGCCTACGGTTTTAGATTGCGGTTTTTAGTGTCTCTCTTGGTGGTTGGCCTTTCCTTTTTTTTTTCTTTTTTTGTCTCCATGGTAGGCCAGCAACTGTAAACTTTCTGTGCTTTTAAGTCCTCTTTTCTCGTCTTTGTCTATGTCTTTCTTAGTTATGTGTCATCCCTTGTCATCTCCGTTGCTTGTTTTCCTTCCTTGTGGATGTTTCATGGTCATGGAAAAAGGGATCAATGGCCTTTGTAGTGTGGTCCCTTCAGCCCCCACAAACCAACCAACTAAAATTTGAAGATATACCCTTAACAACTACTACCATAGCCTGGTTGCACAACTGTTATTGTGATAAACCTGTCTTCAGACCCTTCAAACAAATCTTTCTCTGTAGTGTAAGTCAAATGTGATCTAAGAGATATTTCATCAAATACTATAGATACAATCCTTTCTCTAGGCTCCATTTTCCCACATTTCATTATCAACACCTCAAGATCCATATTGCTGTCACTAGTCTTTATCTCTGCATTTGTTAACCAGTTCTGCAGGTATCTAGTGGTTGTAAACAAAAATTTATCTGTGAAATCTTTATGCCTTCGTTGAGCGAAAATACAGAGCTAAAGAAAAACTTTTGTCCTGTTCTAAACAGTGATATCGCTAAGCCTTCCCGTTTCTGAGGGTTGTCTGCAGAGTAATAAGTTTTCGTTCAGCACTGTTGTGTGTATTATTCCCTGCACTTGCTCACAGTAATTCCTTCTGTTTCTACTGTCAGACTTAAGTTCTAAGTTTTATATTACTTGACTTGTACCAGCTCAGTACTCTTTATAATACTCTTAACCTTTTCTTCACTTACTTGCAGTCTTCACACTGATTTTATCCTTTGCACTCACTACTTTTCCCAAGATCCCTTTAATTACCAGCTGTGTCCTCTTCTTCTCTCTTTCTTGTCCCTGGTATGGCCCCTTTGTCATATGCAGCAGAACTGAACGCACAGTAATAGGCAAAATACTGAAAAAGACAAGGAAAGTGCAAGACATTACTTTAAATTTCTTTTAGCCCTGTCACATGTCATAAAACATAACCTATGCGCAAATATAACAAGCTGAAAGTGAAGGTATTTTGCTTGTGTTTTAAGACAACATCCACTCTTTAGCTAAAGTGATTACAGTAACACTTGTCACTATATATTTGTTGTTGTATTACATTAATCAGCTTTCTTTTAAATACTGCACATAAGGAACAAAAGTTATAAAACTTACCCATGGCTCAACAAATTCTTGTTTCTGAAGTCTTCCTCCACAAAGTGGTCTGAGTGTACAACACAGGTTTTCTTCAAATACACTGGACCATTCTTTTTCAAAATTTCATCTAAGTCAGTTCTTCAACTACAAACAATCAGCTGGACACAGCTAAAAAAATTATAAAAATATAAAGTAAATCAAACCATAAAAGAGACTGTTTAGTAAAAGCAAATGAAGTGAGTAAGCCTACTGGTATCCTGCTTAATCTGTCATATTCACACATCTTTCCTTTTCGAGAACCTGAATAAAGATTCTAGATTGGTTTGCTCCTTTTAGTTAATACAGCCATATGTAACTCATAACTCCCTCTTCCAGCTATTTCATATTTCTATAAAGTAAAGTGATATATCAAATAAGTTGTCTAAATCAGCTGTTCGCCCCCAGTTTTAGCTTCCAACTGAAGCCACTAGGCAGTGCTCACGAGTGATGTCACACATTTTAGGGAAGAGATTCTGTTGTTGTGTTCTTAAGCTGCTTGGTGATACTAACTTGTAAGACTGGAGATCGGCAACTTTTCCTCACACTCTCCCCACCCCTTCTGGTCAGAAACTGGAAGAGAAAATTTCATCCACTGTAATGAGCTTTTGCTGACTCGAGTGCCATTAATGGAACATGGATTATCAATGTTGACTAAGGAGGAAGTGTTTTAGTAAAGTTGGACCTCTAAGAAAATGTATTTTTCTGTTGTTGTTGCTGTTGTTAAGGTCTTCAGTCCTGAGACTGGTTTGATGCAGCTCTCCATGTTACTCTATCCTGTGCAAGCTTCTTCATCTCCCAGTACCTACTACAGCCGAAATCCTTCTGAATCTGCTTAGTGTATTCATCTCTTGGTCTCCCTCTACGATTTCTACTCTCCACGCTGCCCTCCAGTACTAAATTGCTGATCCCTTGTTGCCTCAGAACATGTGCTACCAACTGATCCCTTCTTCTACTCAAGTTGTGCCGCAAACTTCTCTTCTCCCCAATTCTATTCAATACCTCATCATTAGTTATGTGATCTACCCATCTAATCTTCAGCATTCTTCTGTAGCACCACATTTGGAAAGCTTCTATTCTGTTCTTGTCTAAACTATTTACCGTCCATGTTTCACTTCCATACATGGCTACACTCCATACAAATACTTTCAGAAACGACTTCCTGACACTTAAATCAATACTCCGTGTTAACAAATTTCTCTTCTTATGAAATTCTTTCCTCGCCATTGCCAGTCTACATTTTATATCCTCTCTACTTCGACCATCATCAGTTATTTTGCTCCCCAAATAGCAAAACTCCTTTACTACTTTAAGTGTCTCATTTCCTAATCTAATTCCCTCAGCATGACCCGACTTAATTCGGCTATATTCCATTATCCTCGTTTAGCTTTTGTTGATGTTCATCTTATACCCTCCATTCAAGACACTGTCCATTTCGTTCAACTGCTCTTCCAAGTCCTTTGCTGTCTCTGACAGAATTACAATGTCATTGGTGAACCTCAAAGTTTTTATTTCTTCTCCATGGATTTTAATACCTACTCTGAACTTTTCTTGTGTTTCCTTTACTGCTTGCTCAATATACAGATTGAATAGCATCGGGGATAGGCTACAACCCTCTCTCACTCCCTTCCCAAACACTGCTTCCCTTTCATGGCCCTCAACTCTTATAACTGCCATCTGATTTCTGTACAAATTGTAAATAGCCTTTCGCTCCCTGTATTTTAGCCCTGCCACCTTCAGAATTTGAAAGAGAGTGTTCCGGTCAACTTTGTCAAAAGCTTTCTCTAAGTCTACAATGCTAGAAATGTAGGTTTGCCTTTCCTTAATCTTTCTTCTAAGATAAGTTGTAGGGTCAGTATTGCCTCACTTGTTCTAACATTTCCACAGAATCCAAACTGATCTTCCCCGAGGTTGGCTTCTACCAATTTTTCCATTCGTCTGTAAAGAATTCACATTAGTATTTTGCTGCTGTGACTTATTAAAGTGATAGCTCGGTAATTTTCACATCTGTCAACACCTGATTTCTTTGGGATTGGAATTATTATATTCTTCTTGAAGTCTGAGGGAATTTCGCCTGTCTCATATATTTTGTTCAGCAGATGGTAGAGTTTTGTCAGGACTTGCTCTCCCAAGGCTGTCAGTAGTTCTAATGGAATGTTGTCTACTCCAGGGCCTTGTTTCGACTTAGGTCTTTCAGTGGTCTGTCAAACTCTTCACGCAGTATCATATCTCCCATTTCATCTTCATCTACCTCCTCTTCCATTTCCTAATATTGTCCTCAAGAACATCATCCATGTATAGGCCCTCTATATACTGCTTCCACATTTCTGCTTTCCCTTCTTTGCTTAGAACTGGGTTTCCATCTGAGCTTTTGATATTCATGCAAGTGGTTCTCTTTTCTCCAAAGGTCTCTTTAATATTCCTGTAGGCAGTATCTATCTTACACCTCGTGAGATAAGCCTCTACATCCTTACATTTGTCCTCTAGCCATCCCTGCTTAGCCATTTGTCACTTCCTGTCGATCTCATTTTTGAGACGTTTGTATTCCTTTTTGCCTGCTTCATGTACTGCATTTTTGTATTTTCTCCTTTCATCAATGAAATTCAATATCTCTTCTGTTACACAAGGATTTCTACTAGCCCTCGTCTTTTTACCTACTTGATCCTCTGCTGCCCTCACACTTCATCCCTCAAAGTTACCTATTCTTCTTCTACTGTATTTCTTTCCCCCATTCCTGTCAATTATTCCCTTATGCTCTCTCTGAAACTCTGTACAACCTCTGGTTTAGTCAGTTTATTCAGGTCCCATCTCCTTAAATTCCCACCTTTTGCAGTTTCTTCAGTTTTAGTCTACAATTCATAACCAATAGATTGTGGTCAGAGTCCACATCTGCCCCTGGAAATGTCTTACAATTTAAAATCTGGTTCCTAAATCTCTGTCTTACAATTATATAACCTATCTGAAACCTTTTAGTATCTCCAGGGTTCTTCCATGAATACAACCTTCTTTCGTGAGTCTTGAACCAAGTGTTAGCTATGGTGAACTTATGCACTGTGTGAAATTCTATCAGGCGGCTTTCTCTTTCATTTCTTAGCCCCAATCCATATTCACCTACTATGTTTCCTTCTTTTCCTTTTACTACTGTCGAATTCCAGTCACCCATGACTATTAAATTTTCGTCCCTCTTCACTACCTGAATAATTTCTTTTATCTCATCATACATTTCATCAATTTCTTCATCTTCTGATCGTGGCCACAATAATGCATTCACTATGCTGTTTGTAGTAGCTTACCCACACTCCTATTTTTTTTATTCATTATTAAACCTACTCCTGCATTACCGCTATTTGATTTTGCATTTATAACCCTGTATTCACCTGACCAAAAGTCTTGTTCCTCCTGCCACTGAACTTCACTTATTCCTGCTATATCTAACTTTAACCTATCCATTTCCCTTTTAAAATTTTCTAACCTACCTGCCCGATTAAGGGATCTGACATTCCACGCTCCGACCCATAGAACACCAGTTTTCTTTCTCCTGATAATGACATCCTCTTGAGTAGTCCCCACCCGGAGGTCCGAATGGGGGACTATTTTACCTCCAGAATATTTTACCCAAGAGGATGCCATCATCATTTAATTATACAGTAAAGCTGCACGCCCTCGGGAAAAATTATGGATGTAGTTTCCCCTTGCTTTCAGCCGTTCGCAGTACCAGAACAGCAAGACTATTTTGGTTAGTGTTACAAGGCCAGATCAGTCAATCATCCAGACTGTTGCCCCTGCAACTACAGAAAAGGTTGTTGCCCCTCTTCAGGAACCACACGTTTGTCTGGCCTCTCAACAGGTACCCCTCCATTGTGGTTGCGCCTACGGTACGACTATCTGTATCGTTGAGGCACACAAGCCTCTCAGCCAATGGCAAGGTCCATGGTTCATGGGGGGGAATTAGTTCTTAAAACATTTTAAGATTTCTATTTATTCATATTTTATCTTCTCTTGTTTCATCACACTAACATGTTTTCCAAAGTTTTAGTGATAAAATATGGATACTGGTGATTGTAAACTGGTAAGATAGGATATCAGCAGCTTTTCTCAACAACCTCCTCTCCCTTTGCCGGTTAAATACTGGCAGTGAAGATTTCATCCACCATCAGCATTGTAATTAGCTTCTGTCTGAGTTGAGCACCATTAAAGATGCCTGGTTTAGTGGTGTTGACAGTGGAAGAAGTTTTTAAATAGAGTGGGACAACTTGATACAAAATATTTTTCTGTAACATACATTTTGTAAATGAACTGAAGAATTATTTCCTAAAAATTTTTTACATTTTTGTTTCTTAATTTTCGAGGTTGTTTACTTTTGTCACACTAACAGGCGTTCCAAATCTTTAGCGGCAGAAAATGAATACTTGAAGGTAGTAAACTGGTGAACAAGTCTCCACAACATCCCCTTCCCATTCCAGTCAAATACTCTAGTGCTCTATGCAATGCAGGATAACCAGTGTCTGCATCACTGAAATTGTTGTCATTATCAGTTGAGGGGAGATCATTCAGGAATTTTGCAGTAGCGCTCTGGCAGCTGGATCATAGTGTTGTTGCTTGACTGATATAATGTGCATAGCTGTGTAGTAACTATGATAACCATGGTGGTTGCTTGCTAGATAAGGTCTGTTATTAAAAGTTATGCACATCAGTGATCAGAAACATGAGATGGAGTTATAAGCCACTCTCCATCTTAGTTGCCTTGTGTGGATGCTTTATGAGGTATGGTACATTTTATAATGGATAACAAAGCAGCACCTCAGTACATGGTGAGCACCACATTTTCATGCAAATAATATTTCTCTGGGATTCGAGCAAGGAGCTCATTCCTGCTGTAAATGTTCAGGCAAGTGTCTAGACTTTGAAGTTCTTTGATTTGACTTTCTCTAAGGGTTTTGTTGGTTCAAAAATTTTTTATTCTAAGAATAGAGGCTAAATTGTTTGAAATTCGTTATGTGTTTGTTGAGACACCATCTTTTAAATATGTTAGTGTGTTGGCCCATTTACTTTAGTAACATTAAAATTTCCTTAGATCATTTTGAATTTGATTATTTATGATGCTTCAAGCAAGTTAAGGATGATTACGGCTAGCTTTTAATGGTTCAAATGGTTCTGAGCACTATGGGACTCAACTGCTGAGGTCATTAGTCCCCTAGAACTTAGAACTAGTTAAACCTAACTAACCTAAGGACATCACAAACATCCATGCCCGAGGCAGGATTCGAACCTGCGACCGTAGCGGTCTTGTGGTTCCAGACTGCAGCGCCTTTAACCGCACGGCCACTTCGGCCAGCTAGCTTTTAATGCCTCAGACTCTCTGTCAGCAGTCAGAATTGAATGTACATAAGCTGCAAGTGTTTAAGTTATACTTTAACGTAAAGAGTATTTTCTGTTAAAAGTTTTGTTTGGCACTCCACAGCATAAACTTTTTATGGAATATTAAGTTTTATTACTGATTCTTAAACTCACATAATTCAATTTTATTTTCACCCCAGTGTTGGCTACATAAGACTCAAGCAGGTTTCCCTTTAATTTTGCTTAATTATTATTTCCCACTGTACATTTTGCAATTTTTGAATATAAATGTGTTTCATAAGTTTCCCATACTAACTCATGTTAATATATTGTTTGAAGGCAGCAGTTAGCAAGGCTGCTGGGGCTGTTTGTTTTGAGGCTATGCCATTTGTAGTAAGCCAATGTCAGTGTCATGAGAAAATTTTGTAACTATTCAGACTGTTATTTGTTGGTAATTATACAATTGTTGTGTTTCTCTGGGTATGTGTCCATTATCCTTCAATGGTGGGACTGCGTGTGCTTATGATCTGAAGCCCCCTAGGGACAAAAAGGGCATTGCTTGGTTCATTGGGATGATAAACTTCTTCTAGAAGTTCATTTCTACTTTTACTAACGTTCCTGCAACCCCTTAAACAGCTGCACAAGAAACTTTTTAAAGTATTTGCTGGATTCTTTTACAACAGGCAGCATTTGATTCCCTGAACAGAGCTGTAGCTAGTGCATCTTTTGGGAGTACCAGACTTCAATAAAGACTCTGTGGTGCAAACTGATGCCTGGACTTTCTGCTATGTTGCTCAAGGAGGAGGAGGAGGAGGAGGAGGAGAAGGAGGGTGACCACTGGCCACTCACTCTTGGAGTTGGAACCGAAATACTCAGTATACAAGTTAGAGCCCTAGCAGTTCTATTTACATTTGAAAAAAAATTGAGTTTTACCTTGAACATAAATAACTCATGTTGGAAACTGATAACCAAGTGCTGAGCTGAGTGCTGGCCAGGCCTTGGAAGACTGGCTGTATCGCCCATAGGGCACTCCATATTTTGGCTTTCAAATTTTAGATCAAATATATATGAAGCTATGAAAATCAAACTTCTGATGCCTTGAGTTGCTGTTCCAAGACGAGCCATGCAGTTTGGGTTTAGATGGCTTGGATCACCCTGCAAAAGGGTTGCTGCAATCAGGAGAGGAACAGGAGCAGGATCCGGGAATCGACAGCATTTTGGATAGACTGTGTTGGTGAGAGGCAGCCAATTGCTACTGCATTTCAAAGGAATTATTGTGTTACCAAACCTGATGTGATGACCACAGGAAAATCTGCTTGCCCGAGTTCTTTTCCTCCTCCCAGGAAAGTATCCCAATGGATAAAATATTCATTCAGTGTGTAGCACCCTTGCCATTTACTACGGCTTGGTACCAGTATATATTCATCATCATAGATGTATTTAATAGATTTGTCTGGTTGGTACCAATTAGAGCTGTTCCTGGTGATGTGACCAGTCAGTCAATTTTTGGCCACCCAAGATCTTGGTCTCTTGTAATGCTGCCGAATTTTTGACTCATCCATTTAAAAGATTTTGTTTTGCTCATGCCATCTGTGATGTGACTGCCATGCTTTATTTTCACAGCCATCTTTTGCTGAAAGTATTAATAGTAATCTGAAGTCCACATTAATTATTTATTACTCCCATAATCAGGCATGCTGGGATAGTTCAATCAGGTGGTTGGCCACCATGAGCCATTAAACCCATAAAACTACACCTGCCAAACTCATGTTTGCCTATCACATCAATTCTCCTCTTAGTAATCTGTGGACAGTCAGTGACTTCCCACTCAGGAGGTGGACATAGATAGTGTTAAGAAGAAGGGCTGCAGCTTAGTATCTCTCTCATGCCTCAAAGGCAGGCTAAACAGCACAATGGAAGATGAAGTGGTTATTCACCTTGCATCTGGGACTTGGTGTATGTGAAAAACCTTTGACTGTATAGTAGGGTTTCAGAGGGCATTACTGTAGAAATGTTGCTACATTTTGTAGGACCATATGTTGTCTAAAAGATTACCCCCCCCCCCAAATCAGTTGCTGGGTGCAGAGTCCTAAGCCCAGGAAACAGATCCACATCCATTTGAGCTAGCTTAAGTTAGATAGTAATAGTAATGGTGGAAATTAGGAATCAGGAATGAGGATAATGACAAACTAAATCACCCCCTTCCCCCCCTCTGGTCTTGGTTTTGAGAGGGTAGGATGAGCCAGTCCGTGTTCAATTGTCAAAGATCTTGGTCCACACTTAATGTTGTTCTACTCTGCTGCCTTGTTATGAGGCAAGAGTGTCAAGCCTTTGTGAAATAACCTAGATGCATGGCCTGGCTAAATGGTCTCTGGGTCCCATCTGCCAGCAGTGCTCTATGCAATGCCAGATTCTTAGTGTCTGCACTGCTGAAGCTGTTGTGAACTGAGGGAAGATCCTATGAGAGTTGTCTGGTGGAGATCTGGCAGTTGGATGCATGTTGTCAGTCCTTGGCCAAAATCATGCATCTTGCTGTGGAGTAACCACGGTAGCCACTGAGTATGGTTGCCAGATATGCCTATTAATAGAGGTACTGCATGTTGGTGAACAGAAACACAAGATGGAGTTGTCAGCCACTCGCATATTAGTCGCCAGCTGTGTATGCTTCTCAAGATATGTCTACTGCTGGAGAACAAAGCAACACAGTCACATGTAAACAAATTTTCGCCAGGAATAGGCTAAGGAACTCAGTTGTGCTCTGTACCTTCAGTGTATGTCCAGGCTTTGAAGTTCCTGAATCTGACTGGCCTTAGGCCTTTGTTGGTTTAAGAATTTTTTATTTTGAGAATGTA
The DNA here is from genome assembly GCF_023864345.2 of Schistocerca serialis cubense. Lineage (NCBI taxonomy): Eukaryota > Metazoa > Arthropoda > Insecta > Orthoptera > Acrididae > Schistocerca > Schistocerca serialis. Next base: position 64,448,449 of record NC_064638.1, read on the forward strand.
GGTTTAACTGCTTAAAATTTTTTGTGTGTTTGCTGAGACAATACCTTTTAAACATTCTTAGTGTGTTGGCCACTAAACTTTCTGTACTTCATTTTGAATTTAAATGGCTATGGTGCTTGAAGCAAGCTATGTATGATAACAACCAGCTTTTTTAATGCCTTCTGGTTCTCTGTCAGCTGATTGTACTGAACTGGAACTGAGCTTACCTATTTTGCTAGTGTTTAATTTATACTTTAAGGTAAAAAGTGTTTTTTGTTAAGCAGTTTTGTTTGACACTCCTTGGAATAATCTTCTTTGTGAATATTAAGTTTTATTACTGACTCTTAAACTCACATAATTTAATTTGATTTTCACCCCAATATTGACTATATAGAAGTCAAGCACGTTTCCTTTTAATTTTGCTGAGTAATCATTTGACAGTGCACATTCTGTAATTTTTTTAATGTGTGTTTTAGAACTGTCCTTACCTGACATGTGTTAACATGTTCTTTGAAGTTGGTGCTCAGCAAGACTGCTGGGGCTGTTTGTTTTGAGGCTAAGCCATTCATTGCATGCCAGGGTGTCTGTCAATTGCAAATTTTGTGGACTAGTCAGATTGTTATTTGTTGGTAATTTACTGCTGAATAAATCTATATAATTTATGTGCATTTCTCTGGGTCTTAGTACACCTAACTTCCACAACAGAATTAATTGTACTTAAGTTTGTTGTTCAGTAGTAGGGGTTGGATGGCACTGAAGAAGCGTACAGTAGTGGTATTGGCAATCAAAATGCTTTTTAATAAAGTGGAACTAAAGACAAAAAATATTTTTCTGCACCATATATTTCAGAAGTAAACTTAAGAATTATTTCTGAAATCATTTTAAGATTTACATTTATCTATTTTTATTCTTGTTTGCTTATGTTACATTAACAGATGTTCCATAGCTGTTAGTGTGACAAAATAATGACAGATTATGAATACTTGGAGACAGTGGAATAATGCCAATTTTGTTTTTGGGGAAGTGGAAGTGACTGTGCCATTCATTTTACTACAATTCAAATTGAAAATTAATTTTATTGATCCATACTAACTGAATGTACAACATAATAAAATAAAATATGTCATTGCTTAAAATTTGTTTAATTAGAAGACTGAAGACATTTTAAAAATAATTTGTTCTGGTTATGAATTATTAGTGCATAAAAAAATTAATTTTATATGGTTATGAAACTTGAATTATTTTAATAACACATAATCTATTTGCTAAGAGAATTTTCTGCACTGTATCAGTTAATTGCCTATTTTTATAGTCTAGGCCCCCCCCTGTTAATTTGCTTTGAATTGTATAGAATATGCTTTTGTTTGGTTACTTTAATACATGTGGATAGAACAAATGACTAACCCATTTACCAGACATTTAAAGCACGAAAGGATGAAACTGGTCTGTTTGTTCTGACATATCACTTATCATGGTTTTGTCGTAAATCGTTTCTTCCTGATGAATTGTCAGCATGATGAGTCCATTCAATAATGCCTCAATAGTTGTATTCCGTTAGTGATTCTTGATTCTATTAAGGGGGGATAGACTGTGCTTCTTCATGGCTGGTAGAGTAGCCAAGAGCTGTAGAGAACAGATTTCGCAGACAAACAAAGCTTCTAATGCATTTTGAGGCACCTACTCTGGTCGACTGAGATGTTGATGAAGGTTTCAACTAAGCTGTTGTCATTGTTAAATAGGCAACTAATGGAGCTGAAGCATTAAATTAATGGAGTTTTGTAACTCCATCAATAATACGAATGTCTTCAGTTCTTCATGGCAGAAAAGAATTAAAGCAGTTAAAAAGTTCACAATGTGTCAAGAACTGATCCTACAGTAAACTAGTGAAGGCATCTAGAAAGAGTAGGAACACAGGCACCTTGTAGTAACCCTCGACATCATCACTGGTTCCCTGATTTGCATGATGTTCTTGCTTGATAGAAATGCGTGGCTGTTCAATTTCAAGCTAATTCCTTGGCAGGCTGAAAGTATCGTCATTTCCTCTCATTGCCAGCCTTTCTCATTTGAGGTCCCTGGCAATGAAAATTAATTCTGTAAAATCTATATCTTGGTGCTGAGGTGGATGACAGATGGACTCAACCACCACAAACAGTTCAGAAACTATAACGAAGCAGATGACAAAATTTCCTTTAGTGATTGATGCTAACAGAATAATGGAATCATGGAATGTGATCTTCTCTAATTCTTGAATCTGCCTCAGAGCCAAAACAACACAGCCATACATTTCCTTGAAGTCTTATGCACTGCAAAGAGCTGAATCCATCTAGTGAGTGTTGTGTGGTCCAAACTCCTGACTTGAACATCAATTAATGATTCAAGTGCATCATTTAATATTTGCCTATGCTTTGAAGGCCTAAGGAAATTATGTACCATTTCCATTGTTCCTACTGGATTCCTGATAAGTGGAATGTTGCATGTGCTGGTGACTACCAAATTGAAATTATGTTTCGCACAATGAGAATATGCAGGTAACGGGTAGTTGTATGAATACATAAGCCCTATTAGCTTCTACTGATATGGATGCAGCACCATCATAACCCTATCCTCATATAGATAACACATCAAGCCCAAATTTTGTCAAATTTTAAATTATAGATCCAGCCAACCTTTTGCCAATCACATCTTTCATCCACAAGAACAGCAAAAACTTTCACAGCATTAATACATTGAACAATTGTTCCAAGGTGCAACTGATATCTGATTTTGGACTGGGACACTAATTGACTTGTCTCAGTTACCAGTTCCTTCCAAACTTGGTTGTAGATTTTTTTTTCACCTTTCATCTGATATTTTAGAACAGCATGAAAGCATATTCGTATATTTTGTCTTCTTTATCTTCACATGAACAAAACTTGTGATGAAGTTAGCTAGGATCTCTTCACTCCCTCTCTTATTATGACATCTGCCTCCTTAAATTCATTTCATTTTCATTTTGCCTAATTACTTTTAACATGCATGAGTATAATCTGCATTTCCATAAAAAAAAAAAAAAAAAAAAAGGTCAGCCCTAAGTCTTAAGCAATATAACACCAGGTCTAATTTTGTGCGTAGTTTTGTGTATATAATTAATTTCCTAATTTATTTTCACAATTCGCAGTTAATACATTTTGTTACAGGGTGAAATCAGTAATTGTTTCATGACTTAGATTCTGTTGTTGACTTACGATGGGAATTATGTATTGGTTAAAGTAACAACACTGTATCAACTGAACAGTGGAGTAAGTATAACACAAATAGGCCATGTTAGTTCAAGTAATGACAGTGTCTGTTCACTTTATTGAAGGAATGGTGTCACTCATACCTTATTATTCTACAAGACAGTTGAAGTTTGTGGTTAGGTTTTTACTGCTCATGGGTGTTCAACAGCGAACTGTTTAAGCAGTATGTTGATTTTTGCCTGCGACCTATCAATGAGGCTTACCAACATTTATCAGTACTGAACTGGCCATATAATTGTGTAATATTGGGGGGTTGTAAACAGTGAAAGTAAAGACCTATGAAATGCAATTGTGCAACTGTTGGGTATATGATTTCCAGTAGTTATTTTTAGTAACAGAATATGGGTACTTGGAGATAGTAAACTGTTAATACCCTAAGAGATCAGAAACTTTTCTTCATGACCTCCCCACCACTTACTGGTCACTGAAAATTTCATCCACCATCAGCCTTGTAAAAAGCTTTCCTCCAAATTGAGAGCAACTGAAAAATTGTCGATTAATGCTGTTGGTTGCAGAGATGGTTTCTTAATGAAGTGGAACTACTTAAAAAAAGTTTTGTACAATATACATCATAAGTTTATTAGAAAATTAGTGTGTAAAAGGTTTCAAGTTTTCCATTTATTTAATTTTGATCTTGTTTGTTTTTGTAACACTAACAGGTGTCCCAAAATTTTATGACAGAATATGAATACTTGGAGATAGTGTATCATACTGTAAGACACAAATAACAGCACATCTACAGTGAGCAGATGTTTATTCCAATTCCACAGATAAGCACAGAAAAGTTGAGGATATAGGCACGGACATAGAAACAGTTTAGGTACTGACACAAATAGTTGCAGACAATAAGTATGAACACAATATGAGGGCAAGTACTTGTTGCATTGTGTCTGAAATGGAGGACTCTGATAGATGGTGTGGCAGATGCTGTGCCACATGTGCAAGTCATGTGGTTGGCTGCAGGTGACCTCTGGTTGTCAGCTAGCACAAAACCTGCTGGCACAATATTCAAATTGTAGCATGCCAGTTGCCTGGTGGTGCAGCATTTATCCAAGTATTAATGACAGGGCTATAACACCCTTCCCCCTCTGGAAAATGGTGCTCCACCAATGTAGGCATTGGGGCATGTGTGAAACATCCATGGCCTCTGTGGTAGACTCCACAGATGGTGAGGGTGGTGGAAGGAGATTCCAGACCAGAACCAGTGAGTAGGTGTAGAAGTAGCATGTCCACAGACCTATGTGGCAGCTGCTCCACCACAGAATGCCATAAGAGAGGGCTCGCAACAATGCCTGTAACATTGCAATGTCTGGTTTCTCAATGTGCTGGAACTGTGCTGCTGCTGAAGGTGCCAGTCACTTGGTTTTGATGCCAGTTTTGAAGGGCCTGAAGGTGCCAGCCCAGCCAGTGGTGGATTTGACATTGGCAGCAAAGTATTATGGGGAAGTCCAGCAGCAGATGTTGGGGCTGGACCCCGAAGGAAAGGCAGGAGATGGCAACACCCATAAGGAGACTGCATCTGCCATGGCAGCTAAACCCCTGAGCCCAGACTGTGGAGCCAGGAGAAAACCATAGTTGTGGGGTGGCATGAGCAGTTGCTAGATGGTGTGTGGCTGATAGCAATGGAGCATCCTGCCCAGACTTCAATCCATCACTGGTGTAAATCTGTAGCAACTTGAGGAGAATGTCAAAGCATTGTCTGAAGAGGAACCCACAACATACGGATTCATTTGAACCTTGAATGTGTGGGTGAGACATTTCTTCTCGCCATTAGATAGGTGATGAAAAGGAGGAGCCATTACATGGTGAATGCCTTGACCAGCACAAAATTCGTAGAAAGCCTGAGACAAACTGTGGTCTGTTATCCACTACAGACATGTAAGGCAATCCTTCAGTAATTATGGAGAGAGCCTGAGTCATAACCGCAACTAACATCGGACAGTGGATAACATATGAAAATTTAGAGAAAGCATAGACAACCAACAAGCAGGAAGAATTGTAGAGAGGATTTCATGAAATGAACATGGATGTGTTCTTACAGATGCTGTGGTGTGGGCCATGGGGTGAGTGTCACCTGTGCACCACCTTTCTGGTAGCTCTTCAAGAGCAAGCTGTGACAAAATGCACAATGTCACTATCAACAGACATGCTAAGTATTATGATTTGTCCTCCATGATTATCATGATTTCCAAGCTAAAATTATGGTCTTACAGGAGCCCCTACTAACATTATAGCATTTGGTGAATCAGCATTGTTTCTGAAGTAATGCAATGTCCTTTTATCACTTCTTTAGTACAGACCATATAATATACATTAACACTTCTGTACTACAGTGGTCCCTTAATAACTTCACAACTGTGGATGCATAAAAATGCAATTACAGTGTGATCTGACATACTGATGTTTATGCTGTGACGTCACTTTGAAATGTAGAGTAATCGAGTAGCGTTTAAATTAACTCTCACACATTAATCCACAGGTAGACAAATGGAAAGTTTAATGTAACTATTTCTTTTAAATTTATGAATACTCTACCTCAATGTTTTTTGTTAGATGTCATTCTCATGTCTTCATAATTATGTCACACATCTTTTGAACAAATCAATAGCAATTGCAAATACAGTTCCCACGTGACTAGCAACATAGTCATTGCTCTATTCTATGTTTGCAGAGCTTTACACTTTTTATCCTTCACAAATTATATTTAGCTGTTTGTGTGTAAATATCAACACTTTCAAGTAATTATTTTTGTAATAATATTTTTTATCATGTTATTTGGCTAGTTTGATTGAGTTATATGGCCAGCCCTGTTGCTTTAAGAGAAAGTTTGTTTCACTGAATACAGGTAAAATATATGGTGTCTATTTATTAAACAGTGTTATTTACATTCAATAATTAGAAATGAATAAATTTTTACTTAGTTCAAAACCTGAATGCATTAATTCAGAAACCTGTATTAGTGAAAATGCAGAGAAAAAAATTGTGAGATTCAGAAATACAGTCTGGGCTACAAAAAACAAATCTGTTACCTCATACAAATTCAAAAGTCTATTCAGCATGTATTCTGCAGTACTTATTCATGCAATGTTGTTATTTCACACAGGGGTCAAGGTGGCTGTAGGTGTCATAAAAATAACCAACTTCATATGAACAATGAAAAATGTCACTGAAGTACATCTTCCATATAAACATTTACAGCCTCTGTGAATTATGAAAACTGTGGAAGTACTGTATACTGCATATCTGATGAAACATGACATGCCACTAGCTTGTTCTGATTGGGCACGTCCACTCTTTTGTAAATGTTTTCAGATTTGGTTGTAGCAAAGAAATATGGCTGTGCCAGAAGAAAACATGGTGCAATACTATTATGTTTAACTGGACTGACATGAAGTGCAATTAAGTGTTCAGCTGATGGCAGTACCAAAATGAATGATACAAAGCTCTATCCAGCTGTTGTGTCTTGATTCAATGAAAAAATTAGCATAATAAGTAAAAGGATATTATCTGTAAAAGAGTCAAACATAGGTGAAGGTATTTTTAATCTGTTAAATTCAGAATTAAGAGAAGAGAATATTCATTGGAAAGATTGTATTGTCTTCTCAGATGATGGTGTTTCCCCAGTGACTGGCTATATCAATGGTGTCATTCGATTTGTTGTGTGTCCAGGTCTGTGCATGTCATCCGATACATTTAGCAGCACAAAAGGGGATGTATTCTATCCAAAACACTGACACTGAAATATCTGTAACTGATATATACTATCACCTACCAAACAGTCTAAAATACAGGCAGCGTTTAATCTATGCCATTTACTGTATGGAGATAAGCCTTACAAGAACTTAAACCACATGTCTGCCATATTGTTATCTCTTTTTAATACTGTTGTTTCTGTCATTGAACAGTGGGAACATTTCAATTTTTCAGTGTAACAACTGAGAATGAAAAAATTGTCGGAAAACAAAGACCAATGTTTTGTTTTCATCACTCTGTCGCCAAATATTGTCTACTTTTCTGTGTAGTCTAATTGCAGTTTTTGTTTGTGTAAATGAGTTTTTACTGCAGGAACAACATGTTATTCACAGGCTTCCCAGAACACTGAATGATCTTTTATGGTGAGATTCATAAAACATACTGCACTTCACATTTCTGTCAATTATTTATCATTCTTAAAATTTGAAAAATTAACAAATCCAAAGGATAACCAAGGCTTTGTTGTTGGAACCAAAACTAGAAAATACCAAAGGAAGCATATATTGAAGATCATGTCATATCAAAATCTTACTTGGATATCAGCGAATGCTGTATAAATAGCTGAAAATATGTAAAAGAAAAAAATTCCCGTCAATGAACTTTTAAAATATGCTGAAGTTAGTTTAGGAAACCTCAACCTTTTTCTTTTCTTCAGTATATCTGCACCAAATTTCAAAAGTGCCAGCAAAGAGTGCCATGCAACACTTAGCCTCAAAATGGCATCAGACAGAATTTGTTTTAAACAAGTCAAAAAACATTCCAAAATATGCCCACCTGCCACAAAATGTGTCTGCAGTTCACCAGAAAATGCTTGAGAGTCCTATCAAATCAACCCGATGCCTGTCAACAGAGATTGGCATATCACATTGATCATTCACACAAATACTCCACTTGGACTTCTTCATGCATCCCTACCAAATGTCTATTGTTCATGCATTAAAACCCGCAGCAGCTCCTCAGCACCTCCAGTTTTGTGAGTGGATGTTTACTGAGATAACAAAGAATGGCTTGGACATGGATCTGTTCTTTATGTCTGATGAAACCTAGTTTCATAGGAGTGGTAACATCAATTCACAAAATCACAGGTTCTGGTCAGTGGAGAATCTTCATAAGTTCCAGGAAGCACCATTGCATGATCAGATGATGGTGGTTTGGTGTTCAGTGTCTGCATGGTTCCAGTCTTCTTTGATCAGGTGCTGATTTCAGCGCATTACTTTACCAACATTTTGTAGTAGTAGTAGTAGTAGTAGTAGTAGAGCAGCCTGTCAGTGTATAAGTTGTTGTTTCTTTTTCAGACCAAGCAGGGAGAAGGGGCAATGAGCAGGTTGAAAGCAGCCAGTATAGGAGTGGAAGCTCATTCAGATCTGTCATAAGACCACTGTGAAAAAGTTGAAACCAATTGCTACCAAAGCCTGCTCAATCTGACCAGTAGGTGATGGGAATGTTAGTGTTGAGGGGAGCCAGATGCCCATCCTGTCACTGCTCCTTACGTGCCCCAGCTGTCTGCATCCCGTGTTATCCTATTTAGAAGAGTGAAAACGTAACTCAGGTGTGCATGGGCACCAGCCTGGTATTGACCAAGTCAGATGTGGGGGGGCAGCCTAAAATCCTCATCCAGGGTGGCCACCACATTTGCCCTCATCTTTAATCCGCATGGCAGGTTCCATCCAGGGCCACTGCATCTCCCATATCCTGGATGCGGTGTGCTAAAGAGTGTGACTATCCGGGCAGGTCTTCAGAGTCTTTCAACATTTCAGTTTAAACTATGCTGGCCATAATTTCAAACCATTTCTGGCGAAGGTGATTTTCCATACTGCCATCGAGGTATCCTTTAACATTCCTCAGAGTAAATTTTAGCCACTCTGAAATTGCAAATTGTTGCATTTTTCCATACCTCTTTCAGTTGACATTGTCAGCTATTTTTATTTTTATTTTTTTATTTTTTGTGATGATGTTGAGTATTTTTGTTTCCTTAAAACAGATTTCCCATCTACAGATTAGTAAACTGTTAGAGCTCCTAGAGTGATTCAGACTATATGGCAGTCGAAGACTCAAACACAGAACCTTTGCTTTCGTGGGTGAGATGTCACGACATGACTCATGACCCGTCCTTACTGCCTGAATTCTGTCAGTACCCTATGTCCAACTTTCGAAACTATGCGGTAATTCTGCAGCAAACATTGGTGGAGTGTGATTTCTTTAGGAAACTGTATTGCAGAGAGAGATGGTTTTGCCATACGCTAAGAAATGTTTACAGGGTTAAACTGAAGAGGGTCAGACACC